>NW_016107324.1:7010060-7066338 GCF_001604975.1 Cebus imitator | reverse complement strand
TCACCTCCCAGGTTCAAGTGATTCCCCTGCCTCAGCCTCCTGAGCAGCTAGGGTTACAGGCACATGCCAACATGCCCATCTAATTTTTTGTATTTTAGTAGAGATGGGGTTTCATCATGTTGGCTAGGATGGTCTCGATCTCCTGACCTCGTGATCCACCTGCCTTGACCTCCCATAGTGCTGGGATTACTGGTGTGCGCCACTGCACCTGGCCCAGTGGACCCTTTTCAGTCTTCATCTTATTTCTCATTGTTATTTCTTATATTTCAACAGAGTTAACCAGTCTCACCCTCTTGAAACATTCTCTTCCTTTGGTTTCCAGTATACTTCACTTCCTGTTTTTTTTTTTCTTCTTCTTCTATTTTTGTTGCTATTTCTTTTTGGTTTTAGCCATCTCCCTTTCTACCCCCAGCCCCCACTCCACTTCAGGCAGGCATGAAGGGATGGCAGGAATTCACTCCTCCAACAGATCTTTATAAATGTTGGTGTTCTTCAAGGCCTTGGCTTTGGTCTTCTTCTTTTTCCTTGTAGTCTTTCTTCTGTTGGCCCCATGCCCTCTCACAGCTTCAACTTCCATCTCTATGATGATGATTTCCTAATAGACATCTTCAACTAAGGCTTTCTTGGCTGAGCTCCAAACCTCTGAATCCAATGCCTTATTGACCCTCTACTTGAGCGAATCATAGACCTCTCAAACTGAGATGTTGAAATTGAACTCAGTCTTTCACAGACCTTATATTTTTCCACTGGTCCCATCATCATTTATTGACTATCACATTAGCCTTCTCACTGTTTCTTAAATTCATGCTCATCTCTTTCACAATCATTTTAAAATAACAGCATGATGCTTTAGAAATTTAAATCCGATCAATTTAAATTCCCCTGCTTAACATCTTTCAAAAGCTTCCTATTTCATTGGAATAAAGTAAAAAGTCCGTATCACCACCTGGAGAGCCACCATATCTGAGACCTGTGCATTCATCTCTTAGCATTACCTGCTTTCCTCGCACTTCAGCCATGAGACTCATTCTCGTCTCAGAGACTTTGCACCTGCCCACCAAACTCTTCCTTCAGCCCTCTTTGAAGTCAGTCTAAATGTCCCTCAAGGAAGCCTTCCCTGATTTCCTTACTTCTAGGCTAAGGTAGAGCCCCCTTTATATTTTGAAGCACTTCATTTTCCAGTTATGGCACTTACCACAATCACTTATTTAATGTCTGTCTCTTCTTTCAGATTTAGTTTTACCTGAGAGCTGAGGCTGTGTCCGTCTTATTAACTCTTATATCTCTAATGCTTGACATGGTGCTTAAGCTGAAGAGGCACAGGATAAACATTTGTTGATAAATGACTACTCCCTGTATCACTTGCTCTGTACTTTATTTTGCACAATTTCCCAGTTTTTAAAAAATACCTGTTGTATTCTCAGCACTGGCCTAGATCCTGTGGAGGTGTGTAAAGTGTAGTTTTCCCTTCTTACTGACTTAGTACTTCTTCTCTTACTCCTATCCTCTGAGGTTGGGAAATTCAGGAAATTAGAGATATACTGAGCCAGGAAAATAAAAGCTTTCTGTTTCTGGAATATTTGGGAGTTATACAGTTTTTTGAAAAATTATGATTTCAATGTTTTAAATTTTTAATTTACTTATTAAAATAATATCTTAAAAATGTAATAGAAATGCTTTAACATTGAACTCTTCATAGTATCTGATCAGTGCATATGTGCAGAGAAATAGTGCCATAAA
Source organism: Cebus imitator (assembly GCF_001604975.1). Taxonomy (NCBI): domain Eukaryota; kingdom Metazoa; phylum Chordata; class Mammalia; order Primates; family Cebidae; genus Cebus; species Cebus imitator. The sequence continues at coordinate 7,064,598 of NW_016107324.1, read as the reverse complement.
CTTTTCAATATCAAGGGTTCAATGAACTTTTTTTCTTTTAGGACACACTTCCTTTTTCAGGAAATGGAAGAAATGAGTGTCTTATTTGTTTGAGGACTTAGTCTTGTTGACCTTTTATCTTGAGGTTGATGAGTAAGTGTTGCCTTCCTAAGGAGACCTCAAACATACACAAGATTGTTTTCAAAGCTTTATCACGAAATTAGATATCCTCTACCAGATCCATTGGTGAGCTGAAACAAGTATTAGACATGTAAAATCAGTTCATGTAGTGACTGCTCTCCTAAAGATACAAGAAGAAAATGAGGAATAAATTGTAGTGCTGAGTTATTGGGATGTGGGAATGCTTTTTGAGAGTTAACTAGAAAAAGGGCATCTCTTTGGAAGCAGTGGTAGCTGAAGATCTTAATCCACTGCAGAACCTCCTGTTCTTGAGGATGTTTTCTCAGTTTAACTGCATAACCCCATATGCATTTTAGAGGTACTTTGGTCAGCAAAATTGGCATCTGAATTCGGCTTTTTGCCACACTCTCCTCCCAATTGACGTAGATAAACACATTGTTTTAAATACTCTGAATTTTTCTCTTTTAAAATGTGGAAGAAAGAAAAATGAAAGACTTTATCAAGATGGAAAATGTTTTCTAAATCATGTTGCTACAAATCACTAAAATCCAAGGTTTTGTACAAAAAGGAAATGAAGATAAAACTGCTAATGTGCGCTTTACTCAGAGATGTTGATATTAGGAATATGCTTTTGCTTAGGAATATAGGCTGGAATTCTACTAAGCATATTTTCTTTGCAATATGGTTCTATTCTTCCATCTCTGGCAACATATGAATAAATACAATTTTTGTTTAAAAATGGTCTCATTAAATAAAGAAATAAACTCTCATGTAAAAAGGCTAAAAAAAGCTTATCTCAATTTGAAGAAACTTTCTGTTGTCCAACAATAATAATGAAGTGTCAGTTGAAGAATGGCTAATCAAGATAGTTTTGAAAGTGAGACTGATTAGCTAGGTCTCCATATGGCAAAGTTGTAATAAATAACATTTATTTTTCCTTTCCTCCTATTTTTCTCAGGTCCTTTTTTGAAAATGAGTACCTTTTTTTTTTTTTTTTAAATCAAGTTAACACAGAGAAGTATACTAAGTCAATAAAGACAATTTTTGTTTTGCATTAATGCTAGGAATTCTTCTATTCTCAAGTTCTTTCTCAACTTGTTTCTCTGTCTCTGTCTCTTTTTCTCCTCAAGCTTTCAAAGACTATTGATGCAGACTCATAAAATGTCAGAGCCTTGTACAGCATCTGACTAAAATTAAAGATATTTCAAAGCAAACTCAATAGAGATTTATAATTATTACTTGTATAAATATTTTTAATGAGGCACATTTTTATGTTAAAGTGGCCAGGGATCTTTAGTAAGTACAAAACTTTTCATATTTCATACACTTAGGGGCTTAAATGTTTCCAGAAGTGCTTTCCTTATACAGTATCCCTTAGTTATATTGAAGAACAAAATGTGTGATGCCCGCAAGTATTATGGGATGTAAAGTAGGGAAGAGAAATTATACTGTTGCTTTTTCCACACCCTAGCTCTTGTGGCAACATGAGAAGCAGTGAAGGAGAGAGTTTCATATGAACCTTTGACACTTCAAGGAAAACTTACAGTGATTCTTTACAGGGCCTGTCTGGTCAGGGGCCATCAGTAACCCAGTTTTTCAACTCCTGTCACTTAGTGGTCAGTAAGAAACTTATTCTTTGTCTGGTGATAGAATGTGAGGAGAAGTTGGAATAATATTCTTAGGGTTTTGGCAGTTTCCTTGAATTTGAGCAGAGAAAACCCAAATACCCAAGAATGTGGCCAATTTCACTCAGCCAGTTGTTTCACTAGCACATACTCTGCCAAGACTCTAGCATGGAGTATTTAGGCAATGGTTAGTCCAAGCTGCCTGGAAGAGGACATACATACTGGGGAATAAGGGTGATGTGTTTAGTGAAACCAGATTGTGGCAGGACCTTCAGTGCTATGCTCAGGCTTACCAGGCTCAGCTGTGAAAGCAGAGGTTGTTAGCAAGGTATTTTAGAAATATTAATATGGCATCAGGAGCTTTTGCCTTGGTTGAAGAGAGGTGTTAGAGTATTGGTGAGGATGGGATATGAGAAAAACTCTGACTGGACCTAGTAAGGGTTGGGTACAAGCTCTCTATGATTGGATTTTTGTTTTCCCTCTGGCATATACCTCATTACCTTGAGGAAGTTTTCCTTGACTACCTCCTGGCCTCAGTTAGGTTAAACATTCTTTTATTTATTCTTATCACATCCTGTATTTTTCTATTATAGCAGTTTATCACAACTGGATTAAGTTCTTTATGTTGAACATAGTTTTAATTTAACCTCTGTCTTTTCTGGTGGATGGTAAGCTGCACGTGGTCAGGAGCCACATGTGCCTTAGTCACTGTTGTTTGCCTGGAGCCTGGGAAGTGATAGCCACTCAGTAAACACTCATTGTGAACAGATGCACATGAATGAAGGAATTGAAGAAAAAGTGTTGAGTCAATAAGGGCTGCAGCTTCAAGGTGCAATGGCTGGTGAAAAGCATGGTGCTGCCATTGATGGGTTTTGAGAAGGTAGGATGGACTAGAAGGTGCCTAAAAAGTAGGAGATGATGATAACTCTTCATGAATATTTTAGCCCTTTCTCTACCATACCCTCTTATTAGAAGACTCAATGAGTCTCAGACCAAGAGCAGAGGGCTTAGTAGTTTTGTTTGTGTCTGGGACAGCCTGGAAGTTCTAGGGAGTTAGTATCTTTGAGAGCTGCCTCCACCAATGCTTACTGGGAGTTATTGGGTAAATACTTTGGTTTTCTTGCCCAAGGTAGAACATGACTGAACTTTATACAGGCTCCAGAGAACCTGTAATTTGAAGCTGAGCAGGCTCAGCCTCACCTGCCAATATCAGTATACCTCATATTGGCTTCTCTTCCTGTCTCACTTTCCATTCCTCTGTTAATCCTTCTTAGGATCACCTTCTCCTCAAATTCTTACCCTTAAATTTTTGTCACAGGACCTGCCTATGAGAGAAATGAACCTAAAACAGAGTTTTACCACAATTTATCAGTGCCTTTTTCCATGACTGTGGACAAAGCACTTGTTGCCTGCTTTCTTGTCCACAGAGCATGGAACAGAGCTCAGGAATCTCCCAGAAGTGGTATCTGATATGAATACTTAATGTTTACCATCGTGAAAAGAAAATGGTGAATGTGGAGAAAGAACTGCCTTCTCTTATTTCCCCACCCTACTACTGAGTAAGGAAGTTGTGACAAGATAATTCATAGCCCTGACTCAGCCCTGCTTCACAAATGGAGGCCAGCCACCTGGGCCACAAGTACCTTCATGAAGCTCTGTCATTGAGCAATGGTGATTTTATCCACCCATTTCCTTCATCTGCAAGCCATCTTTCTGTTTTCCAAGCCAAATTTCAAAGGGCTTAAGAGGCTTTTGTATTTGATTCCCTCAATGTAGTATAATTCAGCAGCTCATGGGCTGCGCAGCTGTCATTGAAGACATATGGTAGATTTCATCCTTAATTGAAATACACACCAAATTGGCTGTGTGGATCCTCCAGCTGAGGGCTCACTGGACAACTGGTCTCACAGCAAAGTGGGATATTACTGGAGTGAATGTGAACTGAATGTTAGTGCCTCAGTCTGCAGAAGAGCATATTGGGAGGGCTGCCTTTGAAAACTGAACCTTGTGAGTTGCAGCCATCCCTTGCAGACTTTCTCCCCACACATCACTGGCCCAGTATTTCTGGATCAAGTCCCTGGGGTAATGTGACTGGTAAAAGGGAGAAAGAGAATGGGAATTTGGAGATCATTGTTGACTGAAAGCTTCTTAAAAGAGCCCACTGTCGTCTCTTGGGGGCAATTCTCTGATGTTTTTCTTTTTTTTTTTGGAAGGAACCTTTTTATCAAAGTGTTTTTAAATTACTGGAATGTTCACTTCTAGTACAGATCTAGGTTTGTGTTTTGAAATGCATTCCTAAGACTTGATCAGTGATTTGAACTCATATGGGTAACACAATATAGTTATCATCCATACCTCATTGAGAATGTGGCCTAGGGGAAGCATGAAAGAGTTATAAGACCTGGATTTGGTTTTAAATTCTTTTATTAACTAGTCGAGTGGCTTTGTTTTTTTGTTTTGTTTTGTTTTGTTTTGGTTTGAGATAGTCTCACTCCATCACCCAGGCCAGAGTGCAGTGGCGTGATCTCTGCTTACTGCAACCTCTGCCTCCTGGGTTCAAGTGATTTTCATTTCTCAGCCTCCTGAGTAGCTGGGATAACAGGCATGCATCACCATGCTCAGCTAATTTTTGTATTTTTAGTAGAGATGAGGTTTCGCCATGTTGGCCAGGTTGGCCTCGAACTCATGATCTCAAGTGATCTGTCCACCTCAGCCTCCCAAAGTGCTGGGATTAATGAGGCTACCACACCTAGCCTTGTTAAGTGACTTTGGACAAGTCCCTTACTACTATTATTATTATTTTGGAGATGGAGTTTTGCTCTTGTCACCCAGAATGGAGTGCAATGGCGTGATCTCAGCTCACTGCAACCTCTGCCTCCCAGGTTCAAGCAATTCTCCTGCCCCAGCCTCCCAAGTAGCTGGGATTAGAGGCATGTGTCACTATGCTTGGCTAAGTTTTGTATTATTAGTAGAGACAGGGTTACATCACATTGGCTAGGCTGGTCTCAAACTCCTGACCTCAACTGATTCCCGCCTCTGCCTCCCAAAGTGCTGGGATTACAGGCTTGAGCCACCGCATCCAGCCTACTATTATTTTTTAAATAGAGTAATAATATTTCTCTCACAGGGTTGTTGGAGATTATAAGAAATATGAGGCATATTTTAGACTATACCACACTATTATTTTTGTTAGGTTCATTGCTTATCTCATTTGGATTCTGGATGTGTTGCCAGAAAGCATCATTGTAGGAGATCATTGAGTTCAGCTCTTTTTTTCACATAAAATTAATATATATTCTTTTGTATTATGTATATCTTTATGAATTTTCTTAATTTATTTTTGGAATACATTAGAATATAGAACATGAATGAATGAATGAAATAAAGTTGATAGTCTGTGGACCTATCAACCCAGTACTGCTAATAAACATGAACTAAATGTGCTAAGAAAACAGATCAAAGTAAAGTCTTAGCTCATGTTTTTTTAAATTATTATTTTTCTTTTTTTTAAAAATGACACCATGTTCCATGAAATAATTGAACAGAAAATTATAGTTCTATTGTTTCATTTCCCAGTTCTGCCTTAAAATCATTAACTCATTTCAAATATATGCGCCAGGGTTTTAAAAAGAGGATTAATTAATATAAGAAGTTATGTTACTAACATTTTTCAGAAGTCAGTGGCCATAACCAGAGTACAATAGTCTTTTGGTAAACCCTGCTTCCTGTCGAAAAGAAAGATAATCAAATCATCAGCACAATGGAAGAGTAAATCATTTCCTTGAAGACTGATTTCCCCTTCTCTTGTTTGTTACTTTTTGCTGTTTAAACTGCACCTTCTGTCCTCATACCCAGGTAATTAATATTGTAGACCTCAGGATGAGAGAAATCTTTACTGTTTTGATTGCCACCTGCTCTGATACTGTTTAGGGAGAATGACAGAAATATATTCTAGATTGGGGTTCCCATGGGTGGTTACAGATTTGGTTTGTATTTAACCCTCTCCATCAAATTGAGGAGGTACCTCAGGGTGCAGTTAGAAGCCAAACTCTTTTTCTTGAGGGTAGAGAAACATACAGCTCTACTACTACCAGTGACCTAATGAAGTGCTACACATAAGTTTACCAATGAGGTTTTAATTTCAAATTTAGGACTTTCCCCCAAATGCCCACATACTGAAATTCATTAGCCATTTTCAAAGAGGCATATAGTAAACAGGAAGTACCCTAATTGGATGTACAGTATCATCTCAGGATCCAGGTCACATGAGATTTAAGTAGTTTTCTTTTGACTTCCTAGAGAGGGATGCAGTAGGCATGAACTGAATAGGGATAAAATTATTCAAAGAGATAGCCCTGAGGGAAAGTGGTGACAGGCCAAAAAAAAAAAAAAAAAACATAGTGAGGGATTAGTTTGTGTGTGTGTGTGTTTCAGACAAATAGTTAACTAGTCTGTGAGTGTCATACAAATATGTTTAATCCCAGGCATCTGATGCTAGTATGCACTTACAAGTAATGGTGGGAAATTTGGATGGGTTTAATGGAAAAGAAGAAAAAACCCAGCTTAAAGTTGAATATGGCTAATTGAAATAGTACATATCAAATTCTGAAATGAAAACTGACCATTATCTTCTTGGTTTGCATTTGCAGCTCCTGGCCAAATACAAAAGCTTGCAATGGGACAAAGTACTGCAGTTGGAGGAGGTGCAGGCTAAACTAGGGATTAGTTTAGAAGAAATGCTGTTGGTCACAGAGGATGCCCTTCATCCTGAACCCTATAGCCCTGAGGAGATCTGCAGGTGTCTGGGAATTACCCTGGAGGAACTCCGAACCCAAATCCTGAGTCCAAACACTTACGATGGTGAGCTGGCTGGAGAAAGTAACATATAGGTTATTCTCTCACTCACAGCTGGAAGGCTTCAACTTCTCCACTGATTTTAAAGCATACTTAAGGGAATTTGGAGACTGTGTTTCGGCAAACTTAATTATTTAGAATCTTAGCTTCATAAATGTGTTCATTCATTCATTCATTCATTCATCAATATGCTGGTTAGGCAAGGGTGTAAGGGACATGATTTTTGTCTTTCAGGGACTTGTAATTCAATAAGCTTCTCTTTTTTATCTTTCTTTTCCTTATACATTTTTTTTTCTGGTTATCATGCTACTTTTATGAAAAAATGGTCTAGGTTAGCAAACTGCTCTAACGCTGTGAAACAATACTCAGAACACTACAAAGTCTTCACGTCTTAGTTTCAAATTTGTGGCCCACTTTACCGTGGAAGCTTATTTCTTTTTGTGGTCTCCTTTCAATTTTATTTTTATACCAATCAAATCAGAAACTGAGATGAAGGCCAGGTAATGTTGCAGGGACAGGATGGAGTTTTGGACTGGCTATTCTTCTTAGAGCGGTTATCTATTTGTGAGAAATCAGTACCAGGGGCAAGGCCATCTAGTTAAGATTCAGTTACTCTTAGGGTGGGGTTATGGTAGGTGAGTAGGAGATTAACACAAAGATCAGCCTCAGGGCCCCAATTCTGGCTCATTCAATTCAGTTCTACAACTGGTTGTTCAGTTGCTACTGTGGATTTACCTACAGAGTAATGTCTTAAAGGCTACAATTACTGAAAACTTTGGGATAAAATAAGGGAATCATTTGGAAGCAGGGACTGGGTTTTGGTTTCTAACACTGTCAATCCAATTTAATTTGATGAAGCTTGATAGAGGATGGCCTACTGGCCAAATTAGACCTTCCATCTTTTTGTGTAAAATAAACTTTTACTAGAACATGGCCATGTATTGGCTATGGCTGCCTTTGCACTATAAGAGTTCAGTAGTTGTGACAGAGACTGAATAGCCCACAAAACTGAAATATTTACTATCTGGCCCTTTGCAGAAAAAGTTTGCTGGCTCTCATTCCAGAAAGGCAGAAAACTAAAGTTTACCTCAGTTTTGCCATGAAAAGAGGCATAACAGGAATGTGTCTCTTATATGAATAATCTGTGTATTGTGCTAAGAATAATGCTAAGTAGTGGAGGTACTAATAGAGTGATGAGTGTGGTGATAGAGTTGTACTTGGGTCTAGGGAAACCAGAAAACAAAGAAGTCAAAGACAGCTTAAGGCCAGGTGCAGGGGCTCAAGCCTGTAATTCCAGCACTTTGGGAGGCCAAGGTGGGTGGATCACTTAAGGCCAGGAGTTCAAGACCAGCCTGGCCAACACAGCAAACCCCCGTCTCTGTTAGAAATATAAAAATTAGCTGGGCATGGTGGCAAGCACCTGTAATTCCATCTACTCAGGTGGCTGAGGCAAGATAATTTCTTGAATCCAGGAGACGAAGGTTGCAGTGAGCTGACATTGTGCCACTCCACTCCAGCTTGGGTGACAGGGCGAGACCCAGTCCCTAAAAAAACAAAAGCCAGCTTAACTAAGGAGATAGCAACCAGCCAAAAGTTAAATAATAAATAGGTATTTCCTAGGTAGGCAAACAGTCAGAAAGAATTCCAGGCAGACCAAACAGTAGATATAGAGGCAGAAAGAAGTGAGAGAAGATTTTATGTCCAGACAACTACAGTTAGTTGAGTGTTTGTTGAAAATAATGTTGAGAATGATATGGTAATAGGCCAAGGTTGTAGATAGATCCAAATCACCAAAGGCCTTGTTAAATAATTTGTGTGTGCATGTTTTATAGGTAATGTGAGAGGTAATAAATGTTTACCGAATGAAGAAAATGGGTAGGGTATTGGATAGGGAGAGCTTCCAGGGGAATAGCCTTTATCCTTTGACCTAAGATACTGATTTCTTTAACAAATATGTATTGACTTCTGTGGACTAGAAATTGTGCTAGATGCTGGGATACAAAGATAAGCAGGACACGGTCTCTACTTTATAGTGACTTCGTGTCTAATTGGGGGAGAGTGTCGTACAACAATCACAATAAATAATACCTGCTATAACAAAGGTATTTATCAAGAATTCTGAGTATGGAGGGAAAAGTGGCTCAGATCCTGTAGATGGTAATTCAGTTTTGAGCTGGATCCTTAGAGAAAGTTATTAATTTCCTAGACTAAGAGAAATGACCAGCCATTCCAGGCAGAGAGTAGAGCTTGAATGAAGACAAAGTAGCACAAAGAGTGGAGAACTGGAGAATATGTGCCAAGAGGTATTGTGTGCAGCAGGAGTTGGAGGACAAAAAGACTGCCTAAAAGGATGCCAATGGGGAAACTATTGTTCTGTACTCTACACTGAATGAGAAGAGCCGGAAGTAGGGTAAATGACTAAACTGGTAGATTCTCAAGACTGTAAAATAGAATTCAGTTAGAATTGGCAATTGCTGGTATCTAAGGAGTGAAGGGAAGAAGGAAGGAAAGGAGCGAGAGGAAGAAGGAAGAAAGGAAGGAAAGAAGAAAAGAAATATAATGTAATTAAGTCCAAGGAATGGATAACTGGGAAAGTAAGGAAATTATAGTATCGAAGTGTTTTTGGCAGTAAGATGACAAGCTCATTTCTCTCTCTCGCTCTCTCAATAGATTATCTATCTATCTATCATCTATCTATCTATCATCTATCTATCTATCAATCATTGGATTTGTCTGGTGTGATAGCAAGGTATCTAGAGATGTAAAACAGGTAAAGATCCAAATGATAGAGTAATTCGATTTGGGGTTATTGTTGAAAAGGTGAGGAAGTCTTAATAGACGCTGAAAATGTTGACTGTCAAATGATCTAAAAACAGTCTTTTCTTAGTGTCACTTCTTAGTTCAGAAACCTTCAGAGGCCCACCATTACCTAATTGCCTGAACTCTTCTAGTCCTGTCTTAACTATGTTCTGTCCTTTGACCCTTTTGAGCCCATACATGCTGATGTGGACAGTGTTGCCTTGGTTGGGCCATTCTACTTACTAATTGGAAACCTTGTCTTCCCTCTGGGCTTTTAATCCTAAACACCTCTGTGCTTTTGTAAATGGATTTTTTCCCTTTTCTGAAATGCAGTTCCTACCTGTCTTAATATAATTCTTATCTTTTGCTTATACTTCTTGACCCACAACCTATTCTCTTTCTCTGTATCCTTCTTTCTTTCTGCATCTGCCTGTCTTTTCTTCCCTTCTTTTACAATTTTTGGAATAAGTAAATTTCCCAGAATGCTTTGGAAAATACAAAGGGTAATTTGCTTGGCATACAACCTGTGTTGCTCTTTCTCTGTCTGTCTTTCTATGTATATATGCATAAGCTTGATTCCCTGAAGAATGATGACTTCAAGGTTTTTATAAAAATAATGCATGCTTCATCTTATCTCTTTTTTTTCCAGAACTTTTATTTATTTTCTTTTTCAACTTTAATTTTAGGTTCAGGGCATAGACATGTAGGTTTGTTAAATATGTAAATTGCATGTTTCTGGGGTTTGGTGTACAAATGATTTTGTCACCCAGATAGTGAGCATAGTACCCAAAGGGTAGTTTTATGACTCTCACTCTCCTCCAAGCCTCCATCCTCAAGTAGGGCCGGATGTGTTTTTCTCCTCTTTGTCACCATTATGTACTCAATGTTTACCTCTCACTTACAATTGATGGTGTTCCAATATATGGTATTTTGTTTTCTGAACCTGCATTAATTTATTTAGGATAAAGTCCTCCAGCTGCATCCATGCTGCTGCATAGGACATGATTTCATTCCTTTTTATGGCAGCATAGTATTCCACAGTGTATTTGCATCACATTTTCTTTATCCAGTCTACCATTGGGCATCTAGTTTGATTCATGTCTTTCCTATTGTGAATAGTGCTGCAGTGAATATATAAATACATGTGTCTTGTTGGTAGAATGATTTATATTCATTTGAGTATATATCCAGTAATGGTATTACTGAGTTGTAGTTCTGTTTTGAGTTCTCTGAGAAATCTCTAAACTGCTTTCCACAGTGACTGAATAATTTACATTCTCACCAGCAGTATATACTCATTCCCTTTTCTTGGCAAACTTGGCAACATCTGTTATGGCTTTTTAGTAATAGCCATTCTGACTGATGTGAGATGATATCTCATTATGGTTTTGATTTGCATTTCTATAATGATTAATGATGTTGAGCATTTCTTCAATATGCTTTTTGGCCACGTCTGTGTCTTCGTTTGAGAAGTATCTGTCTGTGTCCTTTGCCCATTTTTAAATGGAGTTGTTTTTTGCTTGATTTGTTTACATTTTTTAAAGATTCTGGATATTAGACATTTGTAAGATGCAGAGTTTGCAAAAGTTTTGTCCTATTGTGTAGGTTGTCTGTTTACTCTGGTGACCGTTTCTTTTGCTGTACAGAAGCTCTTTAGTTTAGGTCCCACTTGTCAATTTTTATTTTGGTTGCAATTGCTTTTGAAGATTTCATCACAAAATCTTTGTCAAGATTTATATTCAGAACTGCATGTACTGGGTTTTTTTTCTAGGATTTTTATAGTTTTAAGTTTTACATTTAAGTTTTTAATCTATCTTGAGTTGATTTTTTAATATGGTAAAAGGAAGGGGTCCACTTAAAATTTTCTGTGTATGAATAGCCAGCTATCTCAGTACCATTTATTGAATAAGGAGTCATTTTTCCATAGCTTATTTTTGTTGACTTTGTCAAAGATCAGATGGCTGTGGATGTATAGATTTGTTTCTGGGTTTTCTATTCTGTTGTATCAGTCTACATGTCTGTTGTTTTACCAGTACTATGCTGTTTTGGTTACTGTAGCCTTGAAGGATAGTTTAAAGTTGGGTAGTATAATGGCTCCAGCTTTGTTCTTTTTCCTTGAGATTGCTTTAGCTATTTGGGCTCTTTTTGGTTGAATTTTAGAATTTTTTTTTCTAATTCTGTGAGAAATGAGACTGGTAGTTTGATAGGAAAAGCACTGAATTTGTAAATTGCTTTGGGTAGTATGGCCATTTTGATAATATTGATTCTTCTAACCCATGAGCATGGAATGTTTTCCCATTTGTTTGCATTGTCTCTGATTTCTTTCAGCCATGTTTTGTAATTCTTATTGTAGAAATCTTTCACCTCCTTGGTTAGCTATATTCCTAAGTATTTCATTCTTTTTGTGGCTATTGTGAATGGTATTGTGTTCTTGATTTGGCTCTTAGCTTGGACATTACTGGTATATAGAAATGCTTCAGATTTTGGTACATGTATAGAATTACTACTGATTTTTGTACATGGATTTTGTATTCTGAAACTTTACTGAAGTTATTTGTCAGTTCCATGAGTCTTTGGGCAGAAACTATTGGGTTTTCTAGGTATAGTATCATACTTTCAGTATAGAGAGATAGTTTGACTTTCTCTTTTCCTATTTGGATGCCTTTTATTTCTTTCTCTTGCCTGATTGCTGTGGCTAGGACCTCCAATACTATGTTAAATAGGTGAGAATGGGCATCCTTGTTTTGTTCTGGTCCTCAGGGTGATGCCTGTAGCTTTTGCCTGTTCAGTATGATGTTGACTGTGGGTTTGTTATAGATAGCTCTTATTATTTTGAGGTATGTTCCTTTGATGCCCAGTTTATTAATAGTTTTTAACATGAGTTGTTGAATTTTATTGAAAGCCTTTTTATGCCTATTGAGGTGATCATATGGTTTTTGTTTTTAATTCTGTTTATGTGTGAATTACACCTACTGATTTGCCTTTGTTGAACTAACCTTGAATCCAAGGAATGAATGCTACTTGATTGTGGTGGATTAGCTTCTTGATGTGCTGCTGGATTCGGTTTGCTAGTTTTTGTTGAATAGCTTTGCATCTCTGCTCATCAGGGATATTGGCCTGAGGTTTTCTTTTTTTGTTGTGTCTTTGGCAGGTTTTGGTATCAGAATGTGCTGGCCTCATAGAATGAGTTAGATAGGTAGCTCTCCTCTTCAATTTTTTGGAATAATTTCAGTAGGATTGCTAACAGGTCTTCTATGTTGGTAGAATTTGGCTGTGAATCTATGTGGTCCAGGGCTTTTGTGGTTGGTAGGGTTTTTATTACTGAATCAATTTTAGAATTTTTTTATTTGTCTATTTAGGGATTCAGTTTCTTCCTGGTTCAGCCTTGGGAGGTTTTATGATTCCAGGAGTTTATCCATTTCTTCTGGGTTTTCTAGTTTGAGTGCACAGAGGTGTCTGCAATAGTGTCTGAGGGTATTTTGCATTTCTCTGAGGTCAGTGGTAGTATCACCTTTGTCATTTCTGATTATATTTATTTATGTCTACTTTCTTTTTTCTTTATTAATCTAGGCAACAGTCTGTCAATCTTATTTATTCATTCAAGGAACTTGTTTTGGTTTCGTTGATCTTTTGTATGGATTTTTATGCCTCAATTTTATTTGGTTCAGCTCTGATTTTGGTTATTTCCTTTCTTCTGCTAGCTTTGTTGGTTTGCTGTTGTTTTCCTCGTTTGTTTAGGTATGATGTTTGGTTATTAATTTGAGATCTTTCTAATGTCTTGAGGAAGGTGTTTAGTACTATAAACTTTCCTCTTAATGCTACTTTATCTGCATCTTAGAAATTCTGATATATTTTTGTTTACATTAGTTTTACAGAATTAATTTCATTGCCTTAATATCTTTCTTTACCTAAAAGTCATTCAGGAGCAAGTTGTTTAGTTTTCATGGAATTGCATGGTTTTGAGAGATCTTCTTGGTTTTACTTTCTTTTCTTCTTCTTTTTTTTTTTTTTTGTGCTGTGGTCTGAGATCCTGCTTGGTATGATTTTTAAAAAAATTTGTTGAGAATTACTTTATGGCTGGGAATGCAGTCAGTCTTAAAGTATGTGCCATGTGCAGATGAGAAGAATGTATATTCTCTTGTTGTTGGGTGGAGTATTCGATAGATATCTTTTAGGTCCATTTGGTCAAGTGTTGAGTTTAAGTCCCAAATATCGTTGTTGGTTTTCTGCCTGGACGATCTGTCAGTAGGGTAATGTCTCCCACTATGATTTTTTGGTTACCTAAGTCTCTCTGTTGGTCTCTAAGAACTTGTTTTATGAATCTGGGTGCTGTAGTTTTAAGTGAATATATATTTAGGACAGTTATCTTGTTAAATTGGACACTTTATCATTATGTAGAGCCCATTTGTGACCTTTTTGATCATTGTTAGCTTAAAGTCTATTTTGTCTGAAATAAGAATAGCAACCCCTGCTCTTTTTTTGTTTTCTGTTTGTTTGATAGATTTTTCTTCATCTCTTTACCTTGAGCCTATGGGTGTCACTGTATGTGAGATAAGTCTCTTGAAGACAGCATGCAGTTGGTTCTTGCTAGTTTATCCAAGTAATCCCTCTGTGTCTTTTAAGTGGGGCATTTAGCCTGTTTAAATTCCAAGTTAATATTGATATGTGAGGGTTTGATCTTGTCATCACTTTGTTAGCCAGTTGTTTTGTAGAATTGATTATATAACTGCTTTATAGTTGATATGGTTTGGTTGTGTCCCCAGCCAAATCTCATCTTGTAGTTCCCATAATCCCCACATGTCATGGGAGAGATCCTGGGAGATAACTGAATCATGGGGGTAGTTACTCCCATGCTGCTGTTCTCAAGATAGTGAGTGAATTCTCATCAGATCTGATGGTTTTACAAAGGGCTTTTCCACCCTTCACTTGGCACTTCTCCTTCCTAACACCATGTGAAGGACATGTTTGCTTCTCATTCCACCAGGATTGTAAATTTCCTGAGGCCTCCCCAGCCATGCTGAACTATGTCAATTAAACCTCTTTCCTTTATAAATTACCCAGTCTCAGGTATGTCCTTATTAGCAGCATAAGAACAGACTAATACAATAGTGTTGGAGGGCTATGTACTTAGGTGTGTTTTGTGGTGGCAGGTACCAGTTTTTGTTTCCATGGTTAACACTTCCTTAAGGATCTTTTGTAAGGCAGGGCTGATGGTAATAAATTACTTAGCCTTTGCTTGTCTGAAAAGGATGTATGTCTTCTTCACTTATGAAACTTAGCTTGTCTGGATACAAAACTCTTGGTTGGAATTTCTTTCTTTAAGGATGCTGACCTTGAGGTGACAGTGTAGGGAGAGATGTTAAAATCAAGCTGTGGCTTCAAGCTTCTGTTAAACCAGCTAGACTTCCAAAGGCCCATGTGCAATTCTGATATTCTGTTTCCAAATTTCTAATAATTAGTTTCAGAAATGCTCAGAGGCCATTCAAATTAAACACACACGCACACAAAGCAAAATCCTTCAATCCTTTAGATGTTCTTTAGAATGGCTACACAACAAACAGATGTTGTTTAGGAACTGTCTAGGAATAGTTTTAGGATTATGTGCCAGGCCTTACCCACAGGTAAGGATTGTCTAAGGGTATGGTAGAGTGGTCTGGAGTCTTGGAGCCTCAGGGGCGAGACTTAATTGGGAAGAGTGTTTCCCATGGTGTGACTCAAGAAGAAAATGTGAAACTGTGGTCACAGTGAGGAGAAATAGGCACATATATCAAGCATATAACTCAAGAACACACATCAGAGGCTGGGTGCAATGGCTCACACCTGTAATCCCAGCACTCTGGGAGGCCGAGGAGGGCAGATCATGAGGTCAAGAGATAGAGACTATCCTGACCAACATGGTGAAACCCCGTCTCTACTAAAAAAAAAATACAAAAATTAGCCGGGCGTGGTTGCGTGCGCTGGTAGTCCCAGCTACTCGGGAGGCAGAGGTGGAAGAATCACTTGAACCAGGAGGCTGAGGTTGTAGAGTGAGACTCTGTCTCAAAATAAATAAATAAATAAATAAATAAATAAATAAATAGAACATATATTACAGGACAGAAGAATCTGCGAGGAAGTAAATGGGCAGTAGAGAGAACGGGTCAGGTAGTTTAGATTCTAACTTAAAAAGGAAGGAATTTGTTGGGAGCATTTCTTTTGGGAGTGTCCAAACTGCTCTGGTTGGGGTGGCCCAGCTGCTTAGCCACATTGTGCTGGGGTAGACCCAAATTTCATTGCTTTAATTACCAACTTTGCCTGTGACCACATGCTGGTCAGTTCCTGACTCATTAACTCATTTGTTTGCCTTCTGCGATCTCCAGGGTCATGAGTGATAATCATGGCTTTAATAAAGAACAAAGCACTGGCATAGGCTGCTCTTTAAAAAGACACCTAGAGTCAATGGTAAAGAAAAAAAGAACAAAACAACTTGTTTTGTTTATAATTTCCACATTACCCTTTACACATACTGTCTAATTTGAATCTCACAACAACCCCAGGGCACAGGGGTATCTGCACTTCACAGATGAAGAAACTGAGGTGAGAGAGTTTAATGATTTTTCAAAACCACACAGGTGATATGAGCTGGAGCCAGACCCCAAATCCTAGTCTTATAACTTCATCAAATACTTTTTCTGCCATCATTTTTTAAATCTTGGCACACTTATAAGCTGCCCTTAGCAATCCTTCACCAATTACAGGAGATGATATCTAATTCTGACTTTGCTTGGCTCAAATTTTTTCTTGACACTAAGGAGTAGTGATAAAGATAGGTAACTTTATGTCCAAAGAGTTTCCTTTATGGCTATTTCCCATTTTAGTGTTTTGGCCTTGGAAGAGATAAGACCATGTGGCATCTAGGAGCTTGCTTTATTTAAGGAGCAACTCAACTTGGCCATAATATGCCTAAGCTGTTGTGTTTTAGAAGAGCCATGAGAAGTGCTATGAAATTTTCACATTTAATAAAAATGCAGTTCTCATAGATTATCTCAGTTAAGTCTAAGAAGAGTAGTTTGTTTTTATCTAATGGAAAAGTATAAAGGTGCTTTACAATCTAAAAGGGCCAGTTGTTTAGTAATTTAAATATCCAGTTAAGGGTTCTCAATTATGAAGGAAGTTGATTTAAATGTAGCTTATAAGATATCAGGTACTAAACTCTGTGATCTCAACAGATTCTGTTGTTGTTCTTGTAAATGTTTTGGAAGAAAGGTTTTCCGTAAAAAGTTAGAAGAAACTCCAAAGGAAATTATAGACCCTTCTAGAGTTTACAGATGTTGGTTGAACAGAAATACTTAAAATCTGTGAGATGGACTTCTAATGACAAAGCCAATAAAATGGGTCCTTTGGTTTTGTCTATTGTTTTCATTTTTATGAGATGAGATAATAGACTGTTAGAAACAAAGTATAAAAGAATAAATCAAATAATAATGATTTTTCTTCCACACAAAAGATATTATGCTTTAAGTTGTTTTGGAAGTCCAGTTTGCGGAAAATTTGCATTCATTAATCATTTTTTCTCTCCCTCTCTGCCTGGTCTCTTCTTTTTGCCCATCAGCCCCATTGACTTCTCTGCTACTTTCTACCTACTATGCCATTTGTTTCCATGAGAGTCAGCTGAAGTGAGTAACTATGAATGGATCTAGTGGCTTTTAGCAGGTTATTGCCAAATATCAATAGTAATGACAACAAAAATTATGACCTATTGTTTGTGTATAGACATTAACAATTTAACCATATGAGGTCTCATTTGATCACCATTCATGCTGTAGGTTTCAGATGAAAATATTACATGCCACCACTCTATATTCAGGGTAGAGATGTTCCACAGTTTTTTAGAAAATGTTCGAGGAAAATGGTTTCTCGTTTTGTCTTTAGAAAGGATCAGAATGGGAGAGACCACAAAGATTAACACCCTTAGTCCCTTAGGACTTCTCTAATATTGGGAAGCCATTATTCTGTCAAGGGCCACTGATGGAACAGTAAAAAAAGACCAGAGACCCCTACATAGGAAAGCAATATAATTTAGTGTTTTAATTAGAAGTTACAAAATGTTCTAAGAAGAAGCAATATGAAAGTCTACTTAATTAACACAGGAAATACTAAGATACATGCTTCTAAAAAGGGAAAGGGGACAGAGAGGATAAAGATCATGAGGGAAAGGGTCATATGAAAAGAAAATGGGAAAAAGAATCTGATAAAGGGGGGCAAGTTGCTTATAGAAAAGCACATAAACACAAATGCAGAGAAACCACAAACACACACCTGTTTGCATTCACTTCCTAACTGGCTCCTGGAGAGCTACATAAGCATATTTGTAATCATGGAGTGCTGTGAAATAGCAGCATCTTGTTATTCTTTCAGGGTATTGCCAGTTATAGTGTAAACACCTTGAGAATAGGGACATATCTAGGTGGTTTCTGAGTGGTTTTCCTTATCCACCTCTGGATTGCTGTTCTTGGAAACCAACTGGTTTAGTCTAGTGGAGTTGTGATTTGTTAGAGAAATTGACCAGTAATGTGTAGTTACATGATTGTGCACAGGCAGCTACAGCCACAACTACTTTTAGCCCCTACCCAAACAGTGGGAAAATATTCTGGGGTATGAAAGTCTCAGAAAGATTAATTATACACTTACATAATAAAATTTCCAATTCTGTCAGACTAGCATATTTATTCACTATGATTAATTATCCCGAGAGAGTCTTCATTCAAGGTAATAAAATATTCTAAAATACTTGTCACTTTTTAGCTTGTTAGCTGAAAACAAATGCTCTGCATTCTTCTGTAATTATAAACCTTTATGCAGTTTGGTGATATGAGGCTATATGGAGAAACTTGCTGCATAAAAATGAGGGAGATGATGCTCCCTTGCAGTCATCAGACTGACATCCAGAACTGCATTCAGACCTGGGAAACACCCTTCAAGAAAGGCATGCACAGATTAATGTGTATTTGGAAGAATAAACAGGTGAAGGAGACTGGAAATTTGATCATGTGTTGGAACTTGGAAGGTTGCTCTGGAGAGAAGACTCAAATAGTAGCGGTATTTCACTGCTGCAGGGGGCAGGTGGCAGACTACAAAATCACCAGTGACAACAATCAAAATAGACAAATAGGACAACATGAAACTAAAAAGGCTCTGCACAGCAAAGGAAACCTATCAACAGAGTGAAGAGAGAACCTCCAGAATGGGAGAGAATACCTGCAAACTACTCATCTAAGAAGGAACTAATAGCCAGAATATACAAAGAACTCAACTCAACAACAAAAAATAATCCAATTAAAAAATGGACAAAGGGTCTGAATAGCAATTTCTCAAAAGAAGACATGTAAATGGCCAGTAGGTATATGAAAATATGCTTAATATCACTAATTATCAGGGAAATGCAAATCAAAGCCACCATGAGATATCATCTCAGCTTTGATAGTAGTAGAATGGCTACTATCAAAAAGACAAAAAATAACAAATGCTGGTGAGGTTACAGAGAAAAGGAAACTCTTCTACACTGTTGGTGAGAATGTAAATTAGTACAGCCATTATGGAAAACAATATGTGAGGATGGCTTTTTAAAGAGCCGGATTCTGGTCAGCTTGCTCTCTTCAGGCCCATGACCACACTCTGCCTGTTCCCACCTTGGGCCTTTGGCCATTCTCTCTTCACAGCAGGGACACTGTATGGCTCAGCCCCCTCTCTCCTGTGACATCTCCCACTACTGGTCTTCCCCCAGCAAGCCCAATCTTCTTAGTGCACCTTCAGCATTTCCAGCACTGGGATGTCTGTTGCAATTGCTCACTGTCCAGTGATGTCATAGTTTGTCTTATCTGTGTAACTAAGTTGTAAGTTACTTAAAGCAGAGGTTCTGCTTCATGTGGCTTTCCCGTCATTTGGAGCATGCTATTGGGTGCACAGCAGGTGCTTAATAAGAACTATTGGTTAACTGTTGCCAGATGACTATCATACTCAGTGCTTGCGGCATCACTCTTAGTGGAGGATGAGGTAATAAGGAAAGGCCACCAGCTCTTGCATGGAGAATTTAAAATTAAATCAGTGAAGCTCTTTCAGATGACTCAGTGCTTTTGGCATTGCTCTTAGCAGAAGATGAGGTAATAAAGGAGAGGCCACTAGCTCTTGCATGCAGAGGTTAAATTTAAATCAGTGGGACTCTTTGAAAGATGAGATAGACATGTCCTCTATCTACTGTTGACCTGCTATCCTCAGAGCTTAAAATGGTGCTCAGTGTGCCTCACCTGTCAAAGGCTTTTTCTCACCCTTTCCCACCAGAAATCCAAGAAAATAACCAATTATGTGTGCCCTGATTTAGATTCCTTGATTAGAGATGGGTTCTGATCATAAATTACGTAACCATCATTTAAAGGAAAAAGTTAATAGGTAACTCTTTGTTACAAAGATTGCCTAAAAGAAAAACTAATTTGAACTGTTTATTATCTATTTTTGTATTCTTTCTATTTGAAACACATTTTGTTTGTTTTCGAAATCTCTTTTCTCTCACATCTGTAAAGCAAAATACAATATAAACAATTCTCAGTCATCTGTGATAATGAGTATTAGGATATAATTTGGGCACTGAAGTTTACTAATTGTTTCCAATTTTATGTTAGAAAACTTTCCTCACTTTTTGGTGAGGATGCTAGTGATTATAAATTGTCAAAATAATAGTCTTCTTTATATTCCATATTGTACTTGTCTTACTACTGTTTATTTAGCCTAGTTTCAGTGCAGTTTTGTTACAAGAAAGATCTGAATCATTCATTCAACAAACATTTATTGAACCCTTACTAAGTGCCAGATCCTATTTTAGCTACTGGAGATAGTTGTGAAGAAATTAGACAAGGCCCTTGCTTTCTTGGAGTTGAGCTTCCAGTGGTAGGAGACAACCACAAACCAATGAACAAATGAACACACAGGAAAATACTGGATGGTGATAAGTGCTGGGAGCATAAAATAGGATGGAGAAAATATGTATGTGTGGGGGCTACTGCAGATTAGATTTGAGTCTCTTTGACGCTGTGACATCTGAGTCTTGAATGACAAGAAGGAACCACCCACGTGAAGATCATGGGGAAGAGCATTTCAGGCCAACAGAACAGCTACTGCCACGGGCCTATGGCAGGAGCCACATGGTGTGTTGGAAGCACAGCTAGGAGGCTAGTCAGAAGGAAGATTTAGCTAGCCAATAGAATTTATCACACAAGTCAAAGTTATTAGCAACAAAATGAAATACTTATTTTGCAGTTTAAGTGTATATGACCATGAACATTTAGATTTCAGAATCTGTGCCATGATTTCATGATTAAATTAAGTAATTATGTAAGATTCACACGGGAGAAAATCAGTGTTCTGAAGACTATACCATATATCCCGCTTTGAAGTCCTGGATTTCTTATGAATAGGATAGACCATTAATAATATTAGAGTAAAATATCATCTAGTGTTATATTCTTAAATTGAATTTGCCTTGGAAGTAATCATGCATGCAATGAACATAGCAAGAAACAGCTTCCTTCATCCTTTAATGTAATAATTGCTCTCAAGGATTACAAGAGCTTATAGACAGCTGGAATATCTGGCTATAATGTTAGCTGGACAGGGAAGAAAGCTGTTATGGATAAAGCTTCAG
This sequence comes from Cebus imitator, assembly GCF_001604975.1. NCBI lineage: Eukaryota > Metazoa > Chordata > Mammalia > Primates > Cebidae > Cebus > Cebus imitator. The sequence goes on along the minus strand of NW_016107324.1, from coordinate 7,043,526 downwards.
ATTTTCTTGGATTTTTTTGGTATCTGTATAACAGAAACCTGATGAGTTGCCAGCACATAACAAGCCAGAACCCTGGATCCAGAGAGCATTTGTGACATTCAGCCAACACAGAACTGCTTTCCCACCCAAAGGGTGGTCTCCAAATCTGTTGTGGCTTTTGGCAACATTTTTATATCACAATTGAAAACAGATGCCCTTTCTGCCCTTTCCCTTGTTGTCTGAGTTACTACCGTTCAGGAGATTGCAAGTCATGGCAATCTCTCATGAACCTTTAGAACGCCCAGCAAGAGTCCCGTTAGACATTCCTATTCAGAAGTCTTGCTGTGAAACACTTCCTCTGCAAGAAGAGAACAGATGCAGGAAGGTGCCAGGATTGTGAGGTTCTGGTAGTCATCTGGGTGTATTGTGAATGTTTTCTGTCAAAATCAAAGTACCAGTCCTGGGTTTAATAGAATGTATCTCTTTGGATAGTTTCTATTTTAAAATATTTAATCCTAAAAGAAAATATTTCATCCTAAAGAAACGTGTAATCCTAAAGGAAAGCCAAAGTATACTCTCCCTAATGGACTATATTGAGTTTTATTATAGGGTATGGCCCTAAGATGTGCTTGGATAGGATACTGAAAATACAGAGTATCAAAAATCACTAAACCACTAAATTCTTGATTGATTAAAAGAGACTTACTAGACATAACAACTGAATATAATGTGTGAAATCTGTTTAGATCTTGTAAACCAATAGAAATTTAAACTGGTGGACAATTGGGGAAATTTAAATATGGACTAAATGTGAGACAGTATTAAGGAACCACTGGTAATTTTGTTAGGTATGATAATGATATAGGGGTCATATAAGAAAAGTTATAAGGACAGTCCTGTGGAGGGGAAAAAATGTAATCTGAAACTTGATTTACTGGCTCATTAGTAGAAATGTAAAAGTGCTTCTGAAAAAGTAATCATAGTTTAGGGGAGAGGAACCTGGAGGCAGACTCCGGAGGAGAGAATCATATAGAAAAGGAGATTTTGAAGGATGTTCAGTGTCCTTCAGTGGAGGGACTGTGCCATCTCTAAATGGCTCTGCAAGGGAGGAGCCAGGGAATAAATCCTCTGACCTCACTCTCCTCCCTCCCATTTGCTGCTGATCTTTTCCTGTTCTCAAATCTAGATGGCAAGGGACTCACTGGTATAGACTATACAAGTCAGCCTTTGGGGCTGATAGTAGGGTGGAAAGGGGCAGAGAGTAGAACTGGGGGTGTTAACAAAAACTACCAGTAACAGTATATTCTTTACGAGGTATAACAATATGGGGGGAATGTTGAAGGACAGATGCCCTTGGGAGAAGCCCTTCATAGAATTATAAAATGTTAGGGCTGGAAGGATCCCGAGAAGTGATTTTCCACCTCATTTTAGAGGTGAGACTATAAATAGGGCCTTATAAAGGTGGCAATTTGTGTACAGCTAGTTGTCACAGAGCTGTTAAGAAATTAGACTTTTTGATTTTTAGCCCTGTCTCTATTCCCTAGGCCTGGGAATTTTCATAAATTTTCCCAGACCCACCATACCAGCTCAGCCACTGTTCAGCATGGGTGAAAATGGTAAGAAAGTCTCAGTTGTTATTCACAGGAATGTGTAAATATTATAGACATAGCCATTGCAATAGGCCATGTTTCTGTAGCTGAAATTACAGAGTCATTGCGGGTAATCTGGAAAATACAAGTATGTGTCACCCATAAGGGACCACAGAGATAACACTATTAACATTTTAGTGCTTTAGTTTTTTTAAATTAAAATGTACATAAATATGTGTGTATGTGTATGCAAAATGAGTTATCAATTGTACATATAGTTTTATTTTCATTTAATAATGAATAATTTCCTATGTATCAAACTGCCTTAGAATCTGAGTTTTAATAGCAGTAATATTTCAAAAATTATTCTTTTTTTGAGATGGAGTCTCACTCTGTTGACAGGCTGGAGTGTAGTGGCACAATCTTGGCTCACTGCAACCTCTTGCCTCCCAGTTTCAAGTGACTCTCCTGCCTCAGCCTCCCGAGTTGCTGGGACTACAGGTGCGCGCAACCATGCCCAGCTAATTTTTGTATTTTTAGTAGAGGCAGGGTTTTACCATGTTGGCCAGGATAGACTCAATCTCCTGACCTTGTGATCCACCCACCTCAGCCTCCCAAAGTGCTAGGATTACAGGTGTGAGCCACTGCACCTGGCCAGTATAATTTTTTAAAGTCCTCTGTAATTAGATAGTTGAGTGGTTTTTTATTTTCTTCTATAATAAATAATGCTGCAGTATATGTACAGGTACATATATAAATATTATATATCCCATATAAATAATTGTGTTTATCTGTTCCTTTAGGATACATTCAAATTTTTTTTATACTTTAAGTTCTAGGATACATATGCAGAATGTGCAGGTTTTTTACATATGTATACACGTGCCATGGTGGTTTGCTGCACCCATCAACCTGTCATCTACATTAGGTATTTCTCCTAATGCTATCCCTCCTCTAGACCCTAACCCCTCACAGGCCCTGGTGTGTAATATTCCCCTCCCTGCATGTAGGGTGTGTTCAATAGATGTTACATCTCCTTTCTTTTGGGATGGATTAGATTGCACACAAGTGTATGCACATCTGTGCTGAATGAAGTTAAGGAAATATAGTTAAGAGATTTTATTCAATATCAAGAAAAAAGTAAAACTGACCTACAAATAGACATATTCAAATAGACACATTTCAGTGGAAAGAACCCTTTCAGTGAGAGACCTATTTAAAGTTAAGATATTGATAATGAAAACAGAAATGAAAGTCTTCAAAAATATGTTTTTCTTTATACTGGGTTGTCCAGTAACTATTCCTGATCTCCTTCCCCACCCCCTTAGTGCTCATCTTCAAACTCTATCAGCGGGCAAAGCATGTGTACAGCGAGGCTGCACGAGTCCTCCAGTTTAAGAAGATATGTGAAGAAGCACCTGAAAACACGGTCCAGCTGCTAGGAGAGTTGATGAACCAGAGCCACATGAGCTGCCGGGACATGTATGAGTGCAGCTGCCCTGAGCTGGACCAGCTGGTGGACATCTGTCGGTGAGACAGTCTGGTGGGGGCCAAGAGATACCACCAAATAATATTGTTTAAATTAATGGAAAAAATGTATCATTTCATAATCTATGAGAATGAAGATTGTTCCCCACTTTCTATATGAGAGGTCTCCCATGATATAGAGCTAAACTTGTTCCCTGCTAAATATCTGTAGGATGAAAGATTTGAGACCTGTCCCCATGATTTTATGAGGCTCTGGGTTTGGAGTCAGTTTGAAGTCAGCTTTTTTTTTTTTTTTTGAGACGGAGTCTTGCTCTGTCACCAGGCTGGAGTGCAGTGGCGCAATCTCGGCTCACTGCAACCTCCGCCTCCTGGGTTGAGGCGATTCTTCCGCCTCAGCCTCCCGAGTAGCTGGGACCACAGGTGCGTGCCACCACGCCCGGCTAATTTTTTTTTGTATTTTTAGTAGAGACGGGGTTTCACTGTGTTGGCCAGGATGGTCTCGATCTCTTGACCTTGTGATCCACCCACCTCGGCCTCCCAAAGTGCTGGGATTACAGGCTTGAGCCACCGCGCCCGGCCTGAAGTCAGCTCTTTACATCATGAGAAAGACCTTTCCATCTTTGGATGATTAAGCCTTTCAAGATGGTAGCTTTGCTCAGAGCTGGGCCCTGTTAACTTTCTCATGCTTTATTTTATTATACTGCTGCTCTGCCAGAAACTCCTGTCAAGTGTCCTAATTAAGTTTAGTAGTTTTACTTAGAAGGGAGAAAACTGACAGAGGATCTCAAGCTTGATGGGAGTGTGTGGGGACAGAATTGCTTGAGGAATCACCCAGAAAGCCAGCATTTCCTGCCTTCCAGATTTAGTTTAGGCAATTTGAGGAAATAAGGGCTGAAGAAAGCCCAGGTGATAAATGCTTAATTGAGGCAGAACTGTAAAAAGGAAAATTCTTTCACAAAGCCTAAAAACAAATTTCTTAAAATTGTGAAGGAATGGAGATAATAGAGTTAGTCCTCTTATGCAGGAAGGAGCTCAGTGATCTTGGGAGAACTGAAAGGAAACTGGAGAGCTCTCAAATGTTAGATGTTATTTCACTGTCAGAACACAATACTATACTACAATTAGTAATGGAAATGTAATTAACCACTTGGAACCTGTGGCTTCCTCACTCATTGCCACACTCCCAGCCTGAAAAATTTAAACCAAGTAACTCCAGTGATCATAAATGGCCTGTGTAACCCAGCTTGTCAAGAGACTTGACCACAGCATTGAGGAAGATCTGCTGACATGTTTGCTCACTAATTTTCAAAAGCCTTTCCCAGCTTATTTCATTTAAGCACTCTTTCCTGAAAATATCAAAGGCCTAGTATATGGAAGGGACAAATATTGTTCGGTTCTGGAAATAGGAGGAAGTGGAATTATTTTTGCAGAGATCAGGAAGAAATGTCTTTGCCTGGAAGGAAGTGGGATGGTTTGAATCTCACTTGAAAAGCAGTGGAAGGGTGTTTGCTAGCTTCCTGGAATTCTCAAATGAACTTTCTCTTCCTAGAGTGGTCAACCTGTACTTGTTCTTGTGAAGCTTACATTCTCTTGCAGAAAGAGAGAAATGACAATTAAAAATAATTTGAATGGTAGTGATAAGTGCTATGGAAAAAATTGGAAGGAACACAGACCACAGGGTTGGGTTGGTACTCTTTGTATGGATCGGCTGAAGAAGGCCACTTTGCGGAAGAGATATTTGAGCAGAGACCTGAAGGAGGTGAATAAATGAGAACAGCAAGTGTGTAGGTCCTGAGGTGGATACTTAGCTGTCATGTGTGAGGCTCAGCAAGATCAGCATGGCAGACGGCCAGGAAGGAAGGAGAGGCAGTAGGTGAAGTAAGGGAGGAAGTGGGGAGCCATACCATATAGGCTGTGTAGGCCATTGGAAGGCTTCTGGCTTTGAGAAGAGAAAGGGGAAATGGGAATGCTAGGCAATTCTATGCCAAAGATGCCTGGAAGGAAGACTTAGATAATTGCTGTGTGGGTGAAAGAGGGAAATCAAGACAACTGGCTTTTTGATCTGAGAAACTTTCCTTATTCCTCTAAAAGCCATCTTTTTGAAAAGCACACTTTACCATTGTGGGTGGGTATGAGTTATCTTAGAGTACCATAAAATATTAGATCAGGAAGGAACCTTAGAGATCCAAGAGGGCACTAAGAGAGTAAATTATTTGAGTAATGTCACATAATGAGTTCATTGGAAAGCCTGGCTCTCAATCCAGTGATTTTGCCAAACCTGCCTCTCCCTTTGGGTTATACTGAGATGTGATTACACTCAAATGTAGGTCATATATATGTGTGTGTACATGTGTGTTTGTATGTAACCTATTTTCATCTCCTAGCTTAGAAGCTTTATGATGGAGGCCTTTGTTGTCAAAGTTTCCAGCATTTGAACATTAAGCAAAGTCATGTTGAGCAGGGACGTAATGTGTAGAGTGGGATGAAAAGTGGGCTGAAAGAAAGTTTGCATTCTGGCTCTGTTTTCATTCTGAGCTCTGTGAGTTTGAACTATTGCCTCACTTTATGATCTCCATTTCCTTTTTCTGTTCTAGAAGTCTATAGATCTACACATTTTAAAAATAAGTTTTAGTGAAAAAGTTTATGGCTATGTCTTAAATGGGTTTGGAAGAGTACCTTTTATTTATCTTTTCATTTTATTTGTTTTTGGAAAATCCTTTCTTAATGGTAGCTAAAGTGTTTCTGACTGGACCGTTTTCATCTACTGTATTTATTTTCTGAGAAAAATTCAGTTCTGTGAAAATTCAGGAGCTCGGTCACTTTTTCATGATTGTTATGTTTGGAAAGTCAATTGCTAAGTATCAGAGTTATTTTCTACTTATTCCATAATCATATAGGGTTCAAGTTTTCCATATTGAAAGATTATCTTCTGGCTTGTGGAAAATATTGGCCAGAACAGTTGTCTGGTCTTTAAAACTTCTTATTAATTTTTTCTTTGCTGTCACTGTGACCAGCAGATAATATTCTTCAAATGTTTCAGTTGGTTGCGAGTTACTGGAGGGTCCTAAGTGGCAGGGCAATCTCAGAGGAGGATAGCCTCAGAGGAATTAAGTTGATGCAGGCATTTTCCCTCCTTCAGTCAGTACATATTTTCACATGGATATCTGTATACCATGTGAAAATGCAGTCTACTCTCCACTTTTCAAAAGCTGTGACTTTCTCTTAAGATATCTGAGAACTAATGAGGGAAGGAGGAGGGGTTCAGAAGAATACAGAAATTACAGGGAATAAGATAAAGGATGGTTAAAAAGGATGGGGAAGACAGATGGTGGAAGAGTAGCAGGTAGTAATATGGGGAAAGGTTCAAATAAATGAACAGTGGAGCTACTTGTAAGCCCTAGTTCCTCCTGAAGCCTTGTCAGTGTCTTACTGGGTCAGGCAGGGAAGGTGTTGGTCTTACTGGAAGGGGTCCTGGCAATGCCTGGTGTGAGCCACTGATGCCACAGACTCAACCTCTGGCAAAGTACTTCTTTGTTTAAAAACAACCACCACCTTTACAATTCCCTGCCACCTTTAAAAATGTTAATATCAGTAGGGAAGGTGTGACTAAGACTGGGCAGCCCGAGCAGGTTGCTTGACTTCCCCAGGAGAGGAGGGAAGCTGAAATGGGTTCAAGGAGGAGCATTGCCAAAAATAATCTTTACATCACCCTCCCTGGTCCACTTACAGCACTTCCAAATTCCTTTAGTGTTCCTGAAGGCCTTTTTGGAAACTATTTGTATAAAAAGACAACTAATTGAATGAGTAAATGAAGGACTTGAATACCTAGAAGACCCAAGGTGCTATACACACACAGAAAATCTTAGAGTGATCTGAGCTAGACTGAATTAAAAAGGCATCTCTAGGTAGTTAGCATACAGGACAATGTATACAACAACTTTGTGACGTGGAGAGAAGGGGTACTGGGAAAGGGTAGAGTTCACCATTGCTAGCTCTCTTTTTCAGTTGAGCCTTTTCCTGCTCTTCAAGGGAAAATCAGTTTAGAATCTAAAGAAAGCAGCAGGGAAGAGGAAGAAAACTATCCTTACAGAGTGAGGCATTTTAAAAAAACTAAAACTTAAATTATTAAGTATTAAATTATTAAAAACTTAAGTTAGAACTTAAATTATATGAAACCAAGAATAATGAAGAAAAAGGTAATTTTTGCTGAATTATAAAATATCTCTTGTAACTGAACAAAATATAAACAGAAAGAAATGACAAAATTTTAAGTGGGATTACTGGAGAACACAAAATGTGAGACAGCTCATTCAGTATTGGTTCCCTGGTTTCACTTAAGACAAAATGATTAATGCCTTTTATTTCCGTTTGGCACTTGTTGAAATTAGAGAAGATTAATTGCTTCATTATTGCCCAAGCTATTAAGGAAGATGAATGACAAATTTTAATGGATCAACTATGATTACAAAAGCTAATTTGCTTTGTCTTCCTCAGAAATCTTTCTGCAATGTGTTCCATGGTGAGGCTGCTCAGCCTCTCGCACCCATGCTTTTGACAAGGTCATAATGGGGAAGAATTAAGTGCAAATCCATAACTCTGTGCTCTTTCCCTATGACCTTAAGTGCTAATCTGCATACTCGATCAAAAAAAAAAGCCACAAACAAACAAGGGAACGAGCCATTTCAGCTCCTCTTAGGGGTTCACTTCTTTTTGAGCCTCTTTTACTTATGAATATACATGCCATTTGCAGGACCCGAACCCCTGCTCTCCAGTGGCCTTTAAGTGGCTTACATTTCTAAAGTAGACTTGTAGGCATATTTTCTTATCCTTTCTCTTTTGAACAGTGTTTAAAGCTGTGGTTTCTTGACTCTAAAGCAATTTGAAGGTATGGTTTCTAACCTGGCTGTAAAAATCACAGAAACTGTGCTAGACGGTCTCTTACCTGTGATTCTTGCCATTTCCTAGAGGCATAAGGTAGAAGTCTTCCCAAGTAAAGAATACACTGCTGACTGCTTATATTACATATAATTTAAAAAATATTTTAAAATAACTATTTTAGTCTAGCAGCCATTTAGTAGAACCTATTAAATGCCTAGAATTGTGCTGGGTTAGGGTCAGAGAGATGGATGTGATCTATTCCTAAATTCAAGATTTCCTGAAATAATTTATTTCATATCCATTTGTATAATATATATTCACTTATTTTGAAAGAAATGAAACAGAATTGAAATACAAAGCCTAACTTCTTACCTTCCCTCTTTCTCAAGTGTGTAGTGCAGTTGGGTCTCTCTGGATCTCCTCCCCACCCTCTCCATTGCTCTGTATCTTGCAACTTAGTAAGCACTTTATGGTCAAATTAGTTCACTTTAAAGTAGGAAATTTGACTTTGGCTTTATTGGGTGCCTGGATAGTTAATTCTGTGAGTATACTTTTCAGCAATAAAAGGATCAAAGAGAACATTCCTCATAATCTCCATCCTTCATCTACCCTAGCCTTTGTCAATCATGCTTTATAAAGCAGAGCTGCCTTTGTTGCTTTGACAAACCTTTCCACATTATTCCCAATCCGGTCAGCACAATCAACAAAATGGGATCTGAGGGATTTTGGGGTTTTGGTTTTTGTGATTCTTGTATTGCCTCTCTGATGTGCAATAGCTCAGGAGATGTGTTTTTAATGATTTATCGTTCTTCCAGAAAAAGGTGCAAACATGAAAAGTTCGCTAAACACCCTGGGTTCACTTACTTTTTTTCTTATTTAAAGTGTATATGGGCTACTAACCTTTGGTCTTCTCAGCATTTCTATGGCATATGCCAAAAGGCCTATTAAGTACCAGTGGGGAACACTGCAACAGACCTTTTGGACTTTATAAGTGTATGTAGCTGGGCAGGCTACTGACCAGCTGCTGGGGCAGCCCTGACTTGTGATCAAATGTGTCACTGACTCAGGGGCAGAAGCCTATTTATAATAGCACTTATCATTCTCTATTTGGGAAATTTGAGCCCTGATGATTTCAGACCATGTGATTGACGCAATTCAGTTCATTTTCATCTGTAGCATGCAGAGTGGTGACAGAACAGCTCTGGAGACTCAGTGGTGAGTATATTTACCTAGAAAGACTTCCAGCTTCTGCTCTCTGGAAACTAGTAGAAGTTTCAGGAAACAGACCCTCTGGCTCAATTCCTATAGATTTTATAGCCAGATTAAAAACAATACTCTCAGTTTGCTTTAGGTTCAATTTTGAAAAATCACAGCTTTAAAAAACTCTTTAAGTAAGAAAATATTATAAAATATGCCTTTTAGAAGTTCACTGAAGACCCTTAAAGGCTTGATGACTTGAGTCCAGCAAAATGGCCTATTTTGGATCTTAAATAAGAAGGCACAGTGTTCTTTACTATATATACCATGTCATGGCTGGCTTTAATGCCCATATTTTAGGGTCTTCCAGAGACACTTCAGTGACGCCTCAGTTTTTCCCAGCATCTTCCACAGTGAGAGTTTGATGCAACTACATATGACAACCATTTTTGAAATCAACAAACTGCAAACAGGCCCTTTGCCAACCTAGAAATTTAGAATTCAAGGATCCCAAGGTCAGAGAAATTTTTCAGCCTAGATGATGAGATTTAAGGCTTAGTTCAGCTACTGGGCCATAAGCTGAATGTTTAAGGGATAGGAGGAGATCAGTGACGTTTGTTTGTTTGTAAGCATTTTTTTTCTTTCCTGAACACCTATTTTCATTTGAAAAGCATATTTTAATATATGTAATAAAGCAGGTGATAAAAAGAAATAAACTGAGAAGAATCATTGAAGAGAAAATCAGTTACTGGCATGCAGTAATTTTGATGTTCTAGAGTAGAGGTAGTATTCTATTGATATATCCAGAAAATAAAGTATCTCATTTAGATTGAAAAAAAGAGGCAAAATTGTGCCAAATTAATTATATAGCCTTTAATCCACTAATAATTTGGAGGGAATTTTATTAGGAATAATTAATTGTAAGTACATGTTAACTTTCTTGTCAGGATAAACTGCATCTTTTAAAGCTGAGTGATCTGTGTACATTGTGATAGGTCCTTTCACTTTGGTTAAAATCTTAGGTTTAAAATTGTACCTGGTTTACAGTGACTAAAATTACCTCTTGCTGTGTGGTCTTTTATATAGTTGTTGCTATCCTAATCAGATACGTCTCATTTGATATTGAATTCTGAGTTCAGTAATCAGATCAGCTCCAGAAGGCACAGAGATGGTGGTATGGACTGCCATCCTCTTTGTGAAAAGATTTGCTTAATTTTCCATTAGAGATTCCACCAACCACCCACTCAACCTGGAGTTTAATAATAAGCTTTTTGTTGCTAAGTTTATTCAGTGAATGAGGCTATCTGTTCTAGGAGACTGATTCTTCTTTGTGAAATAGCCCAGCCATAAGAATGCAGCTGAAATAGCCACTGGTGAAAACCTGTATAGGACTGTGCACTTTAAATTTTGATTTGCCCTCATTTGGAGTGACCTTCTGATTCAGAGTTACCTACATTTCTTTTACCATTGCCTGTTTTATTTTAATGGCTCCTTCCTGATTTATGTGTAGGCTTGCTATACAACTCTTCAAGTGGCTACTTTATGGAATCAATATTACAGTGGGTTGTTGCCAGTCATGAAATGGGAGAAGCACTGTTGACTTTTACTACTTGGAGTCAAAACCAGGGACCAGATTTAGATACAATAAAAAAATTCCAGATCATGCTCTGAAACAGTCTAAATGTCTTAATGTCCTGATATGTTTGATGACACCTAAAAACCTCTCATGTATTTTCTTCATGTAACTTAGGTAGGCTATGTGTTCCATAGACACCAAGCAAATCACTTTATTTTCATTTATGGGTTCTAATATTTATAGGTTCTAATATTTTTTTTCTCATTGCTTTAGGAAGTTTGGGGCTGAAGGGTCACGACTTACTGGAGCAGGATGGGGAGGCTGCACAGTGTCAATAGTACCCGCGGACAAGCTGACCAGCTTCCTAGCAAATGTGCACAAAGCTTATTACCAGAGGAGTGATGGAAGCTTAGCACCGGAGAAACAGAGTTTATTTGCTACCAAACCTGGAGGCGGGGCTTTGGTTTTCCTTGAGGCCTGAAAAATGTAAAAAATCTCAGAGAAACTATTTAGGGCGCTTAGGAATTGGCAGAACTTTCTATGCCACAGTAAATTAATCTTCTTTCTGTTTTCTATTATGATGAATGGTTGCTATTATCAAGATGTATTTCCAAAGAAATGGTTGAAAGCTCTCTATGCTTCATAATAGTTATTTTTCCATTTTAAAATATGGTTTTACTATTAAGAGCCAAGATCATGCTTGGACAGATCTTTTAAGAATATACTGAGATTTACTGATTTGAAGATTTTTAAAGATGAATGGTAAAACACACAATACTGATTTAATGGATTGGACTTGAATTAAATATATTGCTACAGTTAAACTGATACCATTGAATTGTATGCATTATTCTTGAGTAGAGTTCATTTCTGGTTTCTCTTAGTGTTCTTCCTCATAGTTGTAGTTTTCTGTTAATGATGATGATGATGATGATGACAGTGATGCCACACAGTCTCTCTCAATTTTAGCTTCAGAACGCTATGAAAACAATACAGGATTAAAGTTTTACAGATTTTCTTGGACACTGTGTAATTGAACGTGAGGTTTCTCCAATTATCAAGAGTTAGGATTTTTTTTGACAAAAGAAGGATACAGGTAGAAAATTCAGATTCATTTGAATATTTTTAAACTGTGTGATATCATATAAATAACAACTTTCAATTCTTTTGGCCCTGAGCTATCTCCATCACTTAACAGAAAAACTTAGAAAAAAATATACTTTAAGTCTCTTCTATTCACATTGAAATAAAGAATTACTGAGGGGGCGCCAAGATGGCTGAGAGAAGCCAGTACCAGAATGCAGCTCCCAGCATGTAAGACACAGAGGGCTAGAGGACTTCACGATTCCAAACGAGGTGCCAGGTTCATTTCTGTGGGGCTGATAGGGTACTGAAATTAGGCCCAGGGAAGGAGCCGCAGGGCAAGAGCCACCCAGGGGGGCAAATCAAGAGGGGGGGTGGGGGTTGGGGGGCGCGTGTCCCCACCTGAAACGTGCAGCTGGCTTGGAGGGTCGGGGGATTTAACCCCCTCAGTGCTCTGTTTCGGATCCTGTGCTTACCTCATCCCTCCTGCAACCCATGGTCCACGAGTGCCCTGCCAGGCGGTGGGGTGCCGTGGGTAGGTGATGCAAATCTGAGCAGTGGCTACCTCCCTGTGGCAAGTTGTCACAGGGATCTGGGCGGGAGTTTGGACTAACGCCAAGCAGGATGGACCATCCCACAGAGGGAGGCAGAGTTGAAAGCAGGGAAACAGACCATTACGCCTGGGAGGCCCCACCTCCACAAAACTCAAACTGAAGCCCTCACTAGAGAGCTTGGCAGCAAATACACCAGCTTGACCCCAACCAGGAAGATCCAGCTCTGGGAGAGATGCCACTGGGAGGGCAGGGCCCATCTCACCTGCAAACAAACTCCAGGGAAGGACCACCCACCCAACAAACTGACTGAACCCTAGAGAGCCCAGCAACGCCCTCTACAGGCCAAAAAAGATACAGCTCCAACCTCAATAGAAAAAAAGTCCACTCAGAGACTCCTCCTGAAATCACCAACTTCAAATATTAAAGGGAGATAAATCCACAAAGATGGGAAAAAAACAGTGCAAAAAGGATGAAACCATCAAAGAACAGAACATCTCTTCTCCTCCCAGGGATCACAACTCCTGACCATCAAGGGAACAAAAAAAGACAGAGCATGAATCTGACGAATTGACAGAAGCAGGCTTCAGAAGGTGGGAAATAACAAACTTCTCTGAGTTACACGACCATGTCCTAACCCAATGCAAAGAAACTAAGAACCTTGAAAAAAAAGTTAGACGAAATGCTAACTAGAATAACCAGCTTAGAGAAGAACATAAACGACTTGATGGAGCTGAAAAACACAGCACAAGAACTTCACGAGGCATACACAAGTCTCAACAGCTGAATCGATCAAGCAGAAGAAAGGATATCAAAGATAGAAGATCAAATCAATGAAATAAAACAAGAAGGCAAGATTAGATAAAGAAGAGTGAAAAAAAAGATGAACAAAGCTTCCAAGAACTATGGGATTATGTTAAAAAACCTAATCTGTGCTTGATCAGTGTACCTGAATGTGACAGGGAGAATGAATCCAAGTTGGAAAACACTCTTCAAGATATTATCCAAGAGAACTTTCCCAACCTAACAAGGCAGGCCAACATTCAAATCCAGGAAATACAGAGGACACCACAAAGACATTCCTCAAGAAGAGCAACCCCAAGGCACACAGTTGTCAGATTCACCAGGGTTGAAATGAAGGAAAAAATCCTAAGGGCAGCCAGAGAGAAAGGTCGAGTCATCCACAAAGGAAAGACCATCAGAGACACAGCAGATCTCTTGGCAGAAACCCTATAAGCAAGAAGGGAGTCAGGGCCAATGTTCAACATCCTTAAAGAAAAGAACTTTCAACCCAGAATTTCATATCCAGCCAAATTAAGCTTCATAAGTGAAGGAGAAATAAAATCCTTTAGGGACAAGCAATTGCTGAGAGATTTCGTCACTTATAAGACCTGCCTTACAGGAGCTACTGAACGAAGTAGTAAACATGGAAAGGAACAACCAGTACCAGCCACTGCAAAAATGTACCAAATGGTAAAGAATAATGACACAATGAAGGAGCCACAACAATTAATGGGCAAAACAACTAGCCAGTAACAAAATGGCAGGATCAAATGAAAACATAACAATATTAATGTTGAGTGTAAATGGCCTAAATGGCCCAATCAAAAGACACAGTCTGGCAAACTGGATAAAAAGTCAAGACCCATCGATGTGCTATATTCAGGAGACCCATCTCACATGCAAAGACTCACAAAGACTCAAAATAAAGGGATGCAAGAAGATTTACCAAGCAAATGGAGAGCAAAAAAAGCAGGGGTAGCAATCCTAGTCTCTGATAAAACGGACAAGGAAAGATCTAAAATCGACACCCTATCATCAATATTGAAAGAGCTAGAGGAGCAAGATCAACAAAACTCAAAAGTAAGCAGAAGACAAGAAATAACTAAGATCAGATAACTGAAGGAGAGAGAGACACACAAAAAAACCTTCAAAAAAATCAATAAATCCAGGAGCTGGTTTTTTGAAAAGATCAACAAAACAGACCGATAGCTAGACTAATAAAAAAGAAAAGAGAGAAGAATTGAATAGATGCAATAAAAAATGATAAGGGGAGATCACCACCGATTCCTCGAAAATACAAACTACCATCAGAGATTACTACAAACAACTCTATGCACATAAACTAGTAAATCTGGGAGAAATGGATAAATGCCGGGACACTTGCACACTCCCAAGACTAAGCCAAGAAGAAGTTGAAACCCTGAATAGACTAATAACAAGGTCTGAAGTTGAGGCAGCAATTAATAGCCTACTGACCAAAAAAAGTCCAGGTCCAGGTGGGTTAACAACTGAATTCTACCAGACATAAGAGGAGCTGGTACCATTCCTGCTGAAACTATTCCAAACAATACAAAAAGAGGGAATCCTCCCTAACTCTTTCTATAAGACCAACATCATCCTGATACCAAAATCTGGCAGAGACACAACTAAAAAAGAAAACTACAGACCAATATCCATGATGAACATTGGTCAAAAATCTTCAATAAAATACTGGCAAACCAAATCCAACAGCACATCAAAAACCTTATCCACCATGATCAAGTAGGCTTCATACTGGGGATGCAAGGCTGGTTCAACATATGCAAATCTATAAACGTAATTCACCACATAAACAGAACCAAACACAAAAACCACATGATTATCTCAAGAGATGCAGAGACTGCCTTTGACAAAATCAACAACTCTTTATGCTAAAAACTCTCAATAAACTAGGTATTGATGGGACGTACCTCAAAATAATAAAAGCTATTTATGACAAACCCACAGCCAATATCACACTGAATGGGCAAAAACTGGAAGCATTCCCTTTAAAAACTGGCACTAGACAAGGAAGCCCTCTCTCATCACTCCTATTCAATACAGTATTGGAAGTTCTAGCCAGAGCAATTAGGCAAGAAAAAGAAATAAAGGGCATTCAATTAGGAAAAGAAGAAGTCAAATTGTCCCTATTTGCAGATGACATGATTGTATATTTAGAAGACCCCATCGTCTCAGCCCAAAACCTCCTTAAGCTGATAAGCAACTTCAGCAAAGTCTCAGGACACAAAATCAATGTGCAGAAATCACAAGCATGCCTATACACCAGTAACAGACAAACAGACAGCCAAATCATGAGTGAACTCCAATTCACAAGTGCTACAAAGATAACAAAATACCTAGGAATACAACTGACAAAGGAGGTAAAAGATCTCTTCAAGGAGAACTACAAACCACTGCTCAAAGAAATAAGAGAGGATGCAAACATATGGAAAAACATTCCATGCTCATGGTTAGGAAGAATCAATATTGTGAAAATGGCCATACTGCCCAAAGTAATTTATATATTCAATGCTATCCCCATCAAGCTACCATTGACCTTCTTCACAGAACTGGAAAAACCACTTTAAACTTCATATGGAACCAAAAGAGAGCCCACATAGCCCAGACAATCCTAAGCAAAAAGAACAAAGCTGGAGGCATCATGCTACCTGACTTCAAACTATACTACAAGGCTACAGTAATCAAAACAGCATGGTACTGGTACCAAAACAGAGATATAGACCAGTGGAACAGAACAGAGGCCTAAGAAGCAATGCCACAAATCTACAACCATCTGATCTTTGAGAAACCAGACAAAAACAAGCAATGGGGAAAGGATTCCCTGTTTAATAAATGGCTTTGGGAAAACTGGCTAGCCATATGCAGGAAGCTGAAACTGGACCCCTTCCTTACACCTTATACAAAAATTAATTCCATATGGATTAAAGATTTAAACATAAGAAGTAACACCATAAAAACCCTAGAAGAAAACCTAGGCAAAACCATTCAGGACATAGGCATAGGCAAGGACTTCATGACTAAAACACCAAAAGCACCGGCAACAAAAGCCGAAATAGACAAATGGGACCTAATTAAACTTAAGAGCTTCTGCACAGCAAAAGAAGCAATCATTAGAGTTAACTGGCAACCGAAAAATTTTCGAAATCCACCCATCAGACAAAGGGTTAATAGCCAGAATCTACAAAGAACTAAAGTAGATTTACAAGAAAAAAGCAAACAAAGCCATTCAAAAGTGGCTAAGGATATGAACACTTTTTAAAGAACACTTTTTAAAAGAAGACAAATATGCGGCCAACAAACATGAAAAAATGCTCATCTTCATTGGTCATTAGAGAAATGCAAATCAAAACCACATTGAGATGCCATCTCACACCAGTTAGAATGGCCATGATTGAAAAATCTGGAGACAAGAGATGCTGGAGAGGATATGGAGAAAGAGGAACACTTTTACACTGTTGGTGCAAGTGCAAATTAGTTCAACCATTGTGGAAGACAGTGTGGCAATTCCTCAAGGACCTAGAAATAGAAATTGCATTTGACCCAGCAATCCCATTAATGGGTATATACCCAAAGGATTAGAAATCATTCTATCATAAAGACACATGCACACGGATGTTCGCTGCGGCACTGTTTATGAAAGCAAAGACCTGGAAGCAACCCAAATGCCCATCGATGATAGACTGGACAAAAAAATGGTGGCATATATACACCATGGAATACTATGCAGCCATAAAAAATGATGAGTTCCTGGCCTTTGTAGAGACATGGATGAACGTAGAAACCATCATTCTCAGCAAACTGACATAGAACGGAAAACCAAACACCGAATGTTTTCATTCATAGGTGGGTGATGAACAATGAGAACACCTGGGCACAGGGAAGGGAACAACATTCACAGGGCTAGGTCGGGGGATAGAGGGGAGGGGAGGGTGGGGACAATGGGGGGAGGGGGACAGGGAGGATGGGGAGGGATAACACTGGGAGAAATGCCTGATGTAGGTGACCAGGGGGTGGCGGGGGTGGTGGGTGGTGGGATGGAGACAGCAAACCACTATAGCATGTATGTACCACGGAACAATCCTGCAGGATGCAGGTCATGCACATGTACCCCAGAGCCCGAATACAAATAAAAATAAATAAATAAAGAATTATCTGAATGATAATTCAGTTTGTTCATAGAACTTACTTTATTCTCATTCTTTTTCGACTACTTTTTCTCAAATACCTCTCTAATCCAAGAGAGGCTTCTGAGAATTCCCACACATTCTTTATATTCCTTTTCTGTGTGTTTACCAAAGCTTGTTTGTATATATGTACCTCAGTGTAAGGCAGGTATGCAGGTGTGTGGGTGAGAGTGACTATGAAAAGACTTAATGAATCCTGGGATTTGTAATGGTATTGATGGGTGCCTCTGTATGTATATCAAGAGTAGGCAGAAATGTTTGGCCAGTGATGGCAAATTACTCACTTCCTCTTGTGTACAGAATACAGGAAGCACTTTCTGAATTACACAATGATTTGGACCAAAATATTTTGCTGAAATACTCAGATAAGTGAGATAGCAATGGTTTTATGGAATGAATTACCCAGAAAATTATCACAATTACTTATTATTCTGTGATTTTATTAGCTCATTAATGTTTAACTCACAGATTGGGTATCACTATCTAGGATCTCAGTTTAAGGGAGGCCTGCACAAAGCTGGTTGTATTTCTTGAAAGGTAATAGTCATATATAGAATAATAGAAAAGCCAATATTCTATTTTAAAATAAACTTCTGGTGCATTTTCATTCTTAGCAGAAAGGTAAATGCCTGAGAAAGCTCGAGTCAAACTTGTTAAAAGAATTTTGAGTTCTATAAACCCTAAAATCCAAAACCTGTATTTATTTAAATGTATAACTTCTATTTTTTTTTTTTTTAACACCGTGCCATTTTCTACAAAGGATTTGTGGTTGGGATATAATTCTTTAAAGATACCTGGATAGGTGTTTAAAAAAAAGGCACTTGTCATTGCTTTGCTGTTCCATTTAAAATTTTTACCATGGGATTTCTTCTTTGCACAAGGTGAGTAAAAATTTCCAATGTGCACTCTTTTTTGGTGGAAACACATGATCATTCTAAGTAAGGGATCTATCCTATATTTGTTTTGATTTCTCTCTTGAAAAAAAGAACTATGTTTCAGTCCTACCATCACCATGTGGTATTCTAGACATTATGAGAGATGCTAAACTCACCTGGAAGGGATAGGGCCAGGGGTATTAGAAAAAAGATCATGCCGTAAATGGACTTTGAGCATGGCCCTAAAGAATGAATAGAGTTTAAAAGCTGTGGAGTGCATGCTGCAGATGAGCAAAGCCTATGGGTATAGGCAAACATGGTGCATGTAGGAGGTTCAGTGAGAGTGAAGGGTTTGCTTTGCTATGTGGTGAAGAATAAGATTGGCTACAGTGGCTGGAGCTAGATTTTGAAGACTCAAATCGAGGCAGCATTTAGATCAGGGGTTATAGCCCAGCAGCCCATGGGCCACATCTGGTTTGCAGGTGTACAGAGTTTGGCCCGCAGAATGACTAAAAACTTGGGCTTCAAACGAGAAGATTATACAGAAGAATCTGGATTACTGAATGGTGGAATATCTGAGACTACCTGTCCTACATTTCTGCAGGGCATCAATGAACTAGGGCTGAGATAGTAGCTACCTTGTTAGATGAGGCACGGCTTTCCAGTGCACTACAGTTTCCACAGCTGTTTGTATAATAGTTCCCCTGGTATTCAAATCATTTACCACTTACCAGTTGAGGTCATTTGTACTTTATCAGCACACTTGCACTCTTGTTTTTGTATTCTAATTAGGTATTTCTCTGTGTCCACGTTCCTATCAATAGTAGGGAAGAAAGAAGATAGACCCCCCCCAAAAAAAAGGGAAAATGAACATTTTTTTTGTGAGTGGATGTAAAAAAATCATCCTTAGCTGGGAGTGGTGGCATGTGCCTGCAGTCCCAGCTACTTGGGAGGCTGAGGCAGGAGGATCACTTAAGCTGAGGAGTTCAAGGCTGCCGTGAGCCCTGACTGCAGCACTCTAGCCTGGGTGACAGGTGACAGGTGACAGAGTAAGACCCTGTTTCAACAAGAAAAATAGTCCTGTTTGCTTCTTATATTGTCCTGTTGGTATATTATATAACACCCAGGTGTTTCACTACTTTCTATCACTTTTCTGGCCCATGTAGAAATTTGATTTGACCCATTTTTGACATTATACCAGCAATCCTCAATGGGATTGCTCTAGATTTTTGAGTGGAAGCCTTGACATGCTGAAACTAAAAGGCTCTCCTCTATTCCTGACCTCCAATTGTCCAACCTTCAGACTTATTGTACACTAGTTCTTATCTGTACACATGTACACATGTTCTTATCTGTTGGGAGGGAAGAGGCCCTTCAGACTTAACAATACTGCCCACAGGTAAAGAGATGCAAAAGAGAAGTTGACAAGGAAAATCAGAAAGATAAAACAGGCTCCTTCTTTTCTTTCTCATACTTGAGTCCTGTTTAGAACCTTATCATATTCTGCCTGTGTTTCCGTTAGTTGAGGGCAGGGACTATTCATCTAACACAGCTGATGGTATGCAATATGATTTTGTTGAATTATTAATGAAAAACAAAATACAACTTCAAACATCAGCGATTAGTTTGTAATTCTAACTGCATTTGAGCTTTTCAGTTGCATAAACTGTTCCTGGTCAGAAGCTCGAAACGGGGAAAATAAACATGAATTGTCACTAAATATGTAAAACAGAGATTATCTTACATGTGCATGTAGATGATTAAATGACAAGAATGTAGTCTCTTCTGCCACTGTAATTAGGGTGTGCCACAATATATTGCTTATGAAATATTGTCTAGTCTATATAAGAGAAGCTAGAGAGAGAATTCTCAATTATTTTCAGAAAGAAAACATACCAGTTTATGTAGGAACTTCTCAAAGTCATGTTTAACTTCATCAGGTTTCTTGGTAGACTTTGCTTGGAGTCTAATCATGGAATAAAGAAAATCAATAACCAAACTAATTGTCCTTATACTGACACCACCTAATGGCCAACATTTATTAAGAATTTAATATGTGAGGCATTTGCCAAGCACTTTACATATATAAATTCAATTACTCTTAAAACTTCTGAAGCACATACTACTATTATCCTATTTTATAAATGAGGAAACAGGCTCAGATAGGTTCAGACACCTGCTCCTGCTGCCCGTGCGTGCGTGTGCGTGTGCGCGCACACACACACACAGACACACCAGTCATACACCTAGCAAGGAGAGAGTTTGAACCCAAGCACTGTGACTCAAGCCCTCAATTCCACCCACTGTGTGTGGTTCTCGTCCCAGCAACGGTACATCCTCTTCAGTTAGATTGTTCACACAGTATCGCTTTAACTGATTCCACTCATGAGGCTCTAGCTCAGACTTTAAGGAGTGACAGTCGGGAGAGAAGAGTAAAAGAGACTGACAAGGGAGAGATACAGGAAAGAAAGAGAGGGAGATGGAAAAGGCCACTGGGTGAGAGTACTTGCTAGACTGTAAGCTCATTGCAAGCAGGGATCCAGGAATCTCATGGTTTCTGTCACCAAGTATTCATTCAAGAAATATTTATGAAGGACTTTAATGATTGAATTCAGGAAGCAGCAGGAACCTTTCCAGAGATCTAAGAATAAGGGGAGAAGCAATGGTAGGCTAGGCAAGGAAGGATAGAAACTTGAAACTAGAAGAAATATTAGTAAAAGTAACACAGATGAGAGAAAAAGAAGCAGAATAAAAGATATATAAGGCTATTAATTTCACTGGTAATTTTCAAGTATTTAAAGACTATTTTTTCCATGAAATTGGCAGGAAGTAAAATTTTCTGAAAATCCCAAATACACTTTGTTGAGGCAGAAAGTTTAGATGCACTAACCCCTTGCAAGGCCTATTTGAGGATTCTTCAGCATTTAGACTCGGCTACCCCTGAAGGCAGAGTGGGATTACTCAGTCGAGGTTCTCTTACATTCGTGCTCTGTGACTGACACATGTCCCCTCACTCATTCTCTCTCTGCTTATTTTGTCTTTCAAGCTGGATTTCCTTCTCACTTACTGCTCTTCAGGTCTCACATTTTTCCTTCCATGCTTATCTAAAATCTGGCTCTTATAGAGCCATTTCTCAGTAACACCTTCTTAGAATCTCCTTGAGCTGCACATTATTCTCAGAATCTGTCTCATCTCACTTAGTTAAAATCACTCCCTCTTCCAAGTCACTCTTTTAATTTACAATCTACCCTCTTAAAAAATAACAGTTTTATTGAGATATATGTTACATATCATAAAATTCATCCTTTAAAATGTACAGTTCAGTGGTTTTAGTATATTCATGAAGTTTTATATCATCACAAATCCTTCCTCTTTCTGATTGCCTTTCCTCTCAAGAATATCTCTTCTGAAGATTACAAATGGAAGCTCATACACTGTGCCTATAACTTTAACAAGCACATGGGATTTATATATCCAAATATGTATTTTTTCAACAATGTGTCATTGCATTAAACATATTTGAACACTCCTTTTGAGTTACTCTGAGAATTGCCCTACATTCTTCTGTGTATTCTCAGTGGTGAAAACTCTGGTCCACATTTGATTTTTGGAAACTTGTAACACTCACCCAGAATGGAACCTTATAACAGGTGTTGTGAAGCAGAAAACTGGGTGGTGAAGTTTTTGGTGAAAAGTGAGATAAGATCCTAAAGCAGTGGGTTGATTTTTCTCATGTGCCTGGAAAACTAGCTTTGTAAGTTCTAAAATAGTATTGAGAAGTATGAACTGTGACTGCACAAAGCTATAGTCTCCCTAGGGGGGCTTCTTTGAAGGGCTGGACTTGTCTGATAATTCTTTTTTTTTATTATACTTTAAGATCTGGGGTACATGTGCAGAACATGCAGGTTTGTTACATAGGTAAGTCTGATACTTATTCTGCATGTGCTTGTGGGTGTGTTGGAAGTAGTATTACTATAAAGTAATCTCAATATAGGTTTTCTTATAATTTCTTAAATAAATGAGCCCAATTTTTCTTGCTTCATTGAGGAAAAATGTCTATATGCAAAGGGGAAACAGCAGAGGAAGAAGAGAAATAAAAAACTAGCCCAAGAGAGACCAGCTAAATTGGTTGTTTTTCTAGTTTACAACTTCCATAGGATGGGGCAGGCTTATAGGTTTATTTTCAAAAGGGCTTGAACTTGAGTCCTATGGCTGGAGGAGTAAAAACAGATGATGATAATGTTTAGCAATTAAGTAAATTAGCAGAGTAAATGATTTTGTGATTAAAGGAAGTTAAAATTACTCCAGATTAACTGTTAACTAGAAAACCTTTTTGCAGCTTTGTGGTTTTATGTAACACATCTCTTCAACTAAAGATGATCTTAAGCATTACCTATCAAGCTCCTTGTCAATTCTTTCCTGCTGCCGTTTTAGATATTTTATTTCTTCATTAATTCTATGCTTTTCCCTATAAAGTCAAAGTTGGAAGTTAAATTTTAAAATAATGCAGGCGTTACTAATTGGGAAAGAAGAAATCAACAATTTACTGACATACACGTGTTAGTAAAAGCCCTCTACAAGCCAATTCATTCCCTTCCTATGCACTATTTAGTGTCAAGAATCCCCCAGCACATTCCCTCTTACAAACAGTGGTGAAGGTATCACCCACCACACTTGAGCACAGCTGGACTCCACCTTCTGCTACCACAGGGGCCCTCTAGAAAAGTGTCCATCCGTGTTATTTCCACTAAGCACAGGAAGTCTAAGGGGTATGTGTGTGTGTATGTGCACATACGTGTGTTGGTGGGTGGGCAAGAGAGAAGGGAATGGGGACCCTTGGAAAGCAGGGGTGCAGGCTTTTAGATCTGCCTGCTGTACAGGACGTAACTGGTGGTCCTCCATTACCTCTCTTGGATGTCCTCCTTAAACAGCGGGAGGCACCTAAAAGGGAGGATCATCCTCCCCTCAAAGGCAATACAATCTCAAGGCAGTAATCTTGATAGCATGGATAGAAGCACTGGACCCTCCCAATTTGTTCTTGTAAAAATTGATGGATATTCTCTCATTAACCCATTCCTGGCTTCCTAGGACAGAAGATTACCATAAATGACCACAAGCAATCATTTAAATTAAGCACAAATAACTGAAAATGTTCCCCCAAGAAAACATTTCAGGAAGGACTTTCCTGTCGTGGTTTCCTGCTTGACTCCACCCCAGCGGCCACCCCAGCTCCAGGGAACTCCTTCCACTGCAGGCAACCTTTCTGCTAGTCTTCCAGGGCTTATCTTTGTAAATGGACAATACTCAAATCTCCATTCCCTGAAGCTCTTGCCTTTTCATGTTGGGGTGCACCCCTCTAGTCACACCAAGAAAAGCTTCCTTCCTTTTTTCTGTTTCTCTCACTTGCCATGGTTCCATGATTACAACATATACCTTTGACACTTACCTGAAAAGAATCTCAGTCTATAGGATGCTCAGACATGACTCCTCATCATTAAAATAAGGAACTTAGTTTAGATGACTTCTCTGATTGTTTCCAGCAATAAAAAGTATCATTTTATATTTAAGAATAGTATGGCATCAACTTACATCCTAAAATCCTTTCGGTTCCTTGCAAATTGTCTTTTGGCCTCCTTTATAATATCACGATATGTTGGAGCAGGTAGTGTGCTAGGCTTATTATTAAGGAACGATTTTCAATTAGGAACATTTGGGAAGTAAATAGTACCCTTCACAGAGGAACCAATGGGACCGTGTGACCTTGGCTTCCCAATCATAAAGAATCTCAAGTATAAACATGAATATTATGTCTGAAGTCACACTCAGAGGACTGAAAGAAAACACCACTTTAAAAGTGTGTCCCATTATCTCAACCACAACAACCACAGGGCATTTAATAGTATGATAAATCCTGTAATTATCTTTTATGTGTGTGTTTGTTTTAAAAGCAGCAACTTGTTAAATGTAAATATTAAAAATTACCAAAATTCGTTTAATTATATATTTACTTTTCTGAGATAGGGTCTTACTTTGTCACCCAGGCTGGAGTATGGCAGCATGGTCATAGTTCACTGTGGCCTCAAACTCCTGGGCCCAAAGAATCCTCCTGCCTCAGCTTCCTGAGTAGTAGACAGGATCTTGCTACCTTGCCCAGACTGGTCTTGAACTTCAAACTCCTGGGCTCAAGCAATCCTCCTGCCTTGGCCTCCCAAAGTATGGGGATTACAGGTGTCAGCTGCCACACCCAGCTTTCATTTTTACATATATTGAGAACCTTAAAGACTCTTCTAAGAGGCTTTGGAGGTAGCTGGCAGCATGTGGGCTGCCGCAGTTAGCCTGGCTTCTGCTATCTTCCCAGAAGAAAGATGGTAATCAGAATGTCCAAGTATGCTGTTAATGAAAGTGGGTTCTTGTTTGTTTTGGGCACAGCCTGAGGATATGTCTTAACCTTGGCCTTAACCCATGCCTGATCTGGCAAAGTAGGCGCTTCCCTTTTGAAGTGGGAATTGGCCAATATTGGTCAATATTAACAAGAAGACAGCTCCTCAACTTGTGTTAAAAGAAGACCTTAGCCTTGGTATTACACTAGGAGCTCTTAAACATCTGCCATCAATAAGATATAGGGGATGAACTGTCCTCTCTTACAGCCCCAATCTCATTGTGAAACAAATTTCAGTATTACTGCTTTCTCTGAATATAGTTTGCCCATTTTTAAAAAATCTTTTTTTCTATTACAGGCCTGCTCCTGATGTTCATTTTATTTATTTTCCACTAAGTATTTTATTCATTTATTTTTTGCTTGGTAAGCACTTTAAAAAAATAATTTGAACTTTTATTTTAGATTCAGGGGGTACATATGCAGATTTGGGACACAGGTATATTTCATGATGTTGAGGTTTTGGGTATGAATGATCCTGCCACCTAGATAGTGAGCATAGCGTGTGATAGTTTTTCAACACTTGCTTCCCTTCCTTCCCTTCTCTTTCAGTCTTCAGTGTCTATTGTTGACAGATTTATGTCCATGAGTACCCAATATTTAGCTCCCACTTACAGTGAGAACATGTGGTATTTGGTTTTCTGCTCCTGTGTTACTTACTTAGGATAATGGCCTCCATCTGCATTCATGTTGCTGCAAAGAACATGAGTTTGTTCTTTTTTATGGCTATGTAGAATTCCATGGTGTATATGAACCACATTTTCTTTATCCAGTCTGCTGTTGATGGGGTTCTAGGTTGATTCCATGTCTTCGCTATTGTGAATAGCTGCTGCAATGAATATTTGAGTACATGTGTCTTTTTGGTAGAATAATTTATTTTACTTTGGGTATATACCCAGTAATGGCATTGCTGGGTTGAATGGTAGTTCTGTTTTAAGTTCTTTGAGAAATCTCCAACTACTTTTGACAGTGGCTGAACTAATTTACATTCCCACCAACAATATATAAACATTCCTTTTCTCTGCAACCTCACCAGCATCTGTTGTTTTTTGACTTTTTAATAAGAGTCATCCTGACTGGAGTGAGATGGTATCTCATTGTGGTGGTTTTTGATTTGCATGTCTCTGATGACTAGTGATGCTAAACATTTTTGCATATGTATGTTTGCCACTTGCATGCCTTCTTTTGAGAAGTGTCTGTTCATGTCATTTGCCCACTGTTTAATGGAGCTATTTGTTATTTGATTGTTCAGCTCTTTAAGTCTCCTATAGATTCTGGATATAAGACTTTTATTGGATGCACAGTTTGTGAATATTTCCTCACATTCTGTAGATGGTTTATTGACTACGTTGATGTTTTCTCTTGCTGTGCAGAAGCTCTTTAGTTTAATTAGGTCCCACTTGTCAATTTTTTTGCATTTGTTTTTGAGGACTTAGTCACAAATTATTT
Source organism: Cebus imitator (assembly GCF_001604975.1). Classification (NCBI taxonomy): domain Eukaryota; kingdom Metazoa; phylum Chordata; class Mammalia; order Primates; family Cebidae; genus Cebus; species Cebus imitator. The sequence goes on along the minus strand of NW_016107324.1, from coordinate 7,017,419 downwards.
CCCAGTGCTGATGTACAGAATGGCGTTTTCTAGGTTTTCTTCTAGGATTCTTATAGTGTGAAGTCTTACATTTACATATTTAATCCATTTTGAGTTGATTTTTGTATATGGTGAAAGGAAAGGGCCCAGTTCCAATCTTCTGCATATGGCTGGCCAGCTATTCCAGTACCATTTCTTGAGTAGGGAGTCCTTTCCCCATTGCTTATTTTTGCGGACTTTTTTGGAGATCACATAGTTGTGTGTGGCTTTATTTCTGAGTTCCCTATTCTGTTCCATCAGTCTATGTGTCTGTTATTGTACCAGTACCATGCTGTTCTGGTTACCACAGCCTTCTAGTATATTTTGAAGTTGGGTAATATGATGCCTCTAGCTTTGTTCTTTTTACTTAGGAGTTCTTTGGCTATTTGGGCTTTTTGTTTTATGTGAATTTTAGAATATTTTTTTCTAATTCTGTGAAAAATTACATTGGTAATTGGATAGAAATAACGTTGAATCTGTAAATTGCTTTGGGTAGTATGGCAAGTTTAACAGTACTGATTCTTCCAACCCATGAGCATGGGATGTTTTTCAATTTGTTTGCGTCACCTCTGATTTCTTTCCACAGTGTTTTGTAGTTCTCCTCACTTTATTGAAATGAACTGAGTAGACATATGTTCCTTATAAAGTCATTCTTATTGTAAAATTTGGCCATGATTGTACATTTGTGCTGTATAATGAAGTTCTGGGCTGTATAATGTTGGTGTTGACTGAAACCTTAGCATTTTCTTGTACTAAGTGGTGATGGTTTTCAGTATATTTCTGTTGATGTGTGTTAATGAATAGGCCTTTATTCTTTTTAGACACTTAAAACCATAAATTTTTCCCAATTAGAAAAAACAGAATACTTAGACCCTATAAATTATCAACAACCATTATTTTCTACTTCTGGGGGATGAATGTGGCAACATATTTTTCAATTCCACCATCTGAATTGGCCTCATACTTCATATTTCCATGCACTACTAAATGGTAAGCCACTGAATAGAAGATTCGTTGGGGGACAAAAAAAAATAGTCCTTTTCTGGGACTTCACAACAACAGTGGTGGGGTTGTAACAAACTAAGACCTCAACTCAAGACTCTGGAGTCTTTCATCTTCCTTTAAAATCACAGACTATTAGAGAAACAAGGGGCCTTACAAATTGTAGGATCCAATTTACTTATATTAGAAATGAAGAATTTGAAGCTTCTAGAAGTGAAGTGCCTTGCCTTTGAGAGACTGAGTGTATGTGAGAGACTCAGGATAAGAATGGCCCAGGGGCAAATTTTGTACTTTTCTGACAAAGTATTGTCCTAGAATTGAAACCAAGAGGTTAATTTGATCAGGTCTCCTTGCCCTGCTTGCTTTTTGTTTTACCCCCTTTTTCCATAAGGCTGAAAGCCATGCTGCTAAATGCTGAAACTTAACCTTTACTGGCTACTTGATAGATAACATTCATAGGTCACCAAAACAATGCTTCTGTTGTTTTTCAGAAACTTGAGTCAACTCCTGTTCAATTCAAACTGGTTGAGACCACCAGCCCTTGAACTGGGCCTGTGCAAGTGTCCAACAAGTGGCCTTTGGAGGGCCAAAAACTGTACCCTCCAGTTGTGCTAATATGATTTTCTATACATATGTTCTATAAAATGCTATGAAGCCTAACTATGCTTGTACAGAATGAACCTGTTACTTCATTTTCCCCATTGCCAATCACCTTTCCCCACACCTTAGACCACCCCATATACCTAACCCAGAAATATCCCTAAGTCTTATTTTAGAGGAAGAGAATGTGAGAGCTGTTCTCCTGCCTTCCCGTTTAGCAGCTTTGCTAATAAATCTTTTCTCTTTTGTAAACCTCATGTCACAGCAATTGATTCACTGTGCATGGGCAGAACACACCTGGACCTCACTGATAACAGAATGAAGCTTCAGGAGGCTTCGCTGTCTACCTTTTTGCCCTTAGAGACATTCCTTGGAGTATCCTCAGAGTTGTTTCTGAGCATCTCAAGTTTAAGGCGAGAGTGCCCATTATACACATAATGCTAATTGTGTAACAAGTAAAAGGAAGCTAGGCAGAAAGCTGTGGCCAGAATCTCCTACTTTGTACACTAGAATTTCTTTTTAAGCTCTGGGGTACATGTGCAGATCTTGCAGGATTGTTGCATAGGTACACACATGCCATGGTGGTTTGATGTCTCCATCCCCCCGTCACCTACATCAGGCATTTCTCCCACTGTCATCCATCCCCAACCTCTCTGTCCCCCACTATCCCTCCCCTAAACCCCACCCCCCAACATACCCCAGTGTGTGATGTTCCCCTCCCTGTGCCCATGTGTTCTCATTGTTCAACATCCGCCTATGAGTGAGAACATGAGATGTTTGATTTTCTGTTCTTGTGTCAGTTTGCTGAGAATGATGATTTCCAGGTTCATCCATGCCCCTACAAAGGACATGAATTCATTGTTTTTTTATGGCTGCATAGTATTCCATGGTGTATATGTGCCACATTTTCCCTGCCCAGTCTATCATCAATGGGCATTTGGGTTGGTTCCAAGTCTTTGCTATTGTAAACAGTGCTGCAATGAACATTCATGTGCATGTGTCATTATAACAGAATGATTTATAATCCTTTGGATATAGACCCAGTAATGGGATTGCTGGGTCAAATGGAATTTCTATTTCTAGACCCCTGAAGAATCAACACATTGTCTTACACAATGGTTGAACTAATTAACACTCCTACTAACGTGTAAAAGTGTTCCTATTTTGCCACATCCTCTCCAGCATCTGTTGTCTCCAGATTTTTAATGATTGCCATTCTAACTGGCATGAAATGGTATCTCAGTGTGGTTTTGATTTGCATTTTTCTAATGACCAGTGATGATAAGCATTTTTTCATATGTTTCTTGGCCTCATATATGTCTTCTTTTGAAAAGTGTCTGTTCATATCCATCACCCGCTTTTGAATGGGTTTGTTTTTTTCTTGTAAATCTGTTTTAGTTCTTTGTAGGTTCTGGATACTAGCCCTTTGTCAGATGGGTAGATTGCAAAAAAATTTTTTCCCATTCTGTTGATTGCAGATTCAGACTAATGATTGTTTCTTTTGCTGTGCAGAAACTCTTAAGTTTAATTAGATCCCATCTGTCCATTTTGGCTTTTGTTGCTAATGCTTTTGGTGTTTTTGTCATGAAGTCCTTGCCTACGCCTATGTCCCGAATCGTGTTGCCTAGGTTTTCTTCCAGGGTTTTTATGGTGTTAGGTCTTATGTTTAAATCTTTAATCCATCTGGAGTTAATTTTAGTGTAAGGTGTCAGGAAGGGGTCCAGTTTCAGCTTTCCCCACATGGCTAGCCAGTTTTTCCAATACCATTTATTAAATAGGGAATCGTTTCCCCATTGCTTGTTTTTGTCCAGTTTGTCAAAGATCAGATGGTTGTAGAGGTGTGGCATTGCCTCTGAGGCCTCTGTTCTGTTCCATTGGTCTACATCTCTGTTTTGGTACCAGTACCATGCTGTTTTGATTATTGTAGCCTTGTAGTATAGTTTGAAGTCAAGTAGTGTGATGCCTCCAGCTTTGTTCTTTTTGCTTAGGATTGTCTGGGCTATGCGGGCTCTCTTTTGGTTCCATATGAAGTTTAAAGTGTTTTTTTCCGGTTCTGTGAAGGTCAATAGTAGCTTGATGGGTATAGTGTTGAATGTATAAATTACTTTGGGCAATATGGCCATTTTCAGAATATTGATTCTTCCTAACCATGAGCATGGAATTTTTAAAAAATCTGTTTGTGTCCTCTCTTATTTCCTTGATCAGTGGTTTGTAGTTCTCCTTGAAGAGGTCCTTTACATCCTTTGTTAGTTGTATTCCTAGGTATTTTATTCTCTTTGTAGCAATTGTGAATGGGAGTTCACTCATGATCCGGTTCTCTGATTGGTCTGTTATTGGTGTATAGGAATACTTGTGATTTCTGCATATTGATTTGGTATCCTGAAACTTTGCTGAAGTTGCTTATCAGTTTAAGGAGATTTGGGGCTGAGATGATGAGGTCTTCTAAACATACAATCATGTCGTCTACAAATAGAGACAATTTGACTTCCTCTTTTCCTTACTGAATACCTTTATTTCTTTTTCTTGACTGATTGCTCTTGCTAGAACTTCCAATACTATATTGAATAGGAGTGATGAGAGAGGGCATCCTTGTCTAGTGCCAGATTTCAAAGGTAATGCCTCCAGTTTTTGCCTGTTGAGTATGATTTTGGCTGTGGGTTTCCCATAAATAGCTTTTAGTATTTTGAGGCACATTCCATCAATCCCTAGTTAATTGAGGGTTTTTAGCATAAAGTCTGTTGAATTTTGCCAAAGGCCTTTTCTGCATCTACTGAGATAATCGTGTGGTTTTTGTCTTTGGTTCTGTTTATGTGATGGATTATGTTTATAGACTTGTGTATGTTGAACCAGTCTTGCATCCCCGAGATGAAGCCTACTTGCTTGTGATGAATAAGCTTTTTGATGTGCTATTGAAATCGCTTTGCCAGTATTTTATTGAAGATTGTTGCATTTATGTTCATCATGGATATTGGCCTGAAATTTTCTTTTTTCTTTTTTTTTTTTTGAAGTTTTTTTTTTTGTTGAGTCTCTGTCGGGTTTTGGTATCAGGATGATGTAGGGCTCATAAATTGAGTTAGGGAGGATTCTGTCTTTTTGTATTGTTTGGAATAGTTTCAGAAGGAATAGTACCAACTCCTCTTTGTACGTTGACAGAATTCAGCTGTGAACTCGTCTGGACCTGGACTTTATTTGGTTGGTAGGCTATTAATAGCTGCCTCAACTTCAGACCTTGTTATTGGTCTATTCAGGGTTTCAACTTCCTGGTTTAGTTTTGGGGGGGTGCAAGTGTCCAGGAATTTATCCATTTCTTCCAGGTTTACTGGTTTATGTGCACAGAGTTGTTTGTAGTAATATCTGACGGTAGTTTGTATTTCTGTGAATCGGTGGTGATATCTCCTTTATCATTTTAATTGCATCTATTTGATTCTTCTCTCTTTTCTTTTTTATTAATCTGGCTAGCGGTCTGTCTATTTTGTTGATATTTTCAAAAAACCAGCTCCTGGATTTATTGATTTTTTGAAGGTTTTTTTTTTGTGTGTGTGTGTGTGTCTCTATCTCCTTCAGTTCTGCTCTAATCTTAGTTATTTCTTGTCTTCTGCTAGCTTTTGAGTTTTTTTAATCTTCCTCCTCTAACTCTTTCAATTTTGATGATAGGCTGTTGATTTTAGATCTTTCCTCACTTCTCATTTGGGCATTTAGTGCTATAAATTTCCCTTTCTCCAGTGCTTTAAATGTGTCTCAGAGATTCTGGTATGTTTGTCTTTACTCTCATTGGTTTCGAAGAACATCTTTATTTCTGCCTTCATTTTATTGTTTACCTAATCATCATTCAGGAATAGTCTGTTCAGTTTCCATGTAGTTAGGCGGTTTTGAGTTAGTTTCTTAATCGTGAGTTCTAATTTGATTGCACTGTGATTTGAGAGACTGTTTTTTATGATTTCCATTATTTTGCATTTGCTGAGGAGTGATTTACTTCCAATTATGTGGTCAGTTTTAGAGTAGGTGTGAAGTGGTGCTGAGTAGAATGTATATTATGTGGATTTAGGGTGGAGAGTTCTGTGTCTATTAGGTCTGCTTGGTCCAGATCTGTGTTCAAGTCCTGGATATCCTTGTTGATTTTCTGTCTCATTGATCTGTGTAATATTGACAGTCTAGTGTTAAAGTCTCCCAGTATTATTGTGTGGGAGTCTAAGTTTCTTTGTAGGTCATTAAGAACTTGCTTTATGTATCTGGGTGTTCCTGTATTGGGTGCATATATATTTAGGATAGTTAGTTCCTCTTGTTACATTGATCATTTTACCTTTATGTAATGCCTTTCTTTGTCTCTTCTGATCTTTGTTGGTTTAAAGTCTGTTTTATCACAGATTAGAATTGCAACCCCTGCTTTTTTTTTCTTGCCAGTTGCTTGGTAAGTCTTCTTCCATCCCTTTATTTTGAGTCTATGGGTGTCTTTGTATGTGAGATGGGTCTCCTGAATACAGCACAATGATGGGTCTTGACTTGTTATCTAGTTTGCTAGTTTGTGTCTTTTGATTGGGGGCATTTAAGCCGTTTACATTTAATGTTAATACTGTTATGTGTGAATTTGATCCTGCGATTTTGTTACTGGCTGGTTGTTCTGCCCATTAGTTGACACAGTTTCTGCATTGTGTTGTTGGTCTTTTACCATTTGGTACATTTTTTCAGTGGCTGTTACTGGTTGTTCCTTTCCATGTTTAGTGCTTCCTTCAGGAGGTCATGTAAGGCAGGTCTGGTGGCAAAGAAATCTCTCAGCAATTGCTTGTCCAAAAAGGATTTTATTTCTCCTTAACTTATGAAGCTTAGTTTGGCTGGATACGAAATTCTGGATTGAAAGTTATTTTCTTTAAGGATGTTGAACATTGGCCCTCACTCTCTTCTGGCTTGCAGGGTTTCTGCCAAGAGATCTGCTGTGAGTCTGATGGTTTTTCCTTTGTGGGTGACCCAACCATTCTCTCTGGCTGCCCTTAGCATTTTTTTTTACTTCGTTTCAACCCTGGTGAATCTGATGATTATGTGCCTTGCGGTTGTTCTTCTTGAGGTGTTCTCTTTATTTCCTGGACTTGAATATTGGCCTGCCTTGATAGGTTGGGGAAATTTTCCTGGATAATATCCTGAAGAGTGTTTTCCAACTTGGATTCATTCTTTCTGTCACATTCAGGTACACCTATCAAACGTACTTAGGTTTTTTCACATAATCCCATATTTCTTGGAGGCTTTGTACATTTCTTTTCACTCTTTTTTCTCTATTCTTGCCTTCTTATTTTATTTCATTGAGTTGATCTTCAATCTCTGATATCCTTTCTTCCACTTGATTGATTTGGTTATTGAAACTTGTACGCTTTGTGAAGCTCACATCCTGTGTTTTTCAGCTCCATCAAGTCGTTTATGTTCTTCTCTAAGCTGGTTATTCAAGTTAGCATTTCGTCTAACCTTTTATCAAGGTTTTTAGTTTCTTGGCATTGAGTTAGAACATGTTCCTTTAGCTTAGACAAGTTTGTTATTACCCACCTTCTGAAGCCTGCTTCTGTTAACTCGTCAAACTCATTGTCCATCCTGTTTGTTTCCCTTGCTGGTGAGAGTTGTGATCCCTTGGAGGAGGAGAGGTGTTCTGATCTTTGATAATTTTATCATTTTTTTCACTGGTTTCTTCACATCTTTGTGGGTTTATCTAGCTTTGATCTTTGAAGTTGGTGACTTCGGATGGGGACTCCGAGTGGA
>NW_016107324.1:6994661-7009950 GCF_001604975.1 Cebus imitator | reverse complement strand
TTTTTTTTTTTTGGTTATACACGGGTCAGCAAGCTGCTTCAGGAGACAGTCTGTCCCTTGTCTACCTGCAGAGGCGCTGCTGGGCTGCCTCAGACTCAGCCTGGCTGCTGCGTAGGCTTCCTTTCGCTTTTGTTTATGCAGGTAAGATTCGAACCGTCTTTGCAATGGTGGATGCCCTTCCCCTCACGGAGCCTGACTGTCAGGGCTCAAGCTTGACCTCATGAACTGGCTGTGAAACTCTCAAGTGGGAGGGCTTCAGTCTGCTGGTCTTTGTGGCAGTGGGACCTGCCAAGCCATATCACCTGTCTCCCTGTTTTCACCTCTCCCTCTTTCTAGGGGGCACATAGATCCATCCTGCAGGCAATCTCGGTGCTATCCAAAACTCTGCCCAGTTCTGTGCTGACAACTTGTGGTGCCAGGCCAGCTGGAGCAGCCGCTTATCTGTGCTGGCAACTTGTGGTACTTCTCAGCCTGACGGTGTTCTCCCAGACTGTGGGTTTCAAAGGGCATGGGAGAAGCGCAGTATCTGGAATGCCAAGTGGGTAAAGTTCCTGATCCTCTGATTGGCTGCGCTTCCCAGGTCAGTGCCCCACCCTGCCTTAGTTTGCCCTCCCTGGGCTACACCCACTGTCCAACCAGTCCCATTGAAATGAACCTGGTACCTCAGTTGGAAATATGGAGTTCAGTCGTCTGTGTGTCTCTCACTGGGAGCTGCACTCCAGAGCTGTTCCCATTTGGCTATCTTGGTAGAAGTTTCATTTAGTTCTTAATCCTAAAAACTAAATTCTTGAAATAGCTTATTAGCATGTGGCCTAAACTGATCTTAGAGCAGTTATATTCTGTTTAATGTTTACCTTTGCCTATATGTAAAATATTTTAATTTTGGTTTACAGTTTACCCAACATCCATGTATCAAAAAAATTTTTTTTAAGGTAGAAACACATGTGACTTATTCTATAAGAGATAACATTATTGTTGTAATCTTACCAGATTCTAAATGGCCTAGAATTATATGTAAAATAGGATTGCAGTTCTAGTAATTTTCATTATTTAACACATCATTAACAGCAGTTTTGTAGTATACTCAAAAAATTGAGGGAACAGGGGTATTGAAAACATTAACACTTATTCAAGTAAAGTAATTCACTATATAATTGATGATCTCTACTGAAAATATACAAATTAGCTGAATGTGGTGGCTCAGCTACTGGGGAGGGTGAGGCAGGATAGTGGCTTGAACCTAGAAGGTGGAGGTTGCAGTGAGTTGAGATCATGCCATTGCACTCCAGCCTGAGTGACAAGAGTGAAACTGTGTCTCAAAAAAAAGAAAAAAGTAGTTAAACAGGTTTAGTGCTTCAAATGGTCAGCTTTAGTTATCTGGAAAATTTAATTTTGGGCTATAGTGCACTCCCTGATAAAGCTAGATTAACAAGTTGTTGATTTATAGAAATTCCAGCATTTTTATAATTTATGTCCAATAACAGAGACCACTCCAAAAGTTGCTTAGAAGGACTTCGGCCATTCCCATTATTTTCATTCACCCCTCTATCCTCCACAAAGCTACTCCAAATAAATATATAAATTTTGGGTTTGCTTTGCAAATATAGGTTCAACACAAGTTCCCTAGCTCTCTGCTTGAAACTCAGTTGAATATCTAAGTCTATAAAGATAGAACTTCTGGAATTCCCTCTTTCAAATTTGATATATCACTAAAAAACCAGAAAGCAGATACATGTGAGGCAACCACCAAAAGGAGCCAATTTGGTTTTTCCTTCAATAAACGGGGCTTTAGCTCTAAACAAGAATATGGCTTTTACTTTCTGAAATTTTGGAGCACCTCACAGAATTACTCGGAGCCAGAGGCTGGAAGTGATTTCTGTGGGGCGAATGCATGGTAATAGTGTAAGTTTTGCTTATTTTCTCCTTTGCCTGCCCACCTCCTCAGAGAGAAGGAGGTTGGGTGAACGCAAAATTATGATCTGATCAATATTTACTTGAGGTATTGCTTTTGATTCCTAAATTCCAAGCATTCAAAAGGTTTGGCTTTTTCACCTAATTTTACTGACCAACAATATTTATAGCAAGAATGCTTTTACCCCAGCCTTCAAAGATCACCTAAACTATTTGAAAATGAAGTTTTTTTCTCTTATTTGATACAAATTTGCCTTTACTACATTTCTCCTAAATTGAACAAACCAAGCTATTACTAATTCTCCATAATGAGAATTCATATTTCCCCCCTTATTTTTCCATTGAGTTATGTTTATAATTTAAAGTCCAAATTGTGCTTAAAACTTGATGTAACTCATTTCTTGGAACCTGATTACCTAAAGCAACTGAAGTCTTTAATTTACTAGTAGTGTTAATAACAAGTTGGTGAATTTTAGTCTGTATCTTGTGTTATTTTATTAAAAGAAAATCTCCAACTAGAACTGAAACTGAGTTTGTCAGAAAAAAAATAACCAGATACTACCAACAGTTTTTTAATTGTCTCTGGCTCAAGGTGGCTGACAATACTTATAATACTCATTCATGTGAAACAAACCCCCTTTGTTCATCTAGTTCTTATAAAAATTATTATTTTCATTTCATTTTTAAACTCATCCTCTACTCTTAATTGGTAGAGTTTATAAAAGGAATAAATTAGCAATTTACTCAACAAAGTTTAGAATAGCTTCAAGTATAAGCCATCTAAAAATAAAATAAAATGTCTTTCTCTTATCTAAAAGCAAAATTTAAATACTGGATATATCCTTTATTTTACTATGCCTTTATGCTTATACTCTATTACATAAGTTTTAAAAATATTTTTAAAAATCTGGAATTTGTTTTTTTATGGAATCCCTGGGAGCCAAGTAGGGGAGTTATTAGGTTATTTTAGATAATTGATATAAGGTAGCATCAAAGGGAATTAAGTAAAGAGATAGATTCACTGGTGAGAAATATTCTAACTGTAAAAAGGCAATCACAAACTTTTATACAGAGGTAGGTTACTGATAAAGTCTTTGACCTCTATTGATCTCCAGACTTTCTAGACAGTGGCAAGCTTTTTTCTTTGGGTTGAAGCCATGTGTATGGACCAAAACCATCATGATGCTGAAAGTAATTTTTCTGTAAGCAAAAAAGATCAAAAAACTAAAATAACTCTAAACTAGAATAAAATGGGGAAAAAAATCTAACCAAAAAAAAAAAAAGACAGGGAAAATTTAAGAACATAGATGGGAAATTAACTTTGTTAATTTGACTGCTAACTGGAACATGGACTCTCCACATGGTCTGAATTTCCTACTAACATAGCAGCTAGTTCCAAGAGCAAGCATCCCAAAAGGAAGAGTGAAACAGGCAGAAGCTGTAACGACATTTATTAGCTGGCCCCAGAAGTCATAAAGTCACACTCCAATGGTTGAGGAAGTTATAGAAGACTGTCCAAATTCAAGGGCAGTGAGCATTGGTGCTATCTCTTGATGGGAGAATTGTTACAATTCACCTTGTAACAGGAACATGTGGTAAGGGCAATATTGTTATGGCCCCTTGAAAAATATAATCTGCCATAGGACTTACCTTGAGTAAGCCCACTATTATCAGCTGAGGAAATTCTTATAGGGTATTGGTAACCAAGGGCCTTATGCCATCAGTATTGTCCCATCCCAGCAGCTGAAGAATGTCTTTTGTATTTCTTTGCTTAGGCTTCAGAGCATCTACCATACGTATTTTCCTATTCCTGTGGTATGCATAATTTTTTGTCTCTATGTTTAACAATATTGAGAGTAAGCAAAAATAACTGAGTTACTTGCTCCAGAATATCCCTTTCCCTGAAGATAAGATTGCAAACAAACTAAAATATCTTGCTCATCACAGCTCACTTCAAGACCCTTGCTGCACTGGTCCCTCCAATCCAAAATTATAATATCATAACCTCTGCCCAATCTCAAGCAGTTCCCTATCTTGCAAAGCCTGCCTCAAAGTCACCTACCTCAGGCCTCAAAACCCCATGAATATCATCCTTGAATTTCTCAGTTTTGAGACATTCCTAAAGCTCTGTTACATTGGTGTTCTTACTGCAATCAGTGCATGAAACCTAGCTTTGTTTGGTCAACAGGTAATTCTGGTAGTCTTTTAGGGGAGTCAACAGCAGATAATGGCAGAAACAGTGTCTAAGCATTCTTTCTCTTAGGGTAGCTTCAGAAGAACTTGGTTCTACGGTGAGCTGACAAAATGAGAACGTCATCATTTAAGGGAAAAATTGAAAGAGTTGCCAATTCAGCCGCTGATAGTGGGAAAGGTCAAATTCCTCCAACAAAACCATAGGGACTTGAAATTTATTTAGTCCAATTCATCTGCTTAATATGAATGGAGAAGAGGCTTAAATTTGGGCTCAAATTAGAAAGCAATTTCTTCCTACACTGCTGAAGAGTCCTTTTCTATGCAATCAAGGGTTTTATGTTTCCTCTCTGATCTTTATCTTTCCTCTTCTTTCTCCTGTTTGGGATCACTGTGTCTCCATTTTTCCTCTTGGCAGGCAATTAGAGGAAATGTCAATTCTCCATCATATTTTGGCAGAGGAAATCTTTTATCTCTATGGTGCCACGGGACTTTTAGGCCTATATGTTTTGAATGAAAATGTATTTTTAAAAGACCTCACATTTCATCACGTTAACACCTGCTTTCATTATCTGAAATATCTCATTAACAGATAATTTATGACACTGATACCCAATTTTTGAAGGAAAATAAGGGTTAAATTTTTTGGTAAGTTATCATAAATAATGGAACAAACTTTCTTGTAGTATAGGCTTGTCTATTCACTTCACCCAGAGTATTTCAGAAGGACTGAGGAAAAAGATGTTTTACCTTGTATATATTAGAAAAATTACTAGATGGGAGGGTTCTGGATTAGATGTTTTTTCAGATATTTGTCTTTCAGCTAATTTATCCTTTAAAAAATGTGACTATTACAAGGTTCTTACCATATGTTAAGTAAGTAGTCATTGACTTGAAGTGAAAAATACAATTGATAGTCACTTTAGTAATAACTTACAAATTGCTATTCATATATTGGTTAATGAGAAAAATATCTATGCGTGTTCATGTGATGAAGATTATTGGAAATCATTATATAAATAATGGTAAAAAGAATACAGAGCTGGTGATGCTTCTGGAGTCTCAGAATTGTTTCTCTTTTTTTCACTGTTGACAATTTTCTTCTCCCACATCACAGATAATTCATAACAAGATTATTTCTCTGTATAGGTTTTATTTTTATGCTAGTATAAATGCTGCTATAACCACATTATTTTCAATTGCTGGGTTTAAACAATTCATTCCTGGACACTATTTACATGTTTAAAAAGTCTGTATATGCATGTGTGATAATGAGAGCATGTGTTAATAGTAACATAATGTACTCATTATGACACTGCATTGAGTTCAGATTTTTCTAAACTGCAACAAAATATGAATGTTTAAAACTCATGTTAGAAATACAGATATGGCTTATAGATTTTTCTTTTTAACAAGACCCACACAGAATACACCAACATTTTGGCTCTGAGTTTTCAATTTTTAAAATAATTAGCATTTCACATGTTAAAAAATTGTTAAATTTTTGGGTATTCTTTTTAAGTCTCAACACACAAAGGGCTTGAGGTAGCTTATAACAATACAGAAAGTATGAAGGGAGAATGAGTAGCTCTAAATATATTTTATCCAAGAGTCTGCAGTTTAAAGATACACCATGCATTCAGTTCTAAATCCTGTAAATCAAAGTTTGTCTCCTGTTTTACACATAATTAGAATATTAAGTGATCAAGTTTTTAAAAAAACCCCAAAGGCCATTTAAAAATTATATGTAAATTTTTCACTAATGAATTAGTATACATTAACTAGTAGTTTATTATCCTTATAAATATACATTTAAAATCATGTCAGAAGACATAAGCACTTCTGTGATATGAAATTTCATTGACTCCCTCCAGTCCTCTTCATACACACCTCCAATCTACTCAGTGTTTACATGTGAATCCTTACACACTGAAAATAATGTCATCCTCCCTTTTGTGATTTTGGCAAATCACTCCTTATTAAGCGAAATTTACCTATGGGGTTGCGGAATGGTGAGGTTTTGGTTAAAGAGTACAAAGTTTCAGTTAGGAGGGATAAATTATAAGTATTTAAGGTGATGAATATGTTAATTAGCTTGATTCAGTCATTCCACAATGTATACATTAAATAATCCACTTTTTTTTTGGTTGCTCCTTAATTGAAGTAATGGAGGATTACTATAAAAATTTAGTTTTAAAAATAGTTTTTCTCCCAATGAACACTTTTTTTAATACAGAGGCTATGATCTTCACTATAATATGGCCTATATATTATCCTGTTAATAATTTTTTTTAACTGAAAATTCGGTAATCTCACATATGAGTATTACAGTAGAAGATCAAAGTCCAAAAGGTTGAATAATTTGATTCAGATCTTTTGAATTTACAAAGTACCTTTCTTCCAGGAAATGTATAAAGTTATTTATTTTATATTATATTACATATATATTTATATTTGAGATGGGGTCTTGCTATGCCACCCAGGCTGCTACTTACAGTTACATCATAAATAATTAAAATTCTCCGTGCAACAATTGAGGCAGTAATAAGTTTGTAAAGTACTCAATACAGGAGAGCAGGTTGCCCCTTTTTCATCAGCACCGGAACAACAAATGTAAGTATCATGCCAATAGCATAGGCAACTAGCATAATAACATACTATATATAGGAAGAACCAGTCTGAACATCAACTCTTCTACAGTACCCAATCAACAGGCCTGGTACAGTAATGTCTCTAAAAACCAACATTGAAAAAGGCATGAGGCACACACTCATTACTGAGAAATAGATCAGCTTTGGTACTCTGTTGACTACTGGCAACTTTCCGTTATTTCCAAAAGGTCCAGCTGCAAGTTCAACCACGATACTCTCACCATTTTTTGTGACGAATGGTGTTACGACCACAAAAAATACATTATAGAAGAGGAGAAGGCCTAGAAGTATCATGCATGACTTGAAGTTGGGCAATTTCAGTGTTTTAATCAAATTCAGACAGAAAGCAATCTCCAAGATATCGATATCCTGTAAAATCCAAGTCCACCTGTCTTCATTTCGAAACACAGCCCAAACAATAGCTATCATTAGGCATAGTCTAGAGAGAAAAATAAGTCTCACTTCCATGCTTTTGCCACAACACACAATTGTGCATTGCCTATTGGTATCTTATGAATTAGTGCAGACAAGACAGTTGCACAGACTCATTGCTGATGCTATGCAGAAAATTGCTATCATAACATAAACCAATCATTTGCAGAAGAATTAAAGACCATCATAACACAGCAGGTGACCACAAAGATTACAACTGTAAGAAAGGACTAAAAGTTAGATATTCTTCCTTCTTTTTCCTCATTTCTCTATCTTCAATTGTCACTGCTTTCAAGTTTTCCAATTCAACTAGTCCACTCCAGTATCTAACTAATGCCACAGTGAACACAGCAATTACAAAAATGACCACCATAGTATGATCAAAGGCCACAATGGAGAATACATTTTCACATTAATGTGATTTCCTAGAGTCTGCTTCATATCTTTAAAGACTTTCTGGCTTATAAAAGCAATCAGTACTTTCACATGAGGAAATTCAGATCTGTTACCGAGGGAGGAAATAGGACACTGTTGTTGACAACTAACACTGCTTCAGCACCGCCTTTCTAAGCAATTCTGGCTTTTTTGGGAAAATGACAGCTTCCCCATTGCACCACAGCTACTTTGTTCTTTATGCCAACAGGAGGAATATCAGAAGGGCTGCATAGTGGTGTGGAAGTCAGACTCATCAAACTAATGGAAGCTGCATTTTCTAGGGTACTTAGAAAAGTTATCCAATGAGGGTTATAAAGCATGCAGTAGCCCTTGGATGTGCCATTTCTAGATGCACATAAGACTGCTCCCTGAGCTGCTGTAAGCAGGAGTAGGAAGCCCCAGAGCTGGGTGGCCGTGGCATGGGGTAGCCGCCACTGCGACACCATTGAATTGATGGGTGCTGGGTGGGGCGCACGGCGCGGCTCTATCGGTGGGGTAAGCTCTGGGTCCTGACGCTGCACGGCCTCTGTAGTGGACCAGACCGGACAGGTGCCGCCTTGGCAGCTTGTACTCCAATTCAGTGGTTAGTGTTCTAATCCCTTTGGGGTTCATCTGAGTCCTTAATGAGGGCTGGGCCAAGAAACGTTATACTGAAGATGGACAAGACTGTAAAAAACGGAACTCTGGGCCATACCCCTGCTTCAACCACAGAGTTCCGACTTTATTTATTTTTTAGTTTACACATGAAAATAATTTTTTTATGTGTAAAACATGTTCAGACAAATTTTCATTTGAACAAGGAATTCCACAGCTAAAACATGCCTAAAGCTCTCTTTGGAGAAGGCTAGAAGCCCATGTCTCATTACTGTGTATGTTTGAAACCAATCACTTAACAGTAAAGTTGCAAAGATAGCTTTTTATCACAGCACCAAGTATACCACTTTTAAAAGTTCTTTGGGTTTATGTTTGTTTTATTTTTTTTACAAAATTATAGCCTTAGATCTAAAAAATAAAATAGTTTAGCCAAATATACTACAAAAGAAAATGGATTAGCCAAACATACTACATACTAAATATATAATATTAAGCATAACTAAATATTAAAACTAAATAGAAGCATTGGTAAAACATGCATTCAATTTTTTTCTCAATTGAGACATTCAGTTCTGAATATTATTTTGGAAACAAATCATATTAAAGCAAAGCTTTAAAAAGGATATGGTTCCTGGAATATCTCAGTAAGTTTAATCTTGGTTTGCTTAGGGGCTTTGGAAACACCAGTCAGCTCATGCATCTTAAGATAATATAAAATCAACGGACTCTGACCTCCAAAATTGAAGAGAACACGATTAAACTCTGGACCAGTACTACTATAGTGGGACTGTAAGAGGAAGAAAAGAATCAAGACAATAACTTTTGTGTTTCTAAAAACTATGAGTAAAATATAACTTCATATTAAGCATAAAGCTACCATTTGGCATATTAAAATAAAGGAAATTCCAGACAGCATCATCTTAATTAGCGGAATTTACCAAGGTATGAGTCTATGCGTATGTACAGTAAGTCTCTTGTAGCCTTTCGATTTATCATCAGGCTTGCAGATAGGCAACAGACATTATTCAATCTTAAGAACAGAAAAAAAATGAAGAAAATGAACAAATCTAGGAAAAGGCATAGGAAAAATATCTGAAGAAATGATGGGCTAAATTTTCAAAATTTATGAAAAACACATCCAAGAAGTTCACCAATCTCTAAGCAGAATAAATTCACACCTAGCACATCCTAGACAAAGTATGCAAAATAAAGACAAGGAGAAAAATCTCAAAAGCAGCAGGAGAAAAGCAACTCATATAGGGGAATGTTAATAAGATTAATAGCTTACTTCTTATCATAACACAACAGGCAAGAAGGCAGTAGGATAGCATCACGGTGCTGATGGAAAAAAAACCTGTTGACCAAGAATCCTATGTCAAGAATATAACAACCATAAATACAATTTCTCCAAGATTCTATTATTCCCTTCTTATGAGAGAAATGCCAGTAAAGCAATTACTAATATTTTAAGTTTTCCCCAGTCTTGATAATGCCATTATGAGAGATTTAGTATTGATTCCACTTTGTGGGGAAATAAAATTTTATTTTTATTTGCTTTTATTGATACATAAAGTTTTCTTGAATGTCTTTTGCTTATGGTTGCTTTTTTGTTCTATAGGTTTTTGCAAATAATATGTTTCAGAATTCCTAGCAGCTACAGAATCATTTCAAATAATGGGACTATCACAATCAATAGCAATTCTTTGCTGGTAAAAAGTTAAGGTCAATATCAGACATGTTTTCTATGATGTAAATCACTCCTTCATTTTAAGCTGCCATGATAATTCACATTGGGTTATATATAGCCCAATCTTCAAAATATATGCAAAACTAGCCTAAGCTCAGTTTAGATTTTTAAAAAATTTTCCTGTCTAGATAGATGTTTTGTAACTCTTCCTGTTTCTTTCTTGGGTACTGTAAGATAAACATTCTGTCTTACTAAGGTTCTAAAAATAGACATTTCTGTCATTTTCTACAGTGATCAGTTATTAAATTCAGAAAATCACAGTTTGTAGCTCTTTTTTCCTCTGTAAGAATTCATGGTTTTTAAGAGTAGTTCAGTCAGGTAAGAGCCAAATAGGTATTAAATGTAAAAACAGTGTTTTGTTTTTTAAAGCAGAATGTCCCAAGTTGCCCAAAATCTCTTGCTAGAGACACTCCAAATAGCCAAACCAAAGAACAGAAGCCCTAATATTTCCATAAAAGATAATGGCAGAAATTTGTCAGAGCACTTTAAGATTCTATAAACAAGACTTTTATTGTCAAGTCAACCTAGCCCTAAATTCAAAGAATCAAGCAACTCCATAAGCTTTGGAATGATCGTAAGGATAAACCAGAAATTTGAAGGGGTGATTTTGGTGTCTAATTTCTCTGTTAATTTATTAAAGGATAATTGCTACAATGACAAGAAAGCTAAACTTTGACTTTTGAGGCCTGAATATGTGCTCTGCCAGTGCTCATACTCAATGTCACTTTCAGGGACTAGAAAACCACAGGCACCTATTCAGCATTTGGACAACTTTTTTGCCTGGAAAATTCCTTATGTTGAGCTGAAATCTATATCCCTGTAGCTTTCATTTATTTATTGGCAAAAGTTATACTTTTTTTTGGAGCCACACAGAAAAACTTTAATTCTGCTTTCCTATAGTAGGTCGTTACATATTTGAAAACAGTTATTATGGCCTTCCGAGTCTTTTCCTTCCAGAAGAAATATTCATAAATAATTTAGCTGTTGCTACAGCAATATGATTTCAGAGCTCTTTGTAATTAGGTTTAGATGAGGTTGTCAATGATGGGACTGGAGTCCTTATAAGAAGAAGAGACCAGAGCTCACCCTCTCTCCCATATGGGGACACAACAAGAAAGAGGCCATCTGCAAGACAGGAAGAGAGCCTTCACCAGAAAACCAAATTGGCTGGCTTTTTGATCTTGGACTTCCCATCCTCCAGAACTGCGAGGAATGAATTTCTGTTGTTTAAGCTACCCAGTCCATCATATTTTGTTATTGCAGTCCAAGTTGACTAATACAATGGGACAGGACAAAAAAATGCAGCAATGTGCTGTACTTCTAAAGATGTATCTCCAATTTCTATCTGTTACCAGCATGCTCTGAAAAAGGTTGTTTAGTCTGTTACAAACCCATGTGTTAACTACTAAACAAAGTACAAGAGACCATTTTTAGGGTTTGCTGAAGATCAGGTATACAATCTCTATGATTTATCTCTGATTTCTAAATCTGGCAATATTGCCCCAAAGGAAATGATGTGACATTCTCATTGATTCAAAATAGACTTCTATACATCACCAGTTAATATCTGAAGTGCTGCAACCATCCTTGGCCTTACTGTGAAGGCCAGAATAAAGTAGGAAGATATTTTATTAAACCTGGATTATTAAATACTGGGAAGACATAAATATTGACTTGCAGAAAGTGGTTTTTACATGGGCATAATTTTAAATTTTAAATAAATTTTATTATCAGATAGGATAATTTAGAAAAAATATTAGCAATAAAGACTGTAACAGACTTAAAACTGAATTGTCTAACAAATTAAGATATCAAATTCAGAATTTTAGGTCAATAATCTTATCAAATTTTGGCTAAGGCAATACATGGTGGTAAGTCCATGAAATCTCTACTTGCAAAGCACCTTCAAGAATGTCGAAAGGCTAAGCATTCAAGACTCAAGAGTAACAATAACTACATGTGGTCAATTATTCCAGGACCGTGGCTTAAGAAGTAAGGACAGGTCAACTATTGCTGATACTCCTTTGAAATTTTCCCTGAAGCTTTGCTGCTTATTGAGATCATATTCATGTGCAAACACCAGACGGAATCTTTGTATGTCAACCCAAGCAGAAGCAGTGACAAGACATGTTGTAAGAAAAAAAGACCAATATTATGATATTTTTCATTAGAGATGGGGATATTTTCAGAAGAAAACAAACCTTTTTAATATTAGGATTAACCCCTCAGATGAATCTCTTTTGACCATTAAATTCTCTTCTAAAATATATGTTAAGAATGTAATAACCAGGATTGTCTATGTACAACACAGTCAATAGCAACTATATTGCAAATTAAACAAGTAAAATTTTTTTGTAATAGTTATTATACTACAAACCTTTGTTGCTAGTCTCAATAATCCTGATTCTTCTTTGGATGTAGGCAATGTATATGCTCTTGGGTTGTTTAAAATCTTTATAATATTGAAGTCGATAGCTAAAACAGAAAATAAAATGATTTTTTAAATTCTGGTATTTTTTTTTCCTTCACAAAAAAAGCATGATACCTTTTTCACCTTTTAACAATGTACCCTAAACACGCAGAAGGGCAAACATGGATAAAGAGTGTTAAGACATTATTATAACTTGTCTCAAAGAAGAAATAAATATTACATTTCATATTTTTACTAGAGCTTTAGAGTTTATAAAATTCATATTTACGTTATGTCATCCTCGCAAACCATTCTGTGAGCTAAGAAACATTTTCTATAATTTACAGTTGAGAAGACTAAAGTGCAAGTTCTGTGACTTTTTTAAGCTACCATTTATTAAGTAGTAAGAGAGGACACAAATCTAGGCCTTTTGCTTCAAAGTCCAGAGCAATGCCCCTTTAATTAAATGCAATAAGCAAATTGGGCCACTGCCTGTCAGACTCCTGTTTTTCCATATTTTGACAATACACCCAGATAAGAAGAGACTTGATGATCTTTCCTTTCAACAGCATGAATATGCACGAGGGTACAGAGGGAATCTTGTCATTTTTTAAAGGAAAAGAGAACCATGTGATTTAATCAGGCATGTCAATCAGCCTAAAAGCACAGGCAGGTATTAAGTTTATCGTAAATCAGAGAAAAAAGGTGAACTGAGAGGTATGTTCTAGACTCTGGCACTGATTATCAGTTACCAGGTAGACTAGTCAGATCTAGAGATTATAATGTTGATGATAAACCTCTTAAGAGTTAAAGAAAGTTATTTGGGTTGATTTTTAACATTACACATTAGGAAATATTAGGCATTAGCCTGAAATACTAAAGGCAGGTCAGCATTTATGTCCACCAGGGATTAAAAAATTGGTTAGCAAGGAACCTACATTTAAACATTTTAAGTAGAAAGAATATTAGACTTAGAATTAGAATGGACAAGAAAAGTAACAAACCATACTTTTTCTTCAAAACGTGCTCTATTTTGAAAATTCTTAAATATATATAATACTTAATATATATATTACTTAATTTCTAATCTTCTATGAACCAATATAATTAAAAAAATAAAGAAACCCCTGCTTCATGTTCATTGTACCCACAATAAAAAGCTCACTTTTCAGATCCCCTAAGCTTAATTGTGGAACTGCTGCTTGCTAACAGATACTAGTATACATTAATATGAGGCAAAATATCTAAACGAGGAGTAATGGCAATGGCATAATAGTGAAGCAAAGCAATTTAAGAAGAAAAAGAGTCAAATAAAAACTGTAAAAAACCTCATCTAGATATGATAAATAATCAATAACGTTAAAATGCCTGTATTTATTAGCTTTTTCTCCTCAAATCCACTGATCAGTTTCAGGGAAAATATTAATATTCCACCTAATTAGTTTTAGTGCCTCTTCTGTTTTCAGCATCTCTGAAAGCTTGGGAAGATTACCTGAAAATCAAAAAATGACTCTATCTGATAAAACTATAATAAAATATGTCTTAACTGTTCTTACTAAATCTCCAGAAATTTCACAAGTGAAAAAAATGTTCCAGTCTTCCTCCACCTGCACTGAGAAAATTTCATTTCCATAATTATCCCCTATTTATTTTTGAGATGTTATCTCCTTTAAAAGGGAGACATGTAACTAAGTATGGTTATCGCTATCCACTTTTGCAGTTTTTATTCTAATAGTCTTTCTGAAATGCAAATAATTCATATATCTTGGAAAACTCAAAGAAAGGTCAAGTGTAGGCCACAAATATTAATACAATAATTGATTAAACTATTGAAACAAAGTACTGCTAGTAGATCTACTTTAGAATATATGTATATATTCTAGTAGATATGCTTTAGAATATATGTAATTAAAATCAGAGCTACTCTCAGGAAGACACTTTTAATCTAGTATTGAAATACATGATAATTCAAGAAAAGGCCTCATGCCTGCATTAAAAGACAGACAAATGATGCAATATTTAACTTGTTTTAAGTTAAAATGTTAAGAGACACAAGCACTTTTTGGTTTGCCATTCGTATGTCTTCTTTTGAAAAATTTCTATTCAAATCTTTGCCTAATTTTTGATCAGGTTATTAGACTTTTTCCTATAGAGTTGTTTGAGCTTCTCATATATTTTGGTTATTAATACCCTGTCAGGATAGATAATTTTGCAAATATTCTCTATGTCTTTTCCTTTTGTTAATTGCTTCCTTTGCTGTGCAGAAGCCTTTTTATTTTTCTTAATGTGATCTCATTTATCCATTATGCTTTGGTTGCCTGCATTTCTAGGGGTATTGCTCAAGAAATTTTTGCCTTGACCTATGTCCTGGAGGTTTTCTTCAATATTTTCTTGTAGTAGTTTCATAGTTGGAGGTCTTAGATTTAAGTACTAAATTCACTGTAATTTGATTTTTGTATATGATGAGAGGTAGGGATCAAGTTTCATTCTTCTGCATATGAATATACAGCTTTTCCAGTATCATTTATTGAAGAGACTGTCTTTTCCCCATTATAAGTTCTTGGCACCTTTGTTGAAAATGAGTTCAGTGTAGGTGTGTGAATTTGTTTCTGGGTTCTCTATTCTGTGCCATTGGCCTATATGTCTGTTTTTATGTCAGTACCATGCTGTTTGTTTACTATAACTTTGTACATATGTTTTTGCATTTCTGCATGGAATGCCATTGGCATTATACTAGAGATTGCAGTGAATCTATAGATTAGACATTTTAACTTTATTGATTATTGCAATCCAGAAACAATAACTATCTTTCCTTTTTTTTTGGTTTTTTTTTTTTTTTTTTTATTTAATTTTTTTTTTTTTTTTTTTTTTTTTTTTTTTTTTTTGCTTATTTTAATTCCTAGGTATTTACCTTTATTT
>NW_016107324.1:6990189-6994643 GCF_001604975.1 Cebus imitator | reverse complement strand
TTTTTGGTGTCCTCTTCAATTTCTTTAGTCAATGTTTTACAGTGTTCATTGTAGAGATCTTTCACTTTGCTTATTTTAATTCCTAGGTATTTACCTTTATTTGTGGCTATTGTAAATGGTATTACATTTTTTATTTCTTTTTCAGATTGTTCACTGTTGGCATACGGAAATGCTATTAATTTTTGTATCTTGATTTTGTATCCCGCAACTTTACTGAATTTGTTTGTCAGTTCTAATTTTTTTTTTTTTTTTTTGGTGAAGACTTTAGGTTTTTCCAAATAAGGTCACATCATCTGCAAACAAAGATAATTTGACTTCTTTTCCAATGTGAATGCCTTTTATTTCTTTCTGTTATCTGATTGTTCTAGCTAGGACTTCTAATACTACACTGAGTAACAGTGGTGAAAGTAGCCATCCCTGTCATGTTCCAGATCTTAAAGGAAAGGCTTTCAGGTTTTTCCCCATTTAGTATAAAACTTCTGTCATACATAGCTTTTATTATGTTGAAGTATATTCCTTCTAAACCCATTTTTGAGGTTTTTTTTTTTTCTTATCATGAAGTGATGTTAAACTTTATCAAATGCTTTTTTGGCATCAATTGAAAAGGTCATATGATTTTTGTCCTTCATTCTGTTGAAATGATGTATGATATTGATTGATTTGCATATGTTGAACCATCTTTACATCTCTGGGATAAATCCCACTTGATTGTAATGAATGACCTTTTTAATGTAGCATTAAATTTGCTTAGCTCGTTGTTGAGCAGTTTTGTATTAATATTCATTAGAGATATTGGCCTGTAGTTTTCTTTTTTTGATGCATCTTAGATATCTAAGTTTGGTATTGGGGTAATGCTGGCCAAAGAGAATGAGTTTGAAAGTATTCCTTCATCCTCTATGTTTGGAACAGTTTAAGTAGAATTGGCATTAGTTCCCAGTAGAATTCAGCAGTGAAGCCACTGTGTCCCAGGTTTTTTTCTTTTCTTGAAAAACTTTTTATTATTACTTTGATCTTGTTACTTGTTATTGGCTTATTCAAGTTTTGGATTTATTTCTGATTCAATCTGCGTAGGTTTTATGTGTCTAGGAATTTGTCCATTTCTTCTAGATTTTTCAATTTATTGGCTTTTTTTTTCATAGTAGCCACTTGATATGGGTTGGCTGTATCCCCACCCAAATCTCATCTTGAATTATAACTCCAATAATTCCCACATGTTGTGGGAGGAACCCAGTGAGAGAAAACGGGGTCATGTAGGTGGTTTCCCCATACTGTTCGCGAGGTAATGAATAAGTCTCACAAGATCTGGTGGCTTTATAAGGGGTTTCCCCTTTCACTTGACTTTCATTCTCTCTTGACTACCGCCATGTAAGGTGTGTCTTTCACCTTCTGCCTCCCCAGACACATGGAACTGTGAGTCTATCAAGCCTCTTTTTTCTTTATAAATTACCCAGTTTTGGTTGTGTCTTTATCATAGTGTGAAAATGGATTAATACAGTAAATTGGTATTGGTAGTGTGGGGTGCTACTGTAAAGATACCTAAAAATGTGGCAGAGACTTTGGAACTGGGTAACAGGCAGAGTTTGGAATATTTTGGAAGGCTCAAAAAAACAGGAAAATGTGGGAATTTCGGAACTTTCCAGAGACTTGAATGACTTTGACCAAAATGCTGATAATGAAATGGACAATGAAATTCAGGCTGAGACAATCTCAAATGGAGATCAGAAACCTACTATGAACTGAAGTAAGGGTGACTCTTGCAATGTTTTAGCAAACATGGCATTTTGTCTTTGTCCTAGAAATCTGTGGAACTTGGAGCTTGAGGGAGATGATTTAGAGTATCTGGCAGAAGAAATTTCTAAGCAGCAAAGCATTCAAGAGGTGACTTGAGTGCTGCTAAAGCATTCAGTGTTAAAAGGGAAGCAGCATATAAAAATTTGAAAAATTTGCAGTGATAGAAAATTTTTGACAATGTGATGAAAAAGAAAAACCCTCCAGCTTTGTTATTTTTGCTTAGGATTGTCTTAGCTATATGGGCTCCTTTTTGGTTCCATATGCAGTTAAAGTGGTTTTTTCCAGTTCTGTGAAGAAGGTCAGTGGTAGCTTGATGGAGATAGCATTGAATCTACAAATTACTTTGGGCAGTATGGCCATTTTCATGATATTGATTCTTTCTAACCATGGGCATGGAATGTTTTTCCATATGTTTGTGTCTTCTCTTATTTCATTGAGCAGTGGTTTGTAGAACTCCTTAAAGAGGTCCTTCATGTCCTTTGTTAGTAGTATTGCTAGGTATTTTATTGTCTTTGTAGCAATTGTGAATGTGGAGTTCACTCATGAGCTGGCTCTCTGTTTGTCTGTTATTGGTGTATAGGCATGCTTGTGATTTCTGCACATTGATTTTGTATCTGGAGACTTTGCTGAAGTTGCTTATCATCTTAAGGCGATTTTAGGCTGAGACAATGAGGTCTTCTAAATATATAATCATGTCTTCTACAAATAGAGACAATTTGACTTCCTCTTTTCCTAACTGAATACACTTTATTTCTTTTTCTTGCCTGATTGCTCTGGCTAGAACTTCCAATACTATGCTGAATGGAATGGTGAGAGAGGGCACCCTTGTCTAGTGCCCATTTTCAAAGGGAATGCTTCTAGTTTTTGCCCCTTCAGGATGACACTGGCTGTGGGTTTGCCATAAATAGCTTTTAATATTTTGAGATACATTCCATAGATATCTAGTTTATTAAGAGTTTTTAGCATAAAGGGCTGTTGAATTTTGTCAAAGACGTTCTCTACATCTATTGAGATAATCATGTGGTCTTTGCTTCTGTTTATGTGATGGATTATGTTTACAGATTTGCATATGTTGAACCAGCCTTGCATCCCTGGCATCATGCTACCTGACTTCAAATTATACTACAAGGCTACCACAATCAAAACATCATGGTACTGGTACCAAAACAGAGATATAGACCAATGGAACAGAACAGAGGCATCAGAAGAAATGCCACACACCTACAACCATCTGATCTTTGACAAACCTGACAAAAAAGAAGCAATGGGGAAAGGATATCCTGTTTAATAAATGGTGTTGGGAAAACTGGCTAGCCATGTGCAGAAAGCTGAAACTGGACACCTTCCTTACACCTTATACAAAAATTAACTCCAGATGGATTAAAGACTTAACCATAATACCTAATACCATAAAAATCCTAAAAAGAAACCTAGGCAATACCATTCAGGACATAGGCACAGGCAAAGACTTCATGACTAAAACACCAAAGGCAATGGCAACAAAAGCCAAAATAGTCAAAAAGGATCTAATTAATCTTAAAAGCTTCTGCACAGCAAAATAAACAATCATTAGAGGGAACTGACCACCAATAGAATGGGGAAAAATTTTTACAATCTACCCATCTGACAAAGGGGTAATATCCAGAATCTACAAAGAACTAAAACAAATACACAAGAAAAAACCAAACAACCCCATTGAAATGTGGGTGAAGGATATCAACAGACACCTTTCAAAAGAAGACATTTATGTGGCCAACGAACATACGAAAAAATGCTCATCATCACTGGTAATTAGAGAAATGCAAATCAAAACCACATTGAGATACCAACTCACACCAGTTGGAATGGTGATCATTAAAATATCTGGAGACAACAGATGCTGGAAAGGATGTGGAGAAATAGGAACACCTTTACACTGTTGGTGGGAGTGTAAATTAGTTCAACCACTGTGGAAGACAGTGTGGCAATTCCTCAATGATCTAGAAATAGAAATATCATTTGACCCAGCAATCCCATTACTTGGCATATACCCAAAGGATTAGAAATTGTTCTGTTATAAAGACACATGCACATGTATGTTCATCGTGCCACTGTTTACAATAGCAAAGACTTGGAACCAACCCAAATGCCCATCAAAGATAGAACGGACAAAGAAAATGTGGCACATGGGGGGAAGATCCAAGATGGCCAATTAGGAACAGCTGAGGATTGCAGCTACCAGTGAAAGCGCAGAGGGTGAGTGGACGCCGTATTTCCGGATGGATTTTTACTGCCGACAGACCAGAAGACTCCCAGGCGGAGGAGCCCCATGGGTTGCCAGGGCGGCTGTTTTGGCTGGCACGGCTGCTTTGCCAGTGCCCTGGTGCGGCAGTTCTCTGTACGAAATACACTGGTCCAGGTGCACTTTTAGCTGGCGACTGGAGCCCTGGGAAGGCAGAGTCGCCCATTCATCTGATTAAAAAGGAGGCTGGGCCAGGCGCGGTGGCTCACGCCTGCAATCCCAGCACTTTGGGAGGCCGAGGCGGGTGGATCACGAGATCAAGAAATCGAGACCATCCTGGTCAACACGGTGAAGCCCGTCTCTACTAAAACTACAAAAAATCAGCTGGGCATGGTGGCGCGTGCCTGTAATCCCAGCTACTCAGGAGGCTGAGGTAGGAGAA
>NW_016107324.1:6988531-6989589 GCF_001604975.1 Cebus imitator | reverse complement strand
ACCGAGGGACTCCACCACCTCGGAGGTAATCCGCCATTGCTGAAGCAGCCTGCCATGGCCAAGGTAACCTGCCATTACAAAGAGAGTCCACCATTACAGAGGTGGGCCACCATTGCTGAGGCAGTTCTAACTACACTCATATAAACAGGACTGCAGGGAAGTTCACATGGCAGCTGGGCTGAGCCCACAGCAGCTCAGCAAAGCCTCTACAGGCAGACAGTGACTAGGCTGCCTCCTTGCTGGGCAGGGCAGCCCTGAAAAAAAGGCAGCAGTACAACAGAAACTCATAAATAAAGCCCTAACTCCCTGGGACAGAGCACCTGGGAAAAAAAGGGGTTTATGAGTTCTGCTGCAGCAGACCTAAACGTACCTGCCCAGCAGCTCTGAATGAACAATGGAGCTCACAGCTCAGCACTTGAGCTCCTATAAAGGACAGACTGTCTTCTCAAGCAGCTCCCTAACCCCTGTATATCCAAAGAGTCACCTCATAAAGGAGAGATCAAACTGACATTGGGTGGGTATCCTTCAGGGACAAAGATAGCAGAAGAAGAAACTGGTAGCAACCCTTACTGTTCTGCAGCTGCTGCAGGTAATCCCCAGGCAAGCAGGGCCTGGACTGGACCTCAGAAGTCCTACAGCAGAGGGGCCAAAAGGAAAAGTAAGAAACAGAAATAACTTCATCATCAACAAACTGGACGTCCACTCGGAGACCCAATCTGAAAGTAAGCAACTACAAAGACTACAGGTGGATACATCCACAAAGATGGGAAGAAACCAGCGCAAAAAGGATGAAAGCACCCTAAACCAGAACACCTCTCCTCCTACAAGGGATCACAACTCCTCACCAGCAAGGGAACAAGGCTGGATGGAGAAGGGGTGTGATGAAACGACAGAATCAGGCTTCAGAAGGTGGGTAATAAGAAACATCTGTGAGCTAAAAGAACATGTTCTAATCCAATGCAAAGAAACTAAGAACCTTGAAAAAAGATTTGACGAAATGCTAATGACAATGGACAATTTAGAGAGGAATATAAGTGAATTGATGGAGCTGAAAAACA
>NW_016107324.1:6985601-6988086 GCF_001604975.1 Cebus imitator | reverse complement strand
CCTAATCTACATTTGATAGGTGTACCTGAATGTGACAGAGAGAATGAATCCAAGCTGGAAAATACTCTTCAGGATATTATCCAGGAAAACTTCCCCAACCTAGCAAGGCAGGCCAATATTCAAGTCCAGGAAATACAAAGAACACCACAAAGATATTCCTCAAGAAAAGCAACCCTAAGGCACATAATCATCAGATTCACCAGGGTGGAAATTAAGGAGAAAATGCTAAGGGCAGCCAGAGAGAAAGGTCGGGTTACCCACAAAGGGAAGCCCATCAGACTCATGGCAGATCTCTCAGCAGAAACCCTACAAGCCAAAGAGAGTGGGGGCCAATATTCAACATCCTTAAAGAAAAGAACTTTCAACCCAGAATTTCATATCCAGCCAAACTAAGCATCATAAGTGAAGGAAAAATAAAATCCTTTACTAACAAGCAAGTACTCAGAGATTTCATCACCACCAGGCCTACTTTACAAGAGCTCCTGAAAGAGGCTCTACACATAGAAAGGAACAACCAGTACCAGCCACTCCAAAAACATACCAAATGGTAAAGAGCATCAACACAATCAAGAATCTGCATCAACTAATGGGCAAAACAGCCAGCTAGCATCAAAATGGCAGTATCAAATTCACACATAACAACATTAACCCTAAATGTAAATGGACTAAATGCCCCAATTAAAAGACACAGACTGGCATATTGGATAAAAAGCCAAAACCCATTGTTGTGCTGTATCCAGAAACCCATCTCACATGCAAGGATATACAAAGGCTGAAAATAAAGGGATGCAGGAAGATTTACCAAGCAAATGGAGAGCAAAAAAAAAGCAGGAGTTGCAATCCTAGTCTCTGATAAAATAGACTTTAAACCAACAAAGATCAAAAGAGACAAAGAAGGACATTACATAATGGTAAAAGGATGAATGCAACAAGAAGAGCTAACGATCCTAAATATATACGCACCTAACACGGGAGCACCCAGGTACATAAGGCAAGTTCTTAATGACTTACAAAGAGACATAGACTCCGACACAATAATAGTGGGAGACTTTAACACCCCATTGCCAATATTAGACAAATCAACCAGACAGAAAATTAACAAGGATATCCAGGACTTGAACTCAGACACGAACCAAGCAAACCTAATAGACATTTACAGAACTCTGCACCCCAAATCCACAGAATATACATTCATCTCAGCACCACATTGCATCTACTCTAAAACTGCCCACATAATTGGAAGTAAATCACTCCTCAGCAAATGCAAAACAACAGAAATCACAACAAACAGTCTCTCAGATCACAGCGCAATCAAGGTAGAACTCAGAATTCAGAAACTAACTCAGAACCGCACAGCTTCATTGAAACTGAACAACTGGCTCTTGAATGTTGACTGGATAAACAATGAAATGAAGACAGAAATAAAGATATTCTTCAAAACCACCGAGAATGAAGACACAACATACCAGAATCTCTGGGACACATTTAAAGCAGTCTCTGGAGGAAAATTTATAGCAATAAATGCCCACATGAGACGCAAGGAGAGATCTAAAATTGACACCCTATCATCAAAATTGAAAGAGCTAGAGGAATAAGATAAAAAAAAAAACTCAAAACCTAACAGAAGACAAGAAATAACTAAAATCAGAGCAGAACTGAAGGAGATAGAGACACAAAAAACCCTTCAAAAAATCAATAAACCCAGGAGCTGTTTTTTTGAAAAGATCAAGAAAATAGACAGACCACTAGCCAGATTAATAAAAAAGAAAAGAGAAAATAACCAAATAGATGCAATAAAAAAGGATAAAGGAGATATCACCACAGATTCCACCAAAATTCAAACAATCATCAGAGATTATTACAAACAACTCTATGCACATAAACTAGTTAACCTGGAAGAAATGGATGAATTGCTGGACACTTGCATCCTCCCAAACCTACACCAGGAAGAAGTCAAAACCCTGAATAGGCCAATAACAAGGTCTGAAGTTGAGGCAGCAATTAAGAGCCTACCACCCACAAAAAGCCCAGGTCCAGATGGGTTCACAGCTGAATGCTACCAGATATACAAAGAGAAGCTGGTACCATTCCTTCTGAAACTATTCCAAATAATCCAAAAAAAGGGAATCATTCCCAAATCATTTTATGAGACCAACATCATCCTGATACCAAAACCCGGCAGAGACTCAACAAGAAAAGAAAACTTCAGGCCAATATCCATGATGAACGCACATACAAAAAATCTTCAATAAACTACTGGCAAGCCGACTGCAACAGCATATCAAAAAGCTTATCCACCGCGATCAAGTAGGATTCATCCCGGGGATGCAAGGCTGGTTCAACATACGCAAGTCTATAAATGTAATTCACCACATAAACAGAATCAAAGACAAAACCACATGATTATCTCAATTGATGCGGATAAGGCCTTTGACAAAATTCAACAGCGTTTTATGCTAAAAACCCTCAATAAACTAGGTATTGA
>NW_016107324.1:6955787-6985357 GCF_001604975.1 Cebus imitator | reverse complement strand
AACGAAATAAGAGAGGACACAAACAGATGGAGAAACATTCCATGTTCATGGTTAGGAAGAATCAATATCATGAAAATGGCCATATTGTCCAAAGTAATTTACAGATTCAATGGTATCCCCAATGACCTTTCTCAGAAAGCTACCGTGACCTTCTTCACAGAACTGGAAAAAAACACCTTAAACTTCATATGGAACCAAAAGAGAGCCCACATAGCCAAGTCAATTCTAAGCAAAAAGAACAAAGAGGGAGGCATCACACTACCGGACTTCAAACTATACTACAAGGCTACAGTAATCAAAACATCATGGTACTGGTACCAAAACAGAGATCTAGACCAATGGAACAGAACAGAGGCCTCGGAGGCAACACAACATATCTACAACCATCCGATCTTTGACAAACCTGACAAAAACAAGCAATGGGGAAAGGATTCCCTGTTTAATAAATTGTGTTGGGAAAACTGGCTAGTCATGTGCAGAAAGCAGAAACTGGAACCCTTCCTGACACCTTACACTAAAATTAACTCCAGATGGATTAAAGACTTAAGCATAAGACCTAACACCATAAAAACCCTAGAAGAAAATCTAGGCAAAACCATTCAGCACACAGGCATAGGCAAGGATTTTGTGACCAAAACACCAAAAACATTGGCAACAAAAGCCAAAATAGACAAATGGGACCTAATCAAACTCCACAGCTTCTGCATGACAAAAGAAACAGTCATTAGAGTGGGAAAAAATTTTTGCAGTTTACCCATCTGACAAAGGACTGATATCTAGAATTTACAAAGAACTAAAACAGATTTACAAGAAAAAAACAAACAAGCCCATTCAAAAGTGGGCGAAGGATATGAATAGACACTTTACAAAAGAAGAAATACATGAGGCCAAACATATGAAAAAATGCTGATCATCACTGGTCATTAGAGAAATGCAAATCAAAACTACATTGTGATACCATTTCATGCCAGTTAGAATGGCGATTAGTAAAAAGTCTGGAGATAACAGATGCTGGAGAGGATGTGGCGAAATAGGAACACTTTTACACTGTTGGTGGGAGTGTAAATTAGTTCAACCACTGTGGAAGACAGTGTGGCGATTCCTCAAGGACCTAGAAATAGAAATTCCATTTGACCCAGCAATCCCATTACTGGGTATATATCCAAAGGATTATAAATCGTTCTACTATAAGGACACATGCACATGAATGTTCATTGCAGCATAATTTACAATAGCAAAGACCTGGAACCAACCCAAATGCCCATCAATGATAGACTGGACAGGGAAAATGTGGCACATATACACCATGGAATATTATGCAGCCATCAAAAACGATGAGTTTGTGTTCTTTGTAGGGACATGGATGAACCTGGAAACCAGCATTCTCAGCAAACTGACACAAGAACAGAAAATCAAACACCGCATGTTCTCACTCATAGGTGGCTGTTGAACAATGAGAACACATGTACACAGGGAGGGGAGCACTACACACTGGGGTCTGTTGGGTGGAAATAAGGGAGGGACAGCAGGGGTTGGGGAGTTGGGGAGAGATACCATGGGGAGAAATGCCAGATATAGGTGAAGGGGAGGAAGGCAGCAAATCACACTTCCACGTGTGTACCTATGCAACAATCTTACATGTTCTTCACGTGTACCCCAAAACCTAAAATGCAATAATAATAAAAAAATGTGGCACATATACATCATAGAATACTATGCAGTGATAAAAAAGGATGAATTCATGTCCTTTGCAGGGACATAGATGAATCTGGAAACCATCATTCTCGGCAAACTGACACAAGAACAGAAAACCAAACACCATATGTTCTCACTCATGAGTGGGTGTTGAGCAATGAGAACACATGGACACAGGGCGGGGAACATCACACATTGGGGTCTGTTGGGGATTGTGGGGTAGGGGAGCAACAGCAGTGGGTGGGGAGTTTGGGGAGGGATAGCATTAGGAGAAATACTTAATTCAGGTGATGGGGGGATGGAGGCAGCAAACCACCATGGCATGTGTCTACCTATGCAACAATCCTGCAAGATCTGCACATGTACCCCAGAACTTCAGTAAAATTAAAAAGAAAAGAAAAGAAAAGAAAAACCGATTTTCTGAGGAGAAATTCAAGTCAGCTGCAGAAATTTGCATAAGTAATAAGGAGTCAAATGTTAATCAACAAGACAATGGGAAAAATGTTTACAGGGTATGTTAGACACCTTTGTGGCAGCTCCTGCTATCAGAAGCCCAGAGGCCCATGAGAAAAAAATGGTTTTATGGGCTGGTCCCAGAGTTGTCCTGCTGTGTGTAGTCTAGGGAGTTGGTGCCCTGTGTCCTAGCCACTCTAGCCATGGATAAAAGGGGCCCATGTACAGCTCAGGCCATTGCTTCAGAGGGTGCAAGTCCCAAGCCTTGGCAGCTTCCATGTGGTGTTAAGTCTTCAGGTACACAGAAGTCAAGAATTGAGGTTTGTGACCCTCTGCCTGGATTTCTGGGGATGTAAGAAAATGTCTGGATGTCCAGGAAGAAGTTTGCTGCAGGGGTTGAGCCCTCTTAAGGAGCCTCTGCTAGGGCAGTGTAGAAGGGAAATGTGGGGTGGAAGCCCCCATACAGGTTCTCCACTGGGGCACTAACTAGTAGAGCTGTGAGAAGAGGGCCACCGTCCTCAAGACCTCAGAATGGTAGATCCACCAACAGCTTGCATTGTGTGCCTGGAAGTGCTGCAGACACTCAGTGTCAGCCCGTGAAAGCAGCCAGAAGGGAGGTTGTACTCTGTAAAGCCAGAGGGGTGGAGCTGAACAAGAACATGGGAACTGACCTCTTGTATCAGTGTTATCTGGATGTGAGACCTGTAGTCAAAGGAGATCATTTTGGAGTTTTAAGATTTGACTGCTTTGTTGGATTTCCAACTTGCATGGGCCCTTTAGCCCCTCTTCTTTGGCCAATTTCTCCCATTTGGAATGGGTGTATTTATCCAATGCATGTACCCCCATTGTATCTAGAAAGAACTAACTTACTTTTAATTTTACAGGCTCATAGGCAGAAGGGACTTGTCTTGTCTCAAATGAGACTTTGTGGACTTTTGAGTTAATACCGAAATGAGTTAAGACTTTGGGGGACTGTTGGGAAGGCATCATTGATTCTGAAGTGTGATGAAATGATATTTGGGAGGATCTGGTGTGTAATGATATGGGTGGCTGTGTCTCCACCCTAATCTCATCTTGAGGTTGTAGCTTTCATAATTCTCACATGTTGTGGGAGAGACTCAGTGGGATACAATTGAATCATGGGGGTGGTTCCCCCATACTGTTCTCATGGCAGTGAATAAGTCTCATGAGATCTGATAGTTTCTCCTTTCACTTGGCTCTCATTGTCTCTTGCCTGTCACCACGTAAGATGTGCCTTTCACCTCCTGCCATGATTGAGGCCTCCCCAACCATGTGGTACTGTGAGTCCATTAAACATCTTTCTCTTTATAAATTACCCATTCTCAGGTATGTATTTATCAGCAGCATGAAAATGGAGTAATACACCACTAATGATATTTTGAATTTCTGTGATATCAATTGTAATGTCTCCTTTTTCATCTCTGATTTTATTTATTTTGGTCTTCCTCTTTTTTTCTTAGTCTAGCCAAATGTTTGTCAATTGTATTTTTTAAAAATAACTTTTTGTTTTATTGATCTTTTTTATTTTTTTCAATTCAAATTCATTTATTTCTGCTCTGATTTTATTTCTTTTCTTCTACAAATTTTGGGTTTCATTTGCTCTTGCTTTTCTATTTTTTGAGATACATTTCTTCATTTTTGATGTAGGCACCTATAAGCTACAATTTTCTCTTTTAATACTGCTTTTGCTGTAACCTATATATTTTAGAATGTTGTGTTTCAATTATTATTTGCTGCAAAATAGTTTTAAATTTTCTTCTTCATTTCTTCACTGACCCACTGAAACATATTTTTAAATTTCCATATGTTTATATAGATTCTAAAAGTCCTCTTGTTATTCATTTTTAATTTTATTCCATTGTGGTCAGAGAATATACTTGATATTTCAATTTTTTTTGAAAATTTTCAAGACTAGTTTTGTGACCTAATGTATGGTCTATCCTTGAGAATGATACACATGTTGAAGAAAACAATGTATATTCTGTAGCCAAAGGAGAAAATGTTCTGTAAATATCTATCAAGTCCATTAATTCTATAGTATAGATTAAATCCAATGTTTTGTTGGATTTCTATCTAAAAGATCTGTTCAATGCTGAAAGCAGGGAGTTCAAGTCTCCAGCTATTATTGTATTGGGGTCTATCTCTCTCTTTAGCTCTACTAATATATTTACTTTATATACCTGACTGTTCCAGTGTTCGGTGCCTATTTATTTACAGTTGTTATATCTTCTCAATGAATTGGCTCCTTGATCATTTTATAATAATGTTCTTTGTCTCTTTTTATAGTTTTTGTCTTGAAATCTATTTCATTTGAATTAAGTACAGCTACTCTTGCTCTTTATTGGTTTCCATTGGCATGGGATATCTGTTTTCATCACTTTATTTTCAGTCTATGTGTATCTTTATAGGTGAAGTGTATTTTTTGTAGACAACAGATCACTGGGTCTTGTTTTTTTCCATCCACTCAGCTACTTTATATCTTTTGATTGGAGATTTAGTTCATTTACATTTAATGTTATTATTGATAAATAGGTACTTATTCCTGCCTTTATTATTTGTTTTCTAGGAGTTTTGTGGGTTTCTCTTCCATCTTACCTTTCTTCTCATCTTTCTTTCAGTGAAGGTAATTTTTACTGTTGGTATGCTTTAATTTTTTCCTTTATATCTTTTTGTAGATCCATTATATATTTTTTGATTCGAGGTTACCCCAAGGCTTGCAAATATTATCTTATAATCCATTATTTTAAACCAATGACAATGTAACTATTTGCATAAACAAACACAAATGGAAAAAGGAAACTAATAAAAACTCTACAATTTAACTTCATTCTTCCACTTTTTCACTTTTTGTTGCTTTTTTTTGTCTTAGTGTACTGAAAGGCTGTTACAGTTATTAGCTTTGATTGGATTATCAGTTAGTCTTTCCACTTAAGTCACAAGAACATTATACACCACATTTATAGTATTATACTATGTTGTGTTTTTCTGTGTATTTACTATTACTCATTAGTTTTGTAGATTCAGGTCATTTCTTCTTGCTCATTAACATTCTTTTCTTTCAGATTGAAGAACTCTCTTTAGCATTTCTTGTAGGACATGTCAGGGAAGGTCTTTATTTCTCATTCATGTTTAAAGGATATTTTCACTGTATATACTACTCTAGAGTAAACGCTTTTTTTTTCCCTGCAGTACTTTAAATATGTCATGTCACTCTCACCTGGCTTGTAAGATTTCCACTGAAAAGCCTGCTGCCAGTTGTATTGGAGCTCGATTTTATGTTATTTGTTTCTTTTCTCTTGTTGCTTTTAGAATTCTTTCCTTATCCTTGACCTTTGGAATGTGATTATTAAATGCCTTGACGTAGTCTTCTTAGTCTTCTTTGCATTATATTTGCTTGGTGTTTAATAACCTTCTCATATTTTAATGTTGATATCTTTCCCTTGGTTTGGGAAGTTCTCTGATATTACCCCTTTGAATAAACATTCTACTTCTATCTCTTTCTCTACCTTGTCTTCACATCAATAACTCTTCAATTTTCCCTTGTGAGGCTATTTTCTTGATCTTGTAGATATGCTTTATTGTTTTAAATTTTTTTCTTTTGTCTCCTCTGACTGCATATTTTCAAATAGCCTGTCTTCAAACTCACTAATTGTTCATTCTGCTTGGTCAATTCTTCTGTTAAGAGACTCTGATGCATTCTTTACCATGTCACCTAACTTTGTCAACTCTGAAATTTCTGCTTGATTTTTTAAAATTATTTCTTAATTTATCTTATAGAATTCTCAATTCCTTCTCTATGTTGTCTAGAATTTCTGAGTTGCCTCAGAATAGCTATTTTGAATTCTCTACCTGAAAGGTCATATATCTCTGCTTCTCCAGGATTTATCTCGGGTGCCTTATTTAATTTACTTGGTGAGTTCATGTTTTTCTGGATGGTATTGATGCTTGCAGATATTCTTTGGTGTCTAGGCACTAAAGAGTTAGGGAGTGATGGTAGTATTCACAGCCTGCGCTTTTTTGTGTCCGTCTTTCTTGGAAAGGCCTTCCCGATATTCAGAGGAACTTGGAGCTCAAGACCAATAATGCTATAGTTTTGCTGACCTGTAGAGGTAACACCTTGGTGGTCTTGGATAAGATCTGGAAGAATTCTCTGGAATATCACACAGAGACTCTTGTTCCTTTTCCTTACTTTCTCCCAAAAATATGAAGTTTATCTCTCTGTGCTGAGTCACCTGGAACTAGGGGTGTGGTGATGCAAGAACCCCTCTGGCTACCAGCACTGGAACTTCACTGGCTCAGATATGAAGCCAGCACAGCACTAGGCCTTGCCCAAGGCCCTTCCCTTCAGGTTGGTACATT
This sequence comes from Cebus imitator, assembly GCF_001604975.1. Lineage (NCBI taxonomy): Eukaryota > Metazoa > Chordata > Mammalia > Primates > Cebidae > Cebus > Cebus imitator. The sequence continues at coordinate 6,978,829 of NW_016107324.1, read as the reverse complement.
CTTCCAGGTAGAGATTGATGCCTGAGGAACTTGAAGTCCCACTGAAAGGGCAGGTGGAAATATTCCTCCCCCTCACCCCAAGACAGATTAGTGACCACTGAATTGTTAGAGTCCTTTTCCCTTGTGAGCTCAAGCATGTCCAGAGATACAGTCTTGGAGCCAGTGATTGGAGTCTAAAACCTTAGCAATTTACCTGATGTTTATTCTACTGTGGCTAAGCTGGCATTCAAACCATAATACAAAGTTTTTCTTGCTCTTCTCTCTACTTTCAACAGGCAGAGGAGCTCCTCCCTGTGGCCAGAACCACCACAGAGGGTTCTTCCAGGCCACCACCATGTTTGCTTAAAGTCCAAGGGCTCTTCTGTCAGCTTGTGGTTAATGCTTCCAAGCCTGGAACTCACCCTTCAGGACAGTGGGCTCCCCTATGGCCCAGAGCAGGCCCAGAAATGTTTTTCAAGAGCTTAGGCCAGGAAGCAAGGACCCCAAGAGTCTGCTTGTTGCTGTATCCCATTATGACTGAGCTAGTACCTATGCTGCAAGAGAAAGTCCTCTCTACTTTTCCCTCTGCTTCTCTCAAACAGATGTAGTCTTTCACTGCAGCCACCGCAGCTGGTTTTGTGCTGGGTCTCCACTTAAGACAGCACACCTCAGAATCCAAGGCTCATGGTGTACTTCCTAGGTATCATTCATTGTTATTCAGGGACCAAGGGCTCTTTAGTCAGCAGGTGATGGATCCTGCCAAGACTAGGTCCTTCCATTCAAGGAAGCAGCTTCCCTTTTGACCCAGGGTGTGACTAGAAATGTCATCCAGGAGCTAGGGCCTGAAATGGGGGCCTCAGGACTCTACCTGGTGGCCTATACTGCTGTAGCCTAGTAGGTATCCATGATCCAAGACAAAGTTTTCTTTACTCTTTACTCTCCCCTTCTTTTTTTTTTTTTTTGAGACGGAGTTTCACTCATGTTACCCAGGCTGGAGTGCAATGGCGCGATCTTGGCTCACCGCAACCTCCGCCTCCTGGGTTCAGGCAGTTCTCCTGCCTCAGCCTCCTGAGTAGCTGGGATTACAGGCACGTGCCACCATGCCCAGCTAATTTTTTGTATTTTTAGTAGAGACGGGGTTTCACCATGTTGACCAGGATGGTCTCGATCTCTTGACCTCGTGATCCACCCGCCTCAGCCTCCCAAAGTGCTGGGATTACAGGCGTGAGCCACCGCGCCCGGCCTACTCTCCCCTTCTTAAGCAGAAGAAAGTGGTCACCTTTGTTGCTATAAGCTTCACTGTCTGGGGTTGGGGGAGGGATGGTGCAAGCCCTCCTTTAGCTGTGCCAGCTGGTGTCTCCCTAGGTTATTTCCCTAAGAAATGAGATAGACAATAAAACAATAATAGTGGGATACTGTCAGCACTAGACAGATCTTCAGGACAGAAAGTCAACAGAGAAATTGTGGACTTAAATGACATGCTAGAACAAAGAACTTAAAGATATTTACAGATCTACCTAAGATCTCATGCTACCTAAGATCTCTAGAATATACATTCTTCTCATGAGCACATGAAACATTCTCCAAGATAGACCATATAATAGGCCATAAAACATGTCTCAATAAATTTGAAAAAATCAAAATCATATCAAGTATCTTCTCAGGCCACAGTGGAATAAAGCTAGAAATCAAATCCAAAAGAAATCCTCTAAACTATAAAAATATGTGGAAATTAAATAATCTGCTCCGGACTGATATCTGGGTTAACAATGAAATCATGATGGAAATGTAAAAATTCTTTGAATTGAATGATGATAATGACACAAGTTATCAAAACCTCTAGGACACAGCAAAAGCAGTGCTTAGAGGAAAGTTTATAGTGCTAAATGCCTATTTCAGAAGTCTGAAAGAGCATAAATTGATAACCTAATGTCACACATCAAGGAACTAGAGAAACAAGAACAAACTGAACCTAAAGCTAGAAGAAAATAAAAAGGACCAGAGCAGAAGAAAATAAAATTCAAACAAACAAAACAGTACAAAAGATCAATGAAACAAAAAGTTGGTTCTTTGAAAAAATAAACAAAATTGATAGACCATTAGGTAGATTAACCAAGAAAAGAAGAGGGAGGATCCACATAAGCTCTATTAGAAATGAAACTGGAGATATGATGACCCATATCACAGAACTACAAAAAGAATAATTCAAGACTACTATGAATATCTTTATGTTCACAAACGAGAAAACCTAGAGGAAATTGACAAATTCCTGGAAACATACAGTTCTCCTATATTAAATCAGGAATAGAAACCTTGAAAAGATTAGTAAGAAGCAGTGAGACAGGATCAGTAATTTAAAAATTATCAACAAAATAAAATCCCAGGACCAGATGGAGTCATACCTGAATTCTACCAGATATTCAAAGAATTGGTACTAATCCTATTGAAACTATTCCGAAAGATTGAGAAGGAAAAAATCCTTCCTAAATCATTCTATGAAGCTAGTATCATCCAGATACCAAAACCAGGAAAAGTCACAACAAAAAAAGAAAACTACAGATCAATTTTCCTTATGAACACAGATTCAAAAATCCTCAACAAAATACTAGCTAATCAAATCCCAAAGGATGTCAAAAAGATAATTTATCATGGTCAAGTGGGTTTCATTCCAGAGATACTGGGATGTTTAACATATGCAAGTCAATACATGTAATACATCGTATAAACAGAATTAAAAACAAAAACCATATTATCTTAATAGATGCAGAAAAAGCATTTTATAAAAGACAGCATTCCTTTATAATAAGAACCAGGCATAGAAGGCACCAACCTCAAAATAATAAAAGCCATATATGTCAAATCCACAGCCAACGTCTTACTGAATGGGGAAAAGTTGTAAGCATTTCCCCTGAGAAGAGAAACAAGACAAGGGTGCCCACTTTCACCACTCCTATTCAATATAGTTCTGGGAGTACTAACCAGACCAATTAGGCAAGAGATATAAAGAACGTTGAAACTGGAAAAGAGGAAGTCCAACTATCACTGTTTGCAGATGATATGATTGCACACCTAGAAAATCCTAAGGACTCCTCCAAAAAACTCCTAGATTTAATAAATGAATTCAATAAAGTCTCAGGTTTCAAAGTCAATGTACAACAATGTCATTGTTGGTGATCAAGCTGAGAATCAAATCAAGAATGCTATCCCTTGTATAACAGCTGCAAAAAAATAAAAAATAAATAAAATATCTAGGAATATATTTAACCATGGAGGTGAAAGGTCTCTATAAGGAGAACTACAAAACACTGATGAAAGAAATTATGATGACACAACCAGTGAAAACACATTTCATGCTCATGGACTGGAAGAATGAATATTGTGCAAATGACCATACTGCCCAAAGTAATCTACAGATTTAATAAAATTCCCATAAAAATACCAACATTGTTTTTCACATAATTAGAAAAACAACCCTAAAATTCATATGGGAACAAAAAAGAGCCCAAATAGCTACAAAATTCTAAGCAAAAAGAACAAATTTGGAGGCATCACACTACCAGACTTCAAATTATACTATAAGCCTATAGTTACTAAAACAGCATGGTAATGGTATAAAAGTAGGCACCTAGACCAATGGAACAGAATAGAGAACCCAGAAATAAAGCCAAATATGTACAGCCAACTGACCTTCAACAAAGTATACAGAAACAAAAGTTGGGGAATTGACATCATTTATTACATTAAATGGTACTGGAAAAACTGGCAAGCCACATGTAGAAGAAGAATGAAACTGAATTCCTATTTCTCACCTTATACAAAAATCAACTCAAGATGAATCAATGACTTATATATAGGGCCTGAAACTGTAAAAATTCTAGAAGACAACATTGGAAAAACTCTTCTAGACATTAGCCTAGGCAAAAAATTTATAACAAAGATCCAAAAAGCAAATGTAACAAAAATAAAAATAAATAAATGGAACCTAATTAAACTAAAAACCTTTTGTACAACAAAAGAAATAATCAACAGACTAAACAGAAAACCCATAGAATGGTAGAAAATATTTGCAAACACATATCCAAAAAAGGACTAGTATCCAGAACGTACAAGGAACTCAAACAAATTACCAAGAAAAAACCACAAATAATTCCATTAAAAAGTGGGCAAAGGACAAGAATAGGCATTTCTCAAGAGAAGATATACAAATGGCCAACAAACATATGAAAATAATGCTCGACATCAGTAATCATCAGGGAAATGCAAATTAAAATGACAATGAGATATCACAACGAATCCTGAAAAAATAGAGTTTGGCACAAATGCGAGGTAAAGGGAATGCTTATTCACTATTGATGGGAAAGTAAACTGGTACAGCTTCTATGGAAAACAGTAATGGAGAGGCCTTGAGGAATTAAAAGTAGCACTACCATTTGATCCAGTAATCTCACTATGGGGTATCTACCCAAAGGAAAGAAGTCATTATATAAAAAAGACATTTATAAAAAAAAAAAAGACACTTGCTCATGTATGTTTATAGTAACACAATTCACAGCTGCAAATACATAGAACCAACCTAAGTGCCCATCAACTAATGAGTGGATAAAGAAAATGTGATACATTCACACACCATGGAATACTACTCAGCCATTAAAAGGAATGAAATAATGTCTTTTGCAGCTACTTAGATGGAGCTGGAGGCCATTATTCTAAGCGAAATAGCACAAGAATGGAAAACCAAAAGCCTTATCTTCTCACTTTTAAGTGGGAACTTATCTATGAGTATGCAAAGGAGTACAGAGTGATATAATGGATTTTAGAGACTCAGAAATCGGAGGGTGAGCGGAGGGCTAGGGATTAAAAACTACACATTAGAGGTAAAATGTACACTACTTGGTGATGGGTGCACTAAAATCTCAGAATTCAGCACCGTGTAATTCATCCATGTAACAAAAACATTTGTACCTCAAAAGCTATTAAATTTTTAAAAAGAAGAAAAACATTAATATTGTTATTAAGATTAATATTGTTATTAATATTATTTCTGAAGGGAAATAAATGCAAACTCACTATTAGTTCATACATATAAAAGCTTTGTTGAGAGAAGCAATATATATTTAGGAGTAACTTTTATCTATTTCTTTAGGCAATCTGAAATATATTCCTGAATTAAGGTAGACCAGTAAAGAGCTATGTATTAGAACTGATTTTTCCTAGCCACTGGTAGAACCATTTTTATCAGCTTTTGCCTTGTCTTTATGCCCTTGGTCAACACAGTGCAATGTCATAGACTCAGTTCTGGTGATATTTTATATGTCAACACAACTTATTACATTACGCAATGCTTCTCTATGGAGAGTGCGGTAATAAATTTGGCTGTTCAGAAATATTCACCTTTTCATCCTTCCAAGGCACAAGGTTGGACTGCAAACTATCTTTAAGTTTGTTGAAGATAAGTATGGACATGGGGTTTGCTGTGGGCAATGAAATGAAGAAATTTGAGCTCAAATGAAATGTGTCTTTTCTGAATGGAAGCTTTAAGAACCAATATACCAGCCACCCATATCTCTTCCTCCTGCTGCACTGATTATAAATGAGAGAAAGTCTCCTTTGGCTTGTATGTATGTGTTACTACGGTAGATAGAGACCCCATCTTATATGCAATGAACACACAGTGTGAGTGAAAAATAAATCTCTGTCAGCATAAGCCATTAAGATTTTGCTAATGTTTGTTACTATAGCATAATTCTGTCCATCCTCTTTGATACAGGGATCCACAAGAAAAAAATACTATCTGTGTTAGTATAAAGAATAGGTGTACTTGATGTGCATATTGTTTTGTTTTGGGATACTTCCCAGTTATCCAAAGAGGCACTGTCATTTCCTTTGCCTTGACAGAATGCTCAGAGCCAATCTAATTCATGGGCCAAGTCTAGCAAAAGTAAACTATTTTTGAATAGGATTTCACATTCTAACCTCATTTCAGGCTTTTATCTTCCCTCCTATCTCACTTTTAACCCTCTTTTCCTTATCTGCTTATTTAAAATGTTATTTTATGCTGTTGTATTCAACAAATTTATGTACAGCTATGTAAAAGAATCCTTATGTGAAAAAATGGGCAGATACATAATTAAATATATATACAAATATATTGCCCATTGTTTTAATAATAAAAACTTTAAATATGTGACATCCAATATGAACTGATCTATGTGCTTTGCCATACCTTTCAGTTATCCCTTCCTTGAAACAGCCTAACAACTGAGACGCTGCTATTAATCTGGTATCTCCATTGGAAATAACTGTTCTTAGGAAGACCATGACATCAAGATTCAGGACTAGTTCTAGTTTAATCATTTGTAAAAGTGAGACATTTAAAAAATTTAATTTATGTTCAAATTATGTTCTTTATTTTAGATTATATGAATTAAGACATGAAGACATAGATCAAATTAACCTACCTCTACTAAGCAGGAAAAAATCTCACAAATGTGATTTCTCCAGCCTAAATCAGCTATTTTCCATTTATTCATTTATTCACACATTTATTTAAGAAATAGCTCTTGTAGCAAGACACAGCAGAGACCCCTCTTAGGGGCCTGCTAGGACACCCCAAGCATGAAAATAAGGGAAAAGTCTTGAGTTCCTTCAAGGGAAATTCCAGGCATATACTTGACAAGTAAATCAGCAATTCAATAAGCAAGAAGGACAAAATGTTTGGTTCCCTATAGAAACTAAAGATGACACATGTCCCTAAGTTGTTTTTTAGAAACCCAGACCCCATCAGATGAAAAATGTCAACCACAGTTACATAGACTTCAGATAAGGGTAATATGAAATCTGATTGCTGTCCTTTGTTCTAAATTTTTTCCTGAAGGGCACAGAGAGAGTAATGCCCACTGGTCAAATCACAACATTCCCTTCTGATGACTCCAAGTTTTTAAACAAAGTCTTGACTTCCCTGAGCAACTGTAAACCAAAGAATATCTGAATCCACCTATGCCCTGTAAGCCCCACTTCAAGGGGGCCTGCCATTTTGGGCCAAACCAATATATTAATATAATCCCCAGGTTGATTTACAGTTTTGACTGTGACTTCTGCTTTCCTAAAATACACCTCTGCTTTTAAGAGCCCTTGCTTATGGGCCATTGAGGAGGCCAGCTCTTAAGGATTAGCTGCCCAATTCTCCTTGCTTGGCACCCTGCAAATAAACGCCCTCGTTACTGTTGCTGCAAATCTTGGTGTGGGTGTTTGGCTTTACTGTGCCAGGCAAGCAGACCCACGTTTGGTTTAGTAACAGTTGACTATATGAAAAATACTGCAAGTTTCAAGACAAGTAAAGAATACAGCTTTTTACAGTCACTTATGATCGAACAGGTTGACAAAACACATTACAGGTCATAGTTGTGGAAAATCCAACATCTATTATAAAGTTAATATGAGATAAAGGGGCAAATGTTTTGGGTCAGAAATGAAAGTTTTAGGATGCAAAAGAGACTGTGGGATGAGGTAGTCAGTGAGGTCTTAAGAACTGATTAGATTTGCAGGGGTTCAAACATGGAAATTGAATTCAGGCAATGGAATGTACATAAAAGTGAGGTTGAGTAACAAGGCAAAACAATGAAAAGACCACCCCAAGTGTCCTTACTTTAAGAATGTGAAGAAGACAGAGAGCGAAGACATTAAGATGGAATGGTTATTCAAGCGTAAGAAGCTTTTAAAAATGTGTCTGTCAGGAAATAATGCGTTGAAGTCAAATCTTTGAGGATGATTGAAATAACTGGTGAGTAATTATGAGTTCATTTAAATATTATAGTTGCTTAATAAATGATGTGAGTGATGTGGCTTTACCTCTTAAGTCGTAAGTTGTTAAAGAGCCTAATTATTTCAAATGGTCATAAACTTAATTTCCCCACAGATTATTTGTAATGGAGAAAGGTAATATGATAGCCTATTGGAAGATGAAAGCAATTATGTCTCATTTACTTTTTGTAATCTAATAATTTTGAAATGTTTGCTAAGGGCTTGAAACTTTTTGTTAGCTGAGTGTAGCTCTTTGTAATGGCAACAGGAATGGATCAATACAACCTCCATGAAAATCATGAAGAAAAGATGAGTCAAGGAGTGCATAGTTACCTGATATTGTAGAAAAATAAAGTGGAGTATTTTTAATTTAAATATTTAAAACCCTGAAATAATGCAATGAAAGGGATAACAAAATTTTTGTTTTCATTTCTGACCCAAAATATTTGCCCCTTTATTTGTTCAGTGTTTGTATACTTTATTTGAAATGCATGTTTCTTTCAAAATATGGTCAGAGGGCTCAAATGTAGAAGACATAAAACTTTCACAAGAGCTCAATGTGTTTTCCTCTTCATGTAAATGGAGGGTGCTGTGGTTCACCCATATCATTTCCTCTTTGTTTGGAGTCATTGTGCCCTAATGGGAAAAATGCTAGCAGAAGTCTTAATGACGTAGTGTCAGTTCCCCATCCTTTAACTAAAATATTTCCATCAGAATGTTTACTGTAAGTCAGACTTCTACACTTAACAAAAAACTAACATTTAATTCCATTATTTAAAAAAATATATAGGCTCTCAAACTTTTTCCATAGGTGGGTTCCCAATATTCACCACTAACAATGTGCCTTAAAATAAGTCCACAGACCGAGATCAAATTTGCAAAATTTTGTTCTGTTTTTAATTAAACCAAGTTCTTTTTCAGTGAATAAGAAATTAACAGTTAAAATGAATGAATACAATAAAAATTATCTCTTATAAGGCTGGTAATTCCAAATTCTTTCATCTGGCTACCACCAAGCTCCTACCCGACTACTGAGACTAACTGAATCCAAACTTAATCAAATCAATCACACCAAAAGAAGGAACACCATCACCATCAGGAACTTCATTTGCAAGAAACTAAGAGAATTTATGGAGGGCTCAAATTAGTACCTTGGAGACAGACTGACTTCTAGTAAAACATGATCTAAGAACCAATTTTATTTTTAAAATAATTGGTGCCACTATACTATAATGGAATGAGCATGGGAAAGGACAGACTGGGCTATACAGGAATGTTCTTTAAATATGAAAGAGCATAAGAAACACTTGAGAATCTTTTTAAAATGCATCCCCATTTTGGATTAATTAGGTTTGGGGCCCAATAACATCACAGGTATTGGTGATGCCACTGTTCTGAGGAACCGCCCTTTGAGTAACAAGGGGATAGAGAACACAGAGCTAGAACAGTTCTTCCCTAATGATTTGACTTTGAACCTTTCCCCCCAACTGTAAAATGATACCATCTACACCAATTCATGGGATACTTGGAGGAGTAAATGAGGTTACTAGGAAAAGTTGACCTTAGATAGGAGCACAGAAGGGAAAGAGAGAATATGGTACATAATGCTGGTAATTGGGTAGATGTGGTGGTTGGAATTTGTGGAAGTTTTCATTGCTTTAAATTTCTAATTGAAGTAGAAAGCAAAGTCACCATCTGAGATTGAAGATGGGGAGGTGGTGCTGGAGATTTGAAGAGAAATAAAGGTGGAAGTAGTTGTCTAGGTGAAGGGGAGAAATAAAGTAATAGGGAATGCAGTATGATTGACAGAATTAAGGCAAATTTGAATTACATAATTATAAATTAAAAATGACACTACTTGGCATGATTGTATGATTTCTATATACACAGTAGGTGCTCAAATTCAGGTGTGGAGAATTATCTTTAATTAGGTTTGTGGCTTTTTCAGTGAACTGAAAAGGTGAAGAATTGCAAAAGGGTTGAAGGTGAGTACAAATAAATAAATATAATGATTAACCATGTTTAATTTAGGTTAAAAAGAAAGACAGGACATCAGGTGGTGAGGAGCAGTAGGAAAGTAATAAAGTCTATATACTGCTGAGATTTCATTTATGACAGTATGTGGAAAATGTCTGTAATTGTTCCACTTGTATCTTCACTTGAAAAGAATGTTTAGTCTTGACTGTTGAATGCAGTGTCTAATACACATACACTTATGCCAAATGTACTAATGTTTTCCTAATAAATATTCTATAATAGTCAGATTTAACTATTGTTAAGAGAGGAGGATTAAAATATTACATTGTAGTTATGCATTTGTCAGTTAATCCATGAGAGTCTGAACATTTTTACATTATATATTTCTAGGCAATATTTTTGGTACATACACATTTATACTCACCAATGCCTTCTTCCTTAACTTTTAATTTATCCCATATAAATACTATTATGCTAGCTTTCTTTTGGTAAATAGTTACATGGTATTTCTTTTTCTATTGCTTTGTTTTCGACTTTCCTGGGGGGGTTAAGTTTTGTTTTTTGTAAGAAGAATAAAGATGGTTTTAAAAAATCTACTTGAGACTTTTGCTTCTCAGTAGGATATTATAGTTCTTATAGTCAATGTTTCCACATCAATAATCAGAAAAACCTAGAGATATTACAAAAATGCTATTTTAAGGACAATGAAAACAATGGGAAAGGGATAATTTAAAATTCTAGAGAGGGAAGAGTCTTTCTTATATGAGCTGACAATCTCAGTTATTTTCATCCCTTGAAAGCATCTATAGATTCTGAGTACTACTGAGAATCAGGGTTAGCATAGGCAAAGGTATGTTACTATGGACACAATGAATCATCAGAACTTTGGACAACTATGCAGGCAGGTATAAAAATTTAGAGCAGCATCACATGTTGCAGCCAATTTTTACCACAGGATATTTGCTGAGTTATGTAGCGTTTTTAAAGGCTGAGGCAGGGCTGAGTCAGAAACTTAAGTCTCTATGAAGTCTTTTACAGTTCTTACATTGTCTACGAGGAAGTATTGCAAATACCTGGTTGGTCTTCTCATAAAGACATATATTAAAATTTGAAGATGTGTGGTATTGAAGGTTAAAGAGTTAAGGTCAACACCTTATTCAAAGGATAGAACTGAGTCTCCCTAAATTTTCACAGCTGAGGATTCAGAAACTTCCACTTTCTTAATTTAAAGCCTATGAAAACCATGCCCAAAGTGTTCAGTACTGGAGGGCTTCTTATTTGGGTTCTTTAAATGTGAACTAACCATGTGAACTAGCATATTCCACTTTAAGATGCTGCACACTTGAAAAAGTGAAGCATGTTAGGGATACCCTCCCCATCCCCTTTATGAAAATAAATCCTATGTTGAAAGTAATAGTGACTAAAGGCTCAGGCTTCAGATTACCCTGTCTGTATAAATATCCTAACTTATTTCAAACTTTATTAACTTGTAAAAGTTACTTAAATTCTCTTGTGTCTTCTTTCTTCATCTGGAAAATGAGGATAAAGGAGTACTTGTATTCTTATATTACCCTTCCTTCTCTCTCTCTGTCTCATATATATATATATATATGTATATATATGTATATATATATATATATATACATATATATACACACACACACACATACATATACATATAATATATATTTTTCATATGTATAGGAAATATATATACAATATGTATATGTATAATATCTATAAATGGGAATATATATATATGTCAAAAGAGAGATTTATATAAACTTAAAACACTTAATAAAGTGTTAAAGTTTATATAAAAGCTGGCACTTAATAAAGGCTCAATAAATTCTGTTGTTGTAATTATTATTGTTATTACTATTTTCTTCCTGGAGAGAACTATCTTTCCTTTAACTTTCTAGCAATGTTTGCTGGAGAATTGAAGTCATCTCAAATTTTATTCCACTTATTTATTTGTTCTGGCAAACTATCCCTACGACTAGTTTCATCATTTGCAAAATGAGGATAAAAATAATGCCAACTTAATATGACTGCATTATTTAATTTATAAAATGCTTAGAAAACTGCCTGGCATGCAGTAAGTGCCATGTAAGCCTTTAATATGTAAAATAGAGATATATGCCAGAAGAATGATCTCTCTCTGTTTTCTACTATATTCATCTCGCTTTTATTGTTTTCAGGCTCATTCAGGCTCTACTATTTCCCTTGTTCTCATTTTCTCATTTCTTTTTAGGCTCACCTTCCCACACGAGGTTTCTGCTCAATCTCACCTATAATGTTGCCACTAGAATTATCTAATCATCTTCTTTCACAACTGTACTCTCACTTCGGATTTTCTAAAGTACCCTATTTATTTTTGCATCCACTCTTCGGCCCTTTAGCCTTCTTTCAGTGGAAATTTGTCCTCTATTATTCTTGTAACATGTGATGGACTCAGAGAAGTTAAATAACTTGCTTATGTCACACAATTATTAAGAACAATAATTCAAATTCAGAATATCTGATTGTAAATCATTTTCACAATATTGATTCTGAAAGCTCCCCACAGACCCTTTGTTCCATATTACCTCTAAACACTATATCCCCTCATAATGCACATAGTTTCATAATGCACATAGTTTTATGTTTTGTAAGTAGTTTTCAATAATTTCTCACTTAACATCTATTTGCTCTTTCTTAGTAGTTCTAGTGTTTTTGCCTTCCTTTTTCAGGACATTGGCTTCACTATCACCTCATTTCCATAGCATATAAGTTGTATGTGTCATTTAAATTGTGAACTCTCAGAAATGAATTGCTAATGAAAATAGTGAATCATTTTCCATGTGTAGTTTCAAAGATTTCTCATTTTGAGAAAACAGGTTTCCAAATATTGTTTCTTTAAATGATTACCCATACAAACCCCACCTCCATTAACTTTTATCTTAAAAAAAAGGCTGCCAAGTTGGACTACATGAAGAACTCTTTTAAAGTTACTGAATAAAAGTTTAAATTACCAGAAGTTGCAACATTATGGGTTATTATTTGAGAATTGTTTGACTAATATAATATGATGCTGCTCTCAGAGGAGTACTGCTTAGAATGAAAACCAGATGTGTTTTTCAAGACTAGACTGAAAAAATGATAAACAACTATAAAATTAATATAAGAATGACCTAATTAATATAAGAATGACCCTTAAGCATGGGTATGACAGAAAAAGCATTTGAGTGAGGGTGTGTGTGTGTGTGTGTGTGTGTGTGCGAGAGAGAGAGAGAGAGAGAGAGAGAGAGAGAGAGAGAGAGAGAGAGAGAGAGAGAGAGAGAGAGAGAGAGAGGTAAGGGAAAGAGGGAGTAAAAGTATGCGAATAAGACAGGGAGCTAGGAAAAAAAAATAACAAAGTGGAGAATTCAAATGCAGAGAAGGGGAAGGATGATGGATAGGATAAAAAACAGCTACAGAATTAAAAATAGAACCAAAAAAAATCCCCAAATCTTTGTAAACATTTGGTATCACCAAGGAAATAGCATAATATAATTTTATCTGTAAACCAAGGAAGGGAAAAACAGAAAAAAACATGGTTTCTCATTCTAAAAATGATAAATTAAGTACTAATGAGATGAGGAACATTGCTGAAAAAAAAGTCTCCTTTTAAATGAAAATATATTCTAGGTATGCTAAAATAATCCAAAAATTGTATATATTTCATTCCTTCTTGTCCACCTTTTTGAGAGATAAAATGAACAATGATTTTTACTTTTGAGTTTGCATTCTGGTTTTATATTTGATGCCACTGGAAATAAAATATATTTATTGTCACAGTATGTCAACATGCTGAGTGGCATAAAGTAGAATGGAAGGCATAAAGAAGGCAATCAAGGTAAAGGATGAGTACATATAAATAATTTCATTAGTATTTTTGAAGTACTTTTACTTAAACCTTTAGTTGTACCAAGAACTAGAATTATCCTCTTTAATTTTATTTATTCAAGGCAAAAATAATAAATATTATCCTAATAAACCAGGTATTCTTAGGAAAATTTTAAAAATGGCAAAAGTTCTTAGATTTGGAATCTCTCAATTCAGAATTTGTTACCATTCAAATTGAGTTTTGAATTAAAACTTGTCTATTTTGCTTTGCAGTTATTTCCAAAATTGTACAAAAATAATAAGATATATCAATTGTTACGGGGAATTTAAAAATACTTTAGAGAGAAAGCAATTTTCAAACATCTTTCAGTACTTTTACATCCTTAGCTTCTCTAAGCTATAAGCTATTTCCATATTCTTTTATCGATTCAGTTAAACCAGGTGGCATTTTGATTTATTACACATAGAGTACTTGACATTCAGAAACAATATTTCTTCTAAAATATGCTATACATTTGTATTTCTACTTATTCAGCAGCTTTCTAAGCTCATACTACAATGTTTCCAACTTCCAAATTACTTAGGCTAAGAAATCAAAGCTATAATCATATTTTAGCCAAAAAATTATATTAGAAAAAAATTGGGAGACGATCCAAGATGGCCTAATAGGAACAGCTTTAGATTGCAGTTCCCAGCGAAAATGCAGAGGGTGAGTGATCGCCGCATTTCCAAATGAATTTTTACTGCACACAGACCAGGAGATTCCCGGATAGAAAAGCGCCGTGAGTCTCCAGAACGGCTGTTTCAGCTGGCACAGCAGGTCTCCACACAAAAACTCACACAAATCTGGGTGCCATTTCATCTGGCACCTGGAATGCCTGGGAGACAGAGTTGCCTATTCAACTGAAAAAAAGGGGGCTGAAACAGGGAGCCAGGTGATCTGGCTCAGCCGGTTCCATCCCCACAAAGACAAGCAATCTGAAACTCTCTGTACTGGGAGTTTCACAGCAAGCACAGCTGGACCCAATATGGTCCATCTCTGTTGGGGGAAGGGTGTCTGCCATTACTGAGGCAGTCCACCACTACCGAGGCAGTCCGCCACTACCAAGGCAGTCCACCATTACTGAGGCAGTCCACCATTACTGAGGCAGTCCATCATTACCACAGCAGTCTGTCATTATTGAGGCAGTCCCCCATTACTGAGGCAGTCCACCATTACAGAGACAGTCTGCCATTACTAAGGCAGACTGCCATTACTAAGGCTATGCCTCTATAACTATACCTCTATAAACAAAACTGCAAGGAAGTTTACACAGCAGCTGGGCAGAGCCCATGGCAGCTCAGCAATGCCACTGTTGGCAGACTGTGACTAGGCTACCTCCTCGATGGGAGGGGCATCTCTAAAAAAAGGCAACAGCATGTCAGGAATTTATAAATAAAGCCCCACATTCTTGGGACAGAGCATCTGGGAAAAAAAAGCAGTTATGAGTTCCGCTGCAGCAGACTTAAACGTACCTGCCCAGCAGCTCTGAAGGGAAAAACGGAGCTCACAGCTCAGCACTTGAGCTCCTATAAGGGACAGACTGTCTCCTTAAGCAGCTCCCCGACCCCCATATATTCAAAGAGATACCGCATAAAGGAGAGCTCAGGCTGACATCTGGTGGGTATCCTTCCGGGACAAAGATAACAGAAGAAGAAACTGGCAGCAACCCTTAATGTACTGCAGCTGCTGCAGGTGATCCCCAGGCAAGCAGGGTCTGGAGTGGACCTACAGCAGTCCTATCGCAGAGGGGCCTGACTGTTAGAAAGAAAACTAGAAAACAGAAAGAAATAACTTCAGAATCAACAAAAAGGACATCCACTCAGAGAACCCATCTGAAAGTCACAACTACAAAGACCACAGGTAGATAAATCCACAAAGATGGGAGGAAACCAGCATAAAAAGAATGAAAACAACCCAAACCACCTCTCCCCCTCCAAGGGATCACAAATCCTCACCAGCAAGGGAACAAGGCTGGATGGAGAATGAGACTGATGAATTGACAGAAACAGGCTTCAGAAGGTGGGTAATAACAAACTTCTCTGAGCTAAAAGAACATGCAAAGAAACTAAGAACACTGAAAATAGCTTTGATGAAAGGCTAATGAGAATAAACAGCTTAGAGAAGAACATAAATGAATTGATGAAGCTGAAAAACACAGCACGAGAACTTTCACGAAGCATACACAAGTTTCAATAGCAGAATCGACCAAGCAGAAGAAAGGATATCAGAGATTGAGGATCCACTCCATGAAATAAAATGAGAAGGCAAGATTAGAGAAAAAAGAGTAAAAAGAAATGAACAAAGCCTCCAAGAAATATGAGATTATGTGACAAGACCTAATCTACATTTGATAGGTGTACCTGAATGTGACGGAGAGAATGAATCCAAGCTGGAAAACACTCTTCAGGATATTATCCAGGAGAATTTCCCCAATCTTGCAAGGTAGGCCAATATTTAAGTCCAGGAAATACAGAGAACACCACAAAGATATTCCTCAAGAAGAACAACCCCAAGGCACATAATCGTCAGATTCACCAGGGTTGAAATGATGGAAAAAATGCTAAGCGCAGCCAGAGAGAAAGGTTGGGTTACCCACAAACAGAAGCCCATCAGACTCACAGTGGATCTCTCAGGAGAAAGCCTACAAGTCAGAAGAGAGTGGAGGCCAACATTCAACTTCCTTAAAGAAAATAACTTTCAACATAGAATTTCACATCCAGTCAAACTGAGCTTCATAAGTGAAGGAGAAATAAAATCCTTTACAAACAAGCAATGCTCAGAGATTTTATCACCACCAGGTCTGCCTTACAAGAGCTCCTGAAAGAAGCACTAAACATAGAAAGAAACAACGTGTACCAGCCACTCCAAAAACATACCAAATAATAAAGAGCATCAACACAATGAAGAGACTGCATCAACGAATGGGCAAAACAACCAGCTAGCATCAAAATGGCAGGATCATATTCACACATAACAATATTAACCTTAAATGTAAATGGGCTTAAATGCACCAATCAAAAGACACAGACTGGTAAACGGGATACAAAGTCAAAACTCATCGGTGTGCTGTATCCAGGAAACCCATCTCAAATGCAAGGATACACAAAGGCTCAAAATAAAGTGATGGAGGAAGATTTATCAAGCAAATGGAGAGAAAAAAAAAAAGCAGGAGTTGCAATCTTAGTCTCTGATAAAATAGACTTTAAACCGACAAAGAAATGATCAATGCAACAAGAAGAGTTAATGATCCTAAATATATGTGCACCCAATACCAGAACACACAGATATGTAAAGCAAGTTCTTAATGACCTACAAAGAGACTTAGACTCCCACACAATAATAGTGGGAGACTCTAACACACCAGTGTCAATATTAGACAGATCAACGGGACAGAAAATTAACAAGGATATCCAGGACTTGAACTCAGATCTGGGCCAAGCAAACCTAATAGACATTTACAGAACTCTCCACCCTAAATCCACAGAATAGACGTTCTTCTCAGCACCAAATCAAACCTACTCTAAAATTGACCACATAATTGGAAGTAAATCAAAGGAACGGAAATGCAAAATAATGGAAATGCAAACGCAAAAGAATGGAAATCATAACAAGCAGTCTCTCAAACCACAGTGCAATCAAATTATAACTCAGGATTAAGAAACTAACTCAGAATTGCAAAACTTCATGGAAACTGAACAACTGGCTCTTGATTGCTGACTGGATAAACAATGAAATGAAGGTAGAAATAAGGATGTTCTTCAAAACCAACGAGAACGAAGACACAATGTACCAGAATGTCTGGGACACATTTAAAGCAGTGTCTACAGGAAAATGTATAGCAATAAATACCCACAGAAGAAGCAAGGAAGGATATAAAATCGACACCCTATCGTCAAAATTGAAATAGCTAGAGAAGCAAGATAAAAAAAACTCAAAAGCTAGCAGAAAACAAGAAATAACTAAGCTTAGAGAACTGACGGAGATAGAGACACACAAAAACCCTTCAAAAAAATCAATAAATCCAGGAGGTGGTTTTTTGAAAAGATCAACAAAATAGACAGACTACTAGCCGGATTAATAAAAAAGAAAAGAGAGAAGAATCAAATAGATGCAATTAAAAATGATAAAGGGCATAACACACCACGGATTCCACAGAAATACAAACCACCATCAGATATTACTACAAACAACTCTATGCACATAAACCAGTAAACCTGGAAGAAACTGATAAATTCCTGGACAGTTGCACCCTCCCAAAACTAAACCAGGAAGAAGTCGAAGCCCTGAATAGACCAATAACAAGGACTGAAGTTGAGACAGCAATTAATAGCCTACCAGCCAAAAAAAGCCCAGGTCCAGATGAGTTCACAAGCAAACTCTATCAGATATACAAAGAGGAGAGGCTGGTACTGCACCTGCTGAAACTATTCCAAACAATACAAAAAGAGGGAATCCTTCCCAAATCATTTTAGGAGACCAACATTATCCTGATACCAAAACCCAGCAGAGACTCAACAAGAAAAGAAAACTTCAGGCCAATATCCATGATAAACATAGATGCAAAAATCTTCAGTAAAATACTGGCAAACTGATTGCAACAGCACATCAAAAAGCTTATCCACCATGATCAAGTAGGCTTCATCCCGGAGATGCAAGGCTGGTTCAACATACACAAATCTATAAAAGCAATTCAGCACATAAACAGAACCAAAGACAAAAATCACTTGATTATCTCAATAGATGCAGAGAAGGCCTTCAACAAAATTCAACAGCACTTTAAGCTAAAAGCTCTTAATAAGCTAGGTATCGATGGAATGTATCTCAAAATAATAAAAGCTATTTATGACAAACCAACAGCCAATATCATACTGAATGGGCAAAAACTGGAAGCATTCCTTTTAAAATCTGGCACTAGACAAGGATGCCCTCTCTCATCACTCCTATTCAATATAGTATTGGAAGTTCTAGTCAGAGCAATTAGGCAAGAAAAAGAAATAATGGGCTTTCAGTCAGGAAAAGAAGAAGTCAAATTGTCCCTATTTGCAGACAACATGATTGCATATTTAGAAGGCCCCATCATCTCAGCACAAAATCTCCTTAAGCTGATAAAGAACTTCAGCAAAGTCTCAGGATACAAAATCAATGTGCAGAAATCACAAGCATTCCTATACACCAATAACAAACAGAGAGCCAAATCATGAGCAAACTCCAATTTACAATTGCTACAAAGAGAATAAAATACCTAGAAATACAACTAACAAAGGAGGTAAAAGACCTCTTCAAGAAGAACTACAAACCACTGATCAAGGAAATAAGAGAGGACACAAACATATGGAAAAACATTCCATGCTCATGGTTAGGAAGAATCAATATTGTGAAAATGGCCATCCTGCCCAAAGTAATTTATACATTCAATGCCATCCCCATGAAGCTACTTACAACCCTCTTCACAGAACTGGAAAAAACCACTTTACACTTCATATGGAACCAAAAGAGAACCCACATAGCCAAGTTAATTCTAAGCAAAAAGAACAAAGCGGGAGGCATCATGCTACATGACTTTAAACTATACTACAAGGCTACAGTAATCAAAACAGGATGGTACTGGTACCAAAACAGAGGTATAGACCAATGGAACAGAACAGAGGCCTCAGAGGCAATGCCACACATCTACAACCATCTGATCTTTGACAAACTGGACAAAAACAAGCAACAGGGAAAGGATTCCCTGTTTAATAAATGATGTTGGGAAAACTGGCTAGTCATGTGCAGAAAGCAGAAACTGGAACCCTTCCTGATACCTTTCACTAAAATTAACTCCAGATGGATTAAAGATTTAAACATAAGACCGAACACCATATAAACCCTAGAAGAAAACAGGCAAAACCATTCAGGATATGGCATAGGCAAGGACTTCATGATTAAAACACCAAAAGCATTGGCAACAAAAGCCAAAAAGGACAGATGGGATCTAATTATACTTAAGAGTTTCTTCACAGCAAAAGGAACAATCATTAGAGTGAACTGGCAACCAACAGAATGGGAAAAAATTTTTGCAATCTACCCATCTGACAAAGGACTTCTATCCAGAATTTACAAAGAAGTAAAACAGATTTACAAGAAAAAAACAAACAAACCCATTTAAAAGTGGGTAAAGGATATGAACAGACACTTTTCAAAACAAGACATATGTGAGGCCAACAAACATACGAAAAAATGCTCATCATCACTGGTCATTAGAGAAATGCAAATCAAAACTACATTGAGATACCATATCATGCCAGTTAGAATGGCAATCATTAAAAAATCTGGAGACAACAGATGCCGGAGAGGATGTGGAGAAATAGGAGCACTTTACACTGTTAGTGGGAATGTAAATTAGTTCAGCCATTGTGGAAGACAGTGTAGTGATTCTTCAAGGACCTAGAAATAGGAATTCCATTTGATCCAGCAATCCCATTACTGGGTATATATCCGAACGATTATAAGTCATTCTTTTATAAAGACACATGTACACGAATGTTCACTGCAGCACTGTTTACAATAGCAGACTTAGAACCAACTCAAATGCCCATTGATGATAGACTGGGCAGGGAAAATGTGGCACATATACACCATGGAATACTAGGCAGACATAAAAAACGATGAGTTAGTGTCCTTTGTAGGGATACAGATGAACCTGTATACCATCATTCTCAGCAAACTGACAGAAGAACAGAAAATCAAAAGCACATGTTCTCACTCATAGGTGGGTGCTGAACAATGAGAACACATGGACACAGGGAGAGGAGGATCACACACTGAGGTCTTTCGGCGGGGACTAGGAGAGGGACAGTGGAGGGTAGGGGGTTAGGGAGGGATAACATGGGGAGAAATGCCAGATATAGGTGATGGGGATGGAGGCAGGAAACCATATTGCCATGTATGTACCTAGCAACAATCCTGCATGTTCCTCACATGTACCCCAGAACCAAAAGTGCAATAAAATACATACAAAAAAGAAAAAAATCAGTCAGTCTTATCTTGTTGTTCTTCTGGCCACTATAAAGTGACTAATATAATTTTTGCCAAATTAGTGATTTTTCCTTGGCATTAGATATACAAGATTTTAGTTTTTGTTTGTTTGTTTTTGAGATGGAGTTTTGCTCTTGTTGCCAAGGCTACAGTGCAGTGGTACAATCTCACCTCACTGCAACCTCCACCTCCCAGGTTTAAATGATTCTCCTGCCTCAGCTTCCCAAGTAGCTGGAATTATAGGCACCCACAACCATGTCTGGCTAATTTTTGTATTTTTAATAGAGATGGGGTTTCATCATGTTGTTCAGGCTGGTCTCAAACTCCTAACATCGTGATCCACCCACCTTGGCCTCCCAAACTGCTGAGAGTACAGGCATCAGCCACTGTGCCTGGCCTCAAGATTTTAGTTTGAACATATTCTTTTTGTTGCACAATACAGGGTGGTTTTATAATCTGATACCAGCAACTCTACTCCTATGTTTCTCTGCTAACATCCTTCTATGGAAGGAAGTATAGCTTTCAGGAATATGAAAGCAATGTTCTTTCAAGTAAAGTAACTAGAGATGGTATTAAGGATTAATTTTTTTTTCAAAATACCAAAGCTGTTATGCTTAAAATTTTTTTTTTCTGTTTCACAAGAAATGATTGGAACACTAAGTACATTAACTTATATTCTAGCAACTTTAAAATCAATTTGTAGCTGAAATCAAAGGATAAGTCAGTTTTGGCTTTTACTGTAAGTTCCCATAATATGGTTGGACTTCTGATATTTTTCATGTATTATATTACTGGGGCCTATGATATGCTGGTTGTCAGAGACATCCTTAATTAGAAAACGAGGGAGGACAGCCCTTATTATTTTTGTTAAAATGCATAATTAATACTGCACAATAAAAAAATTTCCTTTTGCATCAGATATCCTTAAAATGAGATTTTTTTTCTGTTCCTACACTTGCGTGGAACTTGAATTTCAAGATGCTTCTTCGTTCTCATTTCAAAGGAGTAAAAGGTCCAGATCGCTCTGATTCAGAATAAATTGGCCCTTGGGTTATAGCATTTCTCTCAGTGAAATTTCCAGTTGTGTGATTTCCCCTCCAAACCTGGTCTTCTCCCAGTCTTCCTTGGCTCAGCAAATGACATCATCATTTATCCAGTTACAAATGTTGGACATCTGGAATTTAACCTTGACTCCTCTTTGTCTCTTACACTGAATCAGGCTTTGTCTCTGCTATGGTCAGGCTCTGTGTCCTTACACAAATCTCACCTTGAATTGTACTCCCATAATTCCCACATGTTGTAGGAGGAACTTGGTGAGAGATAATTGAATCAGGGGGTCAGTTTCCTCCATATTGTTCTCACAGTAGTGAATAAGTCTTATGAGATATGATGGTTTTGTAATGGGTTTCTGCTTTCACTTCTCTCTCATTCTCTCTTTTTACCTGCTGCCATCTGTGTAAGACCTGACATGCTCCTCCTTGCCTTCCACCACGATTGTGAAGCCTCCCCATTAAATCTCTTTCTTTTATAAATTGTCCAGTCTCAGGTGTGCCATTATCTGCAGTGGGGAAACAGACTAATACAATTTCCAACATACATCTGCCTACTCCTTGCCATCTCCCCCACCATAATTAGTAAAATACATAATCTCTCACCTGGATTTCAATTGCAGCCTCCTAACTGGTCTTCTTACTTCAACTTTTGCCATCTCCCAAATATTCTCCATAAAGTTTTGAGAATAATTATATCCATTATACTTGCTAATTATAACCTATTATACTTAGGATCAAGCCCAAAGTCTTTAATGTTGGTATCAAGGCCTTATGTACATTGGCCTCGTATTGCTCAACTTTCCCTTTGTTCAATATGCTTCAGTTATACTATCTTTTGGTTTCTAGAACACAACAAGCTCGTTTTCACCTCAGAACTTTTGCTCGTTACCTTTATCTAGAATGGTCTACCTTTACTTCTGATTTCTTCTTATTCATCAGATCTCAGCTTAAATGCCAACTTTTCAGAAAGATATTTTGTAATGAGATTTAAAACATCCTTCTCCTTTCCAT
Source organism: Cebus imitator (assembly GCF_001604975.1). NCBI lineage: Eukaryota > Metazoa > Chordata > Mammalia > Primates > Cebidae > Cebus > Cebus imitator. The sequence continues at coordinate 6,956,086 of NW_016107324.1, read as the reverse complement.
GTTTTTGATACCATAGTACAGGTATTGATCAACTTATGACCTATGCAACTTATGACCATTTGACTTTATGACCACAATTGCCAGCCACGACTGCTCTGCGTCTGGCAGCGCAAATGTTGCCCAGCTGAGCATACGACAGTGCGGACCAGCTTCCGGCAGCACTACCATCTCTGCGTGCACCATTTCAACTGTTATCCCAGACTTGGTACAGCAATTTGTGTTTTGTGTCTTGGATATTTTTCATCAAACCCCTCCCAATAAACTTCTTATACATTTCAAAGCAATGGACCCAAACATCG
>NW_016107324.1:6942171-6955592 GCF_001604975.1 Cebus imitator | reverse complement strand
AAATTTATGAAGAACAAAAGAAACATACAATTCAGACAAAGCTCACCATGTTTATGAAAAAAACTAACTCCGGTAACCCCAATTGCTGCCTCAGATGACGACATCAACGATCCGCAGCCAAGCACCAGCAGCCAATAAAATGTTTCGTACATGTTTATATATTTTGATATGTTTTGCAATTGGGAAAATGTTTCCTATGGTATTTTTTACACCTGTATCTTGTATTTTTGTATGCACCTGTATTTTGTAATTTTGTATGTTTTGTAAATATTAAACCAGTTGTACTGGTAATGGAGTGTTTTTCTTAAACCTGACGAATGTAAAAATAAGAAACAAAATGGTGTAGAGATGATACAAATGGCATAAAATGAACAAAGAAAATTATGATATATAACAATAATTAAAGAAAATTATGATAAAATATGACTTAAAGATTTTTATAACATCATTTCACAGTACTTTACCTATAGCCTACTCAACTTATGACCAAATCGTGTTCCGACCGGTCTGTTGGAGCCAGTCATGGTTGTAAGTCGAGCACTAGCTGTAGCCTATATATTTCCTCCTGAAATAGCCATCAGAATCATTTTTATGTCTATTATCTGCCTCCTTTTCTAAGTCAGAAACTTGAACTTGCTTACCTTATTGAAGAGTATATCATAACGCACACTATCTAAATACAGAGTAAGTTTCAATTTAAAGTAATTAGCTATCAGTTAAATATGACCAAGGACTTTATTGCATCATTAAAAACTCAATATGTATAATTTCAAAGGAAATATCTGAGAATTGCTTACATGACTCTTGGGTCCCTCATGCAGAATGAACATGTAAGAGAGAGGAAGAGAAAGAGATAGGGAGATAGTGAGGAGAGATGGTGGAGGGTGAGAGAATTTGTGAGGAAGATTTCTTCTCTGTTAGTCCCCTTCTCTCCCAAGAGGAGAAGTGTTGTGGGGAGTGGGAGTGGGGAATCTCTCTACACCCCAAAGCAAGTGAGAGAGCCTAGAGTTTGGGGCATGTTGAGGATCACAGAGGACATTGGAAACAGTAGTCTGTGTATTAGAAAAAGAAGAGTAGAGTTTTATTTAGGAAAAATGGGGATGTGACTGATGAGTTTGGGGCAGAAAAATAACATGGTTACAACAATTATACTCTAGAAAGATTAATCTCAGAATAACATTTAAAATGGATTGGAGATGGGGAGAGAAGATACAAAGAGATAGATTAGGAATAGAATTGAACTGTAACAATAACTTGATCTAGGATGTGAAAGTGATAATTGATAGGAAGACAATTGATAATTGATAGGAAGGTGTGTTCTTCCACACACCTGTGTGTGGAAGAACTTGTGGTAGAATTGATAATTTTTGGAGCTGATTAGAGGAATAAGGAAGATTCACTATGTCTGAATTAATATTAAAAACTATTGATCCCAGCACTTTGGGAGGCTGAGGCAGGTGGATTCACGAAGTCCAGAGACTGAGACCATCCTGGTCAACATGGTGAAATCCCGTCTCTACCAAAAATATAAAAAATTAGCTGGGCATGGTGGCGCACGCCTGTAGTCCCAGCTACTCAGGAGGCTGAGGCAGGAGAATTACCTGAACCCAGAAGGCGGAGGTTGTGGTGAGCCAAGATCGCGCCATTGCACTCCATCCTGGGTAACAAAAGTGAAACTCTGTCAAAAAAAAAAAAAAAAAAAAAAAAAAAAAAAAAAAAAAAAAAAAAAAAAAAAAAAAAAAAAAAAAAAAAAAAAAAAAAAAAAAAAAAAAAAAAAAAAAAAAAAAAAAACAACTATTGAGGTAAAAATATAAGTTACATTTAAGGATAGAAAGCATGTTTGGCTTGAAGAGAAGCTTAAACAGAAGTATAAACCTCCTTTCCCATGCATAAGTTATTCCGATAGCCACCAGTTTTACACAAATACACATTTTTACCGAGTACTTGACTTTTCATGCATATAGCTCTATACTTAAGGTGGTGGACTCCATAACTTTCTTTTCCTTCTTCATTATCATAATTAGTTTTACTCTGCCTCTTTTTCTCACTTTTGGGCATACTTTGAAAGCTAACAAATGAAAAATTAAGCCAGTTTTGCTGTTAACACATTGATATCCATAAAACATTTATTAAAGAAAAATTGCCATTGCTAGTTTTACCCCTCATTTTGCTGCCTTGCTACATAGACAATTAAACAGAGACCCAAAGAATGACAATTTAGAGATAACAATGTTAACAATTCTAATTGCACAGTGTCTTTCTAGGGATGAAGCAAAACTCTATTAGAACATTTTTCAACATTTAGAATGGCATGAAGTTATCAAAACTCGGCACCAATGTAAAGTACTGAATCAAGGAGATTGATTATTTCCTAGAGTTAAGCAGTAACTTAAGGGGAATCAAGACAATCAAGAATGAATTATATAATATGTTTTCATTATATATAAATGTACTAGTGGAAAAATTACCAAAACTAGCAGCTCCAACTAGAATTCTTTCTCTAGGTCTAAAGTTGTAGCACAATTCAGTAAATTCATAATACAATTTTAAGAAATTTAAATTTAGATTAGCATTTCAGATAACTTCTTATAAATATAAAATTAAAGCATAAATTTTTATAGACTCAAAGATACAAGAGTCAAGTAACATTTGTAAACTGAGATATTTATATATTTGAGTCACAGGCACGCCACAATTTTGAGCATATGACTCATACTTTGTATCTTATATACAGTTAGTTTTAAAATGTTAGGTCATTATACCAAGGGTAAGCATAAGTTTACATAACTGAGGATTTATAGGAACCTCAGGCTTGCTCAATTACTTTTGGGATTTTATGCCAGAGTTTAAACTACTCTCTTTGACCAGGCCCATCAGGTTTGGGTTGACATGTCTATACTATAGCCTCCTTTAATATTAATACTTAGAATAAACCCAAACTCCTATTACCGTGATCTACAAAGTTCATTATGATCTGGTCCCTGCCTACCTCTTCAGCTTCATTCATCTTTCACTACTTTTTCCATTGTTCATTCATATTAGCCTTCTTTTAGTTCTTGGAACACACCAAGATCGACACCCCTCCCCCCCAAACAATCTACTTGTTTATGTTTGTTCTCTCACTGGAATGCATACTCTGTTAGGGCAGAGGTCACCTCCAGAATATTCACCATTGTATCTCCAAAAGGCTAGCCCAACATCTGGCACCAAGCATCTATTTGATAAATATTTGTTAGATGGATGAATCAAGGAAATAAGTAAGACTGGTTATATGGCATGATCCAGAGTTCAGGCTGATTTATGGAATGGAGCAGACAGAAGAAAAGAGGAATGTAGTAGAAAGGACGGCTGTGAGAATGTAGTAGAAATATGCCTTGAACAATGATGTCCTCTCTCACCCCTTCTATTCAACATATTTGAAGTCCTGGCCAGAACTATCAGAGAAAGAAAGAAAAGCCATCCAAATAGGAAGAAAGGAAGCTAAACTATTCGTGTTTGCAGATGACATGATTCTCTATGTAGAAAACTCCACAGTCTCTGTCCAAAAGCTCCTTGAACTGATAAACAACTTTAGCAAAGTTTCAAGATACAAAATCAATGTACAAAAATCACTAGCATTCCTATACCTCAACAGTCAAGCTGAAAGCCAATTCAGGAACCCAATACCATTCACAATTGCCACACACACACACACACACACACACACGCCCCTAGGAATATAGCTAACCAGGGGGGTGAAAGGTTTCTACAAAGAAAATTATAAAACATTGCTCAAAGAAATCAGAGATGACACAAATGCATGGAAAAATATTCCATGCTCATGGATAGGAAGAATCAAGATAATTAAAATGGCCACACTGCCCAAAGCAATTTATATATTCAATGCCATTCCTATCAAACTACCAATGACATTCTTCACAGAACTAAAGAAAACTAGTTTAAAATTCATATGGAACTGCAAAAGAGCCTGAATAGTCAAGGCAATCCTAGGCCAAAAGAACATAGCTGGTTGGGTGCAGTTGTTCACACCTGCAATCCCAGCATGTTGGGAGACCCAAGTGGGCAGGTTGCTTAAGTCCAGGAATTTGAGACCAGCCTGGGCAACATGGAAAAACTCCATCTTTACAAAAAATACAAAAGATTAGCCTGGTATGTGTGGCATGTCTGTAGTCCCAGCTATTCAGGAGGTGGAGGATCACCTGAGCCGAAGAAGTTGAGGCTGCAGTAAGTCATGATTATGCCACTGCACTCCAGTCTTGGTGACTCTCTTAAAAAAATGGCAACCAAACTTGAAGCATCATGCTACCCAACTTCAAACCATACTATAAGGTTTGAAGGTACTAAAATAGCAGGATACTCGTATAGAAGGGGACACCTAGACCAATGGAACAGAATGAGCCCAGAAATAAGGCTGCACACCTACAACTATCTGATCTTTGACAAGCTGACAAAAGCAAGCAATGGAGTAAGAACTCCCTATTCAATAAATGGTGCTGGGACAACTGGCTAGCCATATGCAGCACATTGAAACGGGACCCTTTCCTTATACCATGTACAAAAATCAACTAAAGATGGATTAAAGACATAAAATGTAAAACCAAAAATTACAAAAACCCTGGGAGATTACCCAGGAAATACCATTCGAGACATAGGAACTAGCAAAGAGTTCACGACAAAGATGCCAAAAGCAATTGCAACAAAAGCAAAAATTGACAAATGGGATCTAATTAAACTGAATAACTTCTGCACAGCAAAGGAAACTGTCAACAAAGTAAACAGAAAACGTACCAGACAGGAGGAAATTTTTGCAAACAATGTATCTAACAAAAATGTAATATACAGCATCTATAAGAAGCTTAAACAAATTTACAAGCAAAAACAAACAGTCCCATTAAAATGTGGGCAAAAGACATGAACAATTTTGAAAAGGCGTACATGTGTCTAAAAAATGCTCAACACCACTAATCATTAGAGAAATGTAAATAAAAACCACAATGAAATGCTATCCTAGATCAGTCAGAATGGTTATTATTAAAAAGTCAAAAAATAACAAATGCTGGCAATGTTGCAAAGAAAAGGGAACACATACACTGCTGACAGGAGTGTAAATGAGTTCAACCATTGTGGAAAGAAGTGTGGCAGTTCCTCAAGGAACTAAAAACACAATTACCATTTGACCTAGCAATCCTGTTACTGGGTATGTACCCAGAGGAATATAAATCATTCTACCATAAAGACACATGTATACATATGTTCATTGCAGCACTATTCACAATAGCAAAGACATGGAATCAACCTAAATACCCACAATGGTAGACTGAATAAAGAAAATGTGGTACATATAGACTATGGAATACTATGCAGCCAGAAAAGAGGGCTGGATTGCGTCCTTTGCAGGAACACGGATAAAGCTGGAGGCCATTATCCTTAGCAAACTAACACAAGAACAGCAAACCAAATACCATATGCTCTCACTTAGAAATAGACCTAAATAATGGGAACAAATGGACACAAAGAGAGGAACAGCAGACACTGGGGTCTGCTTGAGGCTGGAGGGAGGAACAAGGGAGAGGATTAGAAAAAATAACTATCAGGTACTATGCTTAGTGCTCCAGTGATAAATAATCTATACACCAAACTCTTGTGACATAAGTCTACCTGTATAAAAATCTGTACATGTACTCCCGGACCTAAAATAAAATAAAAATAAATATGTCTGGGACCACAACTTCAGATATGCAAAGAATAACATATAAATTTATATGTATAAATATAAATCAACCTAGCTTTAATTTTGAGAATTCTGTTCTTCCAGTTTGGTAAAAACTTAACCTCAGTTATTCTTGAGTTTCCCTCTTCTGTTTCAAAATGGGAGAGATTTCAAGAGTTTTATGCATAGCCAAAACCAGGGCATCTGGCTGTTGAGTCATTTATCTACCCCAATTCCTCTTCTGGGGTATTCACTCACTCTATTCACATTGTTTCTACTGGTCTGAACTCCCTGCTATTTCCAGAATTATTTTAAAATATGGGAAATCTTTATGAGGTGTCCTTATGGAACTATTTGTATAGACAAATGAGGCAGCCCTGATTTTCTGGAGTACTGTTGCTTCTGCTACATGCTGTGGTACTGTGGTACAGATATATACAAGCGTGGCTCCCCAGATACAGGGGCCATAAACTTTTCTCTATGCTCCCAGGTCCATGGGACTCTATAATAATTTCCCTGTGACAATAGCTGAATTGACCAAGCAGAAGAAAGGATATCAGAGGTCCAAGATTAACTCAATGAAATAAAATGAGAAGGCAAGATTAGAGAAAAAAGGGTAAAAATAAATGAACAAAGTCTCCAAGAAATGTGGGACTATGTGAAAAGACCTAATCTACATTTGATAGGTATAACTGAATGTGATGGAGAGAATGAATCCAAGCTGGAAAATACTCTTCAGGATATTATCTAGGAAAACGTCCCCAACCTAGCAAGGCAGGCCAATATTCAAGTCCAGGAAATAACAAAGAACACCACAAAGATATTCCTCAAGAAGAGCAACCCTAAGGCACATAATGGTCAGATTCACCCAGGGCTGAAATGAAGGAGAAAACGCTAAGTGCAGCCAAAGAGAAAGGTGGGGTAACCGACAAAGGGGAAGCCCATCAGACTCACAGCAGATCTCTCAGCAGAAACCCTACAAGCCAGAAGAAAGTGGGGGCCGATATTCAACATCCTTAAAGAAAATAACTTTCAACCCAGAATTTCATATCCAGCCAAACTAAGCTTCATAAGTAAAGGAGAAATAAAATCCTTTACGAATAAACAATTACTCAGAGATTTCATCACCACCAGCCTGCTTTACAAGAGCTCCTGAAAGAAGCACTAAACATAGAAAGGAACAACCAGTACCAGCCACTCCAAAAACATATCAAACGGTAAAGAGCATTGACACAATGAAGAAATTGCATCAACGAATGGGTGAAACAGCCAGCTGGCATCAAAATCGCAGAATCAAATTCACAAATAATAATATTAACCCTAAATGTAAATGGGCTAAATGCCCCAATCAAAAGACACAGGCTGGTAAATTGGATAAAAAGCCAAAACCATGCAGTGTGCTGTATCCAGGAAACCCATCTCACATGCAAGGATACACAAAGGCACAAAACAAAGGGATGGAGGAAGATTTACCAAGCAAATGGAGAGGAAAAAAAGGAGGAGTTGCAATCCTAGTCTCTGATAAAATAGACTTTAAACCAACAAAGATCAAAAGAGACAAAGAAGGACATTACATAATGGTAAAAGGATCAACGCAACAAGAAGAGCTAATGATTCTAAATATATACATACCCAATACAGGAGCAACCAGATACATAAAGCAAGTTCTTAAAGGCTAACAAAGAGACTAGACTCCCACACAATAATAGTGGGAGACTTTAACACTCCACTGTCAATATTAGGCAGATCAACAAGACAGAAAATTAACAAGGATATCCAGGACTTGAACTGAGACCTGGACCAAGCAAACCTAATAGACATTTAAAGAACTCTCCACCCCAAATCCACAGAATATACATTCTTCTCAGCACCACATCACACCTACTCTGAAACTGACCACATAGTTGGAAGTAAATCACGCCTCAGCAAATGCAAAAGAAAGGAAATCATAACAAACAATCTCTCAGACCACAATGCAATCAAGTTAGAACTCAGAATTCAGAAACTAACTCAGAACCGCACAGCTTTATGGAAACCGAACAAGTGACTCCTGAATGTTGACTGGATAAACAATAAAATGAAGGCAGAAATAAAGATGTTTTTTGAAACCAACAAGAATGAAGACACAACATACCAGAATCCCTGGGACACATTTAAAGCAGTCTCTGGAGGAAAATTTATAGCAATAAATGCCCACATGAGAAGCAAGGAAGGATCTAAAATTGACACCCTATCATTAAAATTGAAAGAGCTAGAGGAGCAAAATCAAAAAAATTCAAAACCTAGCAGAAGACAAGAAATAACTAAGATCAGAGCAGAACTGAAGGCGATCGAGACACAAAAAAACCCTTCAAAAAAATCCATAAATCCAGGAGCTGGTTTTTTGCAAAGATCAACAAAATAGACCACTAGCCAGATAAATAAAAAGGAAAAGAAAGAATAATCAAATAGCAATAAAAAACAATAAAGGGGATATCACCACAGATTCCACAGAAATACAAACCATAATCAGAGATTATTACAAACAACTCTATGCACATAAACTAATTAACCTGGAAGAAATGGATAAATTCCTGGACACTTGCATCCCCCCAAGCCTAAACCAGGAAGAATTCGAAACCCTGAATAGACCAATAACAAGGACTGAAGTTGAGACAGCAATTAATAGCCTACCACCCAAAAAAAGCCCAGGTCCAGATGGGTTCACAGCCGAATTCTACCAGACATACAAAGAGGAGCTGGTACCATTCCTTCTGAAACTATTCCAAACAATACAAAAAGAGGGAATCCTTCCCAAATCATTTTATGAGACCAGCATCATCCTGATACCAAAACCTGGAAGAGACTCAACAGGAAAAGAAAACTTCAGGCCAATATCCATGATGAACATAGATGCAAAAATCTTCAATAAAATACTGGCAAACCGATTGCAAAAGCACATCAAAAAGCTTATCCACCGTGATCAAGCAGGCTATAACCCAGGGATGCAAGGCTGGTTCAACATATGCAAGTCTATAAATGTAATTCACCACATAAACAGAACCAAAGACAAAAATCACAGGATTATTTCAATAGATGCAGCGAAGGCCTTTGACAAACTTCCATAGCCCTTTATGCTAAAAACCCTCAATAAAGTAGGTATTGATGGAACGTATATCAAAATAATAAAAGCTATTTATGACAAACCAACAGCCAATATCATACTGAATGGGCAAAAACGGGATCCATTCCCTTTGAAACCTGGCACTAGACAAGGATGCCCTCGCTCACCACTCCTATTCAATATAGTACTGGAAGTTCTAGCCAGAGCAATGAGGCAAGAAAAAGAAATAAAGGGTATTCAAATAGGAAAGGGGGAAGTCAAATTGTCTCTATTTGCAGACAACATGATTGTATAGTTAGAAGACCCCATTGTCTCAGCCCAAAATCTCCTGAAACTGATAAACAAGTTCAGCAAAGTCTCAGGATACAAAATCAATAGGCAGAAATCACAAGCATTCCTATACACCAATAACAAACAGAGGGCCAAATCATGAGCGAACTCCAATTTATAATTGCTACAACGAGAATAAAATACCTAGGAATACAACTAACAAAGGAGGTAAAGATTTCTTCAAGAAGAACTACAAACCACTGATAAAGGAAATAAGAGAGGACACAAACATATGGAAAAACATTCCATGCTCATGGTTAGGAAGGATCAATATTGTGAAAATGGCCATGCTACCCAAAGCAATTTATACGTTCAATGCTATCCCCATCAAGCTACCTGTGACCCTCTTCACAGAACTGGAAAAAACCACCTTACACTTCATATGGAACCAAAAGAGAACCCACATAGTCAAGTTAATTCTAAGCAAAAAGAACAAAGCTGGAGTCATCACACTACCTGACTTCAAACTATACTACAAGTCTACAATAATCAAAACAGCATGGTACTGGTACCAAAACAGAGATATAGACCAATGGAACTGAACTGAGGCCTCAGAGGCAATGCCACACATCTACAACCATCTGATCTTTGACAAACTGGACAAAAACAAGCAACAGGGAAAGGATTCCCTGTTTAATAAATGATGTTGGGAAAACTGGCTAGTCATGTGCAGAAAGCAGAAACTGGAACCCTTCCTGATACCTTTCACTAAAATTAACTCCAGATGGATTAAAGATTTAAACATAAGACCGAACACCATATAAACCCTAGAAGAAAACAGGCAAAACCATTCAGGATATGGCATAGGCAAGGACTTCATGATTAAAACACCAAAAGCATTGGCAACAAAAGCCAAAAAGGACAGATGGGATCTAATTATACTTAAGAGTTTCTTCACAGCAAAAGGAACAATCATTAGAGTGAACTGGCAACCAACAGAATGGGAAAAAATTTTTGCAATCTACCCATCTGACAAAGGACTTCTATCCAGAATTTACAAAGAAGTAAAACAGATTTACAAGAAAAAAACAAACAAACCCATTTAAAAGTGGGTAAAGGATATGAACAGACACTTTTCAAAACAAGACATATGTGAGGCCAACAAACATACGAAAAAATGCTCATCATCACTGGTCATTAGAGAAATGCAAATCAAAACCACATTGAGATACCATCTCACGCCAGTTAGAATGGCAATCATTAAAAAATCTGGAGACAACAGATGCTGGAGAGGATGTGGAGAAATAGGAGCACTTTACACTGTTAGTGGGAATGTAAATTAGTTCAGCCATTGTGGAAGACAGTGTAGTGATTCTTCAAGGACCTAGAAATAGGAATTCCATTTGATCCAGCAATCCCATTACTGGGTATATATCCGAACGATTATAAGTCATTCTTTTATAAAGACACATGTACACGAATGTTCACTGCAGCACTGTTTACAATAGCAGACTTAGAACCAACTCAAATGCCCATTGATGATAGACTGGGCAGGGAAAATGTGGCACATATACACCATGGAATACTAGGCAGACATAAAAAACGATGAGTTAGTGTCCTTTGTAGGGATACAGATGAACCTGTATACCATCATTCTCAGCAAACTGACACAAGAACAGAAAATCAAACACTGCATGTTCTCACTCATAGGTTGGTGTTGAATAATGAGAACACATGGACACAGGGAGAGGAGGATCACACACTGAGGTCTTTCGGCGGGGACTAGGAGAGGGACAGTGGAGGGTAGGGGGTTAGGGAGGGATAACATGGGGAGAAATGCCAGATATAGGTGATGGGGATGGAGGCAGGAAACCATATTGCCATGTATGTACCTAGCAACAATCCTGCATGTTCCTCACATGTACCCCAGAACCAAAAGTGCAATAAAATACATACAAAAAAGAAAAAAATCAGTCAGTCTTATCTTGTTGTTCTTCTGGCCACTATAAAGTGACTAATATAATTTTTGCCAAATTAGTGATTTTTCCTTGGCATTAGATATACAAGATTTTAGTTTTTGTTTGTTTGTTTTTGAGATGGAGTTTTGCTCTTGTTGCCAAGGCTACAGTGCAGTGGTACAATCTCACCTCACTGCAACCTCCACCTCCCAGGTTTAAATGATTCTCCTGCCTCAGCTTCCCAAGTAGCTGGAATTATAGGCACCCACAACCATGTCTGGCTAATTTTTGTATTTTTAATAGAGATGGGGTTTCATCATGTTGTTCAGGCTGGTCTCAAACTCCTAACATCGTGATCCACCCACCTTGGCCTCCCAAACTGCTGAGAGTACAGGCATCAGCCACTGTGCCTGGCCTCAAGATTTTAGTTTGAACATATTCTTTTTGTTGCACAATACAGGGTGGTTTTATAATCTGATACCAGCAACTCTACTCCTATGTTTCTCTGCTAACATCCTTCTATGGAAGGAAGTATAGCTTTCAGGAATATGAAAGCAATGTTCTTTCAAGTAAAGTAACTAGAGATGGTATTAAGGATTAATTTTTTTTTCAAAATACCAAAGCTGTTATGCTTAAAATTTTTTTTTTCTGTTTCACAAGAAATGATTGGAACACTAAGTACATTAACTTATATTCTAGCAACTTTAAAATCAATTTGTAGCTGAAATCAAAGGATAAGTCAGTTTTGGCTTTTACTGTAAGTTCCCATAATATGGTTGGACTTCTGATATTTTTCATGTATTATATTACTGGGGCCTATGATATGCTGGTTGTCAGAGACATCCTTAATTAGAAAACGAGGGAGGACAGCCCTTATTATTTTTGTTAAAATGCATAATTAATACTGCACAATAAAAAAATTTCCTTTTGCATCAGATATCCTTAAAATGAGATTTTTTTTCTGTTCCTACACTTGCGTGGAACTTGAATTTCAAGATGCTTCTTCGTTCTCATTTCAAAGGAGTAAAAGGTCCAGATCGCTCTGATTCAGAATAAATTGGCCCTTGGGTTATAGCATTTCTCTCAGTGAAATTTCCAGTTGTGTGATTTCCCCTCCAAACCTGGTCTTCTCCCAGTCTTCCTTGGCTCAGCAAATGACATCATCATTTATCCAGTTACAAATGTTGGACATCTGGAATTTAACCTTGACTCCTCTTTGTCTCTTACACTGAATCAGGCTTTGTCTCTGCTATGGTCAGGCTCTGTGTCCTTACACAAATCTCACCTTGAATTGTACTCCCATAATTCCCACATGTTGTAGGAGGAACTTGGTGAGAGATAATTGAATCAGGGGGTCAGTTTCCTCCATATTGTTCTCACAGTAGTGAATAAGTCTTATGAGATATGATGGTTTTGTAATGGGTTTCTGCTTTCACTTCTCTCTCATTCTCTCTTTTTACCTGCTGCCATCTGTGTAAGACCTGACATGCTCCTCCTTGCCTTCCACCACGATTGTGAAGCCTCCCCATTAAATCTCTTTCTTTTATAAATTGTCCAGTCTCAGGTGTGCCATTATCTGCAGTGGGGAAACAGACTAATACAATTTCCAACATACATCTGCCTACTCCTTGCCATCTCCCCCACCATAATTAGTAAAATACATAATCTCTCACCTGGATTTCAATTGCAGCCTCCTAACTGGTCTTCTTACTTCAACTTTTGCCATCTCCCAAATATTCTCCATAAAGTTTTGAGAATAATTATATCCATTATACTTGCTAATTATAACCTATTATACTTAGGATCAAGCCCAAAGTCTTTAATGTTGGTATCAAGGCCTTATGTACATTGGCCTCGTATTGCTCAACTTTCCCTTTGTTCAATATGCTTCAGTTATACTATCTTTTGGTTTCTAGAACACAACAAGCTCGTTTTCACCTCAGAACTTTTGCTCGTTACCTTTATCTAGAATGGTCTACCTTTACTTCTGATTTCTTCTTATTCATCAGATCTCAGCTTAAATGCCAACTTTTCAGAAAGATATTTTGTAATGAGATTTAAAACATCCTTCTCCTTTCCATGTTTTTGATACCATAGTACAGGTATTGATCAACTTATGACCTATGCAACTTATGACCATTTGACTTTATGACCACAATTGCCAGCCACGACTGCTCTGCGTCTGGCAGCGCAAATGTTGCCCAGCTGAGCATACGACAGTGCGGACCAGCTTCCGGCAGCACTACCATCTCTGCGTGCACCATTTCAACTGTTATCCCAGACTTGGTACAGCAATTTGTGTTTTGTGTCTTGGATATTTTTCATCAAACCCCTCCCAATAAACTTCTTATACATTTCAAAGCAATGGACCCAAACATCG
>NW_016107324.1:6885358-6940836 GCF_001604975.1 Cebus imitator | reverse complement strand
TTTATACACATACAAGTATGTATTCAGTTTGCCTGTATAAGCATAAGGAAACTCTAAAAAGATACACAAAAAAACTAATAAAAACAATTATCTATATTTTGGGGAAGAAAGAAAACTCAGATGATATGTAACAGAATAAGATGTAAGAATGCAAAGTAATGAAAATATTTAATGATGTTCCCTTCTACTGATATTATACATGATTCTGAATGAGGCAGAGTTTTAAAATTAATTATCAAAACATAAAATTCATGAAACAAAAGTTACTTTCTCTCATTTACCTTTACATGGATAAAGAATATAACGGAGATTGTTTAAGCAAAGTTAGGTGGCTGATTATTACTTTAACGACTGCCTGCTTTCACAATACTTACTGAAATTGATTCTCTCTATTCATTTAATATATTCTATCCAAATAAACTATCCCAGTATTAGCCATTGTTTCCTTTTGAAGAATTACCCGTGCGAACCTTTATTTGCAAAGCACATTTTAAAAAGCCAATATTTAGGAATAGATGCAATAATCTTTTGTTTAAAAAATTTAAAACTCATGAGATGTAGGTATTTCCAATTAATTCTTTTTTTTTTGAGATGTTAACTTTTCCAAGTTAATTCTTTTTTTTTTTTTGAGATGGAGTCTCACTCTGTTGTCCAGGCTGGGGTACAGAGGGACGATCTTGGCTCACTGCAACCTCCACCTTCTGGGTTGAAGTGATTCTCCTGCTTCAGCCCCTTGAGAAGATGAAATTACAGGCACTCACCACTACTCCCAGCTAACTTTTGTATTTTTAGTAGAGATGGGGTTTCACCATGTTGGCCAAGCTGGTCTCAAACTCCTGACCTTAAGTGATCCATCTGCCTTGGCCTCCCAAAATGCTGGGATTACAGGCATGAGCCACTGTGCCAGGCCAGTAAATTCTTTCAAGCCAGCAATGGTGTGTTAAAAAAGAAAATTCCATCTACAAATAACAAAAGAAAGACAATGGTTCAAAGTATTTCTGTGCTTAGTTTATCACTATAGGTCCATTAAAACAAGAGCAACAAATGGTTGTCAATGTATAACTTTAACAAATCCGGAGGGTTACCCCATCTAGAGATACCTAAAGTTATTCGCAGTTCCTGGAGAATTCCTTTTGAAGCATAAGCATAGCAAAGGCACAGTGAAATCTAAGTTTGGTTCTCCATTATAGCTGTGGTCCTAATGAATTGTGGGCCCATCTGAATTAATTATCTTCCAACAAGAGAAATAATAATCAAAGAATTTAAACCACTGATACAGTTCCCTTACTGAGATCCCATTAATATTACTGGGATCATATTTCCAATTAGAGTGTAATAGCATCTAATGTACTTTAAGTGCATAGATCACAGTTTTATTCTTTTGTTTTCATTTTACAGTTAATCCTATATAGCAGATATTAAGGAGGCACTAAGCACTCTTTTCTAACAAACTACCCATTTCTTTTATTTAAGTATTCAGCATTCAGTTAGCAAACCACCACTTTCTTTGGCTTCTAACTTACTGATTTCTTGGTTTAAAATCCAGGGGGTCAGTATGGAACAAATGGATTTAGTAGCTCTTGAATATCTCTACACTGTAAACTTACTATTGCTAACTTTTATTTCTTCAGAAGCAATATCCAAGTCCTAGGAATTCCGACCCTGCTCATTATTGTTACCTCCCAAACTAGTGAAGTGTGATTCAGAATATAATAACATCATATTTTCTTTCCTCCTTCTCTTTCTCTTTTTAGAGGATATATGACAGAATATTTTCAGCCTTCTAGCTTTCAAAAGATACAATTATCAAAGAGTCTGTCCTCCTCTGCTTTAATAAACGTAGAACATTCAACACATTTGGTATATAAAGAGTAACTGGGTACATCTGAAACATTCTGTGCTCTTGATTCTGTTTCCTAAAGGCACACATACAAAGAGAAATCACATAAACTATATAACCAACCCAGTTGAGTAGATTTAATTTCCTTTTCCTATTTGGTCTACATGCACCACCTGGTGGTAAAGTAGTGCATTTCAAGTACACACACACACACACACACACACACACACACACACACACACACACAGAGAGGTGTGTGTGTGTGAGAGAGAGAGACAGAGAGAGAGAGAGAGAGAGAGAGAGAGAGAAGGGGTATATAAAATGAAAAAGATATTTTAATATACTTCCTCAATACTGATTTAGACAGACAACACAATTATTCTACAAGCACTACCTCATACATACTAGAACAAGAAGTAAAGGAGAGAACTCATGCTGGAAAGTAAAATAGCTTTCTTTTATTTACCTTAGCAATTCCATCTCTAAATTAACATGTACATTCCAATGTTCTTATGAAGGCAAAAATCAAACATTGATAACCAAAGTGAAACCATTTCCTCATTTTTAATTTTTAAGAATAATAGTTTTTTAAAGTAGGTGTTTTTTAAATATTAAATATTATATTTAAATATTTAAATATAATATTCTTATATTAATAGTGAGTAAAAGTCACAGATCACAGAATTATAAAACTATGAAGCATCATAGAGTCATTAGACTAATACACCAATTTTTTACAAATGTAGCAGCTGAGACTCTGGAACAACAACTCAGGTAAGAACCTAGATCTTCTCACTTTCAGCCTAGGAATATGACATAAAAATTGTACTCATATTCATATTCAGTGAATTGTCTTTGTATGATGTGGTAATACTTAACTTATCTACACAGTGCTTTAAGGCACTCATATGTTAGTTAATACATATTAGTTTTGTTCTAACATTCTGAGCACAAAGAAGTAACTGAAGAAATGCATGCATCATAATAAAGCTATGGAAAAGATTTTCCAAGTATCAAAAAAACCCTATATATATGTTCAAAGGAATAATTTTCAAAGTATAATACAACTGCTATATTGCAGAGAAGGTTTAAAAAATTCCCTTTCTCCTTCTAACTCCTTCATACTAGAGATCTGTTTCTACAAAGTAGGTACCCACTTGTAGATTTAAGCATAAGCATGTTCATAGCTCCCTCTCATGACCATTCAGTATTATACAAGCCTCCTTTTATTCTCGCTTTGTATTCAACAGCTCACTGGCTAAGTTTTAATTGCTTCCAATGAGGTCAGCAAAGGTATTTATCGAAAAGCCCTGAATAAAAGACTCCACACACATACACATACACACACACAAGCACACACGCATTCACACACAGAGAGAAAATCCTCCTGCCTGTTGATTTATGGAAACAATTATGATTCTTCTGGAGAATTTTTCAGCTGAGAAATAGTTTGTAGCTACAATAGAAAGGCTCAAGTTGCATAAGGCAGACAACAGACATGGAATTCTTATATATCCAGCTGTTATCAACAAAACAAGTAAGTTACTGTTATTTGTCTTTAAAAACAATGCTAAATGTTTTCTAAAAGTTTGTCTCTTTCTCTGATTTTAGTACTGAGCAGGAAAGTAAAGTTACAAGATTTTTGAGCCATGTAAATATCTATAGTAATTATGCTGTAGAACATAAAGATAAGATTGAAGTTCTCCAGAGCAATCTTGACATTTAACTTGAAAAACCTGGGCAGTTCAGGAGAAAATAATTGATTAACCACAAATGTAAAAGCATATAATAAAGAAGTCTAGGGAGAAAGCACTTATACTTTGTTAGTAGTAATTATAAAAGCTTAATTAAAAAAATAGTTCTAAGTGCAGTATGTTTCTCACAAAATAGCAATTGGAATGAATGGTACAGTCATACTGTTTTATCTTTACTTATGCATAAATTTTATAAATCTACACATAAAGTGGTAAAGATTTTGACATCCTCTGGGAAGCCTGTTTTAAATGTATCTTCAAAGTATAACCTATACTGTATATTATACTACTTCTCACCCACTAAAATTTATACGTACAATTTTTTATCTTCCTCTCTCCTCCCCTCCCTATTCTTAATCTCTCATTGCAAACAGAAGTCAAGTAGCAAACAGCGTCACAGCCACTGAACTGACTACGAACTGTTTTTATAAGAATATATCAACAGAGTTATTAAGGAAGAATCCTGTATAGTTATCAGTAACTAAAAGGATAAGGCTAACAATTTGGAAAGAGCAACTACTTTTTCTTAAATCAATCTACAATTCATAGATAGGAAGAGGTCAATGACCTAGGAGTAACAATCAACTCAAGATTTAATTTTCATTATGTTATTCATGAACACCCGGAGCACTACACTATAATGCACAAATGGATACTGACATGGATCCTGCCAACTTTGCTCTACAGATCATGCTTTCACATTATCTGTCTAGTGGGTACTATATCTTTAGCTTGCAATGACATGACTCCAGAGCAAATGGCTACAAATGTGAACTGTTCCAGCCCTGAGCGACACACAAGAAGTTATGATTACATGGAAGGAGGGGATATAAGAGTGAGAAGACTCTTCTGTCGAACACAGTGGTATCTGAGGATTGATAAAAGAGGCAAAGTAAAAGGGACCCAAGAGATGAAGAACAATTACAGTAAGTAATTTTATTTTAAGTACTGCTTATGACCTTGGTAATCTGTTAATGGATCAATCTTCAGGTGATGTGTTTTCTCAGCTTTTTTTTTACTTCTTGTAAAAAAAATTAAATAAAATGTCATCTAATTTCTCTAAATTGAACTAAGCTTCTAAAAATATCTCTTGGAACAGGGCAAATCTACTTATATTATAGTTGGACCTGATAATCCAGGCCAATTTGAAAACATATACTCCTTGTACTCAAAATGCTCATAAGTTAAGCAAAATGTAAATAATATTATTCACACCAAAATGTGACTTAATACTGTCTAGCAAAACTCATTAGAAGGTCTAATTTAGAACTTTATAAATTATCACTAAAAGCTACTTATCACTAAAGAGTAGGAAATTTATTTTTATTAATTTGATTTTCTTTGGAATAATATTTTCATGATGTAAAATAGTTAATGTGTGCTAAGAAATGCATTCTTTGCAATTGCATATAATGACAAAATAGAACGGAATCTGTGGTACCCCTATTCATTTAAGTTGTAATGAATTTGTATTATAGATTAATTATCAGCTTAGGCAGAAGCAGATTCCTCCTAACATTTTCTTTAGTGAAATCTTCTATGACATAAAAGTTCTATGTTACCTTAAGAAAAATGTAAATGTGAGGGAGGAAAAAAAGTGAGCTGAAAGAGATGTTAATTCCATGAGTTTCAATTTAAAAGCCTTATATTTTTCCCAGGAATCAGTTGTTCTTATGTTGAAATATCAGGGTTGTGTTTTTCATTTAATGATTATGATTAATAACCAACTTCAGTAGTATTAAATTTAATGGAATAAAATACATATCTCAACACATAAATTAAGAATTTAAAATGCTTAGCAAAAATAAATTTTGTTTACATTACTAGAACTCAGACAACATTGTTATTAATATATCATTTTATATTAATTGTGTTAAAGTCATTTGAAGAAGAATGCATTGGGATACTGGTGTAAACGTGCAAATCACAGTGCTAGGCTTGCAGCAATTACTTCAAACTTTTGATGCCTGTTTACTGAATGACTTTTAGGGTTCCACACTAATCAACCAATAAATGGGAATTTCAGAGAATTATGTTTCCAATATGAAAATGAGAGGACCTTCTTTTTAACCATAATTGATATAGAATGTTAAGGCCATTTTAATGAATTGACAGCTATGATTTTATTATTATTATTCATCATTATTACTGAGATTCATAAAGGTATCATGTTAGTCCTGGAAAATCATTCTGATTATACTAAAGTTTATCTAAGGAATGACTATTTGGAGAAATTTTTTTTGATATCTACTTCTATATGAGCAACAGAATTTGGCCTATAATCAATTTATTTAAAAGTTACGCAGATTTATCATGGATAATAAAACCTGGTGGAGAGGACAGAGCCCAGGTAAAAATTATGACACATGGGTCAAATTCCTGTCGGTGAATGATTTGCGGACAATTTCTTAGTTTTTCTGACACTGAATTTTTTTCATCCGTAAAATACGGGATAGGTACAGATGATTTCCAAGATACATTCCAGTTCTTATATTCTATTTTAAACCACAGAATATATTTCATAAATATAAAGAAAACTAAATAGCCATTGTATAATTATCTCAAGCAATGAATGAGATGAAAGTGGTAGGATGAATCATTACAACTAATTTCAAATTGTAGTAACAAGGTTACCAAACCCAAGCACTGTGGGATTCTACATTCTGACTAGTTCCTTTTCAATTCTTTTACCAAGTAATGAAAAAATAAAAAAGTAGATGTAAAAGCCAGTGAAACTGAATGGTATGTATAATTATTTAGGATCAACAATATCTCCAATTGGAGTTCATTCATATATGTAAATTTTATTTTGTTTGTATTAAGATTTCTTGAAACAATGAAACTCAAGTAGTAGACATACATAAAATGCTAAAATTATTTTATAGTTTGAAACACAATTTAGTGCTAACTTTGAGTAACACTAAAGCCAATTTTGTAAACCATCTCCTCTAACACTAATTCCATAGGACAGCAGAACAAAAGAAAGAAAGTTGCCCTATGTTGTTATAAATTAGGATGTCATAATACCAATGTACTAAAAAGACAAGATATACAATGTGTAAATAATTTTCACTTCTATAAGCTTTTCTATAGGCTATATATATAATATACTTCCTTAATACTGTGAATTATCCTGGAAAGAGAAACTTTCATCAGAATCCTTTAAGCAAACTCTAAAATTATTGTCAAGTTTTGTGGCTATCTTACTGAAGAAGAAGTCAGTAAGATTCCTCGAAAGTTAAAAAGAGTATAAGGCACTTTTTATTTTTCTATAGGCAGTCCTTAGGTACAGAGGGAAATGCTACAGTGAAGAATATACAGAAAATAACATGTTAGAAGAAAATTCTGATAGTCATTTCCTATTATTTGAAGGGTAGCCTTACAATAATAATTTTAAGAATGAATGCTCATAACTAAATGTGCTAAGTGACATGTGAAGTTGAAGCTGCTATATTAGGAGATCCAGGTACAAAGAAAATGCTCAGAATTTGTTTAAAATAACAAGAATAGAAGCTTAAAATTATAAAAATGAAAGATTGTTTACATTCATCAATCATTGAATGAATGAACAAATAAATGAACAAAAGAATGTTTCCTTCCTATTTTCATTAAAATGAGAGTAAAATGTAACTGGATTGCCTACTAGAATGAAATGCAGCAGGATTCAGAAAGTCGTGAAGATCAGAATCAAACTTAGAATTTCATTTTCAATGTTTTGATGCCTTAAATTTTTTCAACAGGTTGTTAATCACCTTTCTTTGAAGGTCTTTTAAGTTGGTATAGATTTTAATGTCGTGGAAAATAAAGTTTTACATGAAAAATAAGACGTCAGCTATGGAAAATATAATTGTTCTTTTGATTACCATAAGAAAGTCTCCAATCTTTTCTCATGACTGTTTTTTGAATGAAAGAGAACTGACCTGAGAATGTCAATCAATAGGTTTCAGAAGACTATTCACTTCACTAGCAGAAGCACAGCTTTCACACAAGAATGTGGTATTTAACTAGGAAATATGGATTGGAGCTAGCAGGAGAAGTAAAATATACAGATGTATAATTCTGCTTTTAGAACGTTTTGGGCTGGGGCAAATGGATGGAGGGCATGGAAAAATAAAAGGGAGTGATGGGGAAGTGGATGTGACTGTTCATTTCTCATAGCTTTAGAGAATTTTTAAAAATTACTTACGGTATCCTGGATTGTGAAGTTGTTACTTCCTTTAGTCCCATCTTAATTGCTGTGTTTTTTTTGTGAAAAATTTTAGATTAGAATGAATACATTGCAGGAAGAGTACACCAAGGAACCCAATGGAAATAAGACTTGTATCAGTAGACATATAAACAAGAACTATGAAGATGGGGGAATTCATGAGAGGCCAAGCAATACTGGACCACATTTCTAACTCTAGAGGGGACAGAAGTTGTTACTAGAGAACTGGTCACAAGGATTGTGTACTACTGTTACCCAGGAGGTAGAAAGTCTCTCCTCTTTACTTGGGTCTCTGGTGGCTTCACATTTAGCCTAACAGTAGGTTTCCAGGTGATGAACTGGTACCTAATCTTAACAAACATAATAATAATAAAAGAATAAAATGTCCCTCCAAAGTGCACATTCAAAATGCAGTAAATATTTATTTTCTCTGTGGAAGAAGAGCATTGAGAACGTCATAAAAGGACGAAATGAATGGTCAGTACTTCCCCTTTGTTGTCAGACCTCTCCCTGTGGGGACAAGACCAGAGGGTGAATTTAGGTAACTGTTGAACTAGGCAGTCCAACAGCAGACAGAGACTATCATTCTGCACCTAGCAGAAATAACACTGCTGTTTAAGCTGAGTATTGAGGTGCCGAGTGAGAGATAGCAGCAGTGCACTGGGCACTGAGTGACTGCCTTGGGAAACAGATGTGGAAGACAAAACCTAATCCCTTAGGATAATTTCTTGCTTTTGGAATCCAATTGCTAAAAAGTTGTGCTCTTCCCAATAATAGTCAATATCATCTACTCCTTTAAAGAAGAACTCCTTGTCGTAAATTGCCTCACTTGGTTATAATTAAGCATTGTTACTTCCATAGCTAGAAAAGGATTAGTCATTCTGAAAACTGGCCAATGATTTGGCAATATTCTCTTTTGGACTGTTAGACTGTGATGGGATATGGCCTAACGATTGGCAAAAAGCAAATAAACACAGCGTTGCTGAATTTGACTTTGGACACAAAAGCTTCAGCGACTCATTTGTCAACAATTCTTTGGATAGGCTCCTACTTAACAATACTGTCTGTTAGAAGCTAGCAAATACACACATCGCCTCTGAATATGGAGATGGTAAATTTGCTTATATTCTAAACAGTTCTTAGCAAGTTATCTAAAAAACAGTAATTCACATTATCAGAATAAAAAATAACAATGTAAGGACAATCCCTGCCTGTAAAAAATAGATAATAAGGAACATATCTATGGAGTTGAACCAAAATCCTAGAAATTTTAGACAAGGTAGAATCTTGTAGAACTGGCGACCTGCATTCCCTTAAGTAACTTGTTAGGGCTTTAAATTATGGAGAATAGATAAATTGCTGGGGAGCAGATTTGGAAATATTAGCTTTCTTTAATTAGTTTTTAATTTTATAATTTTTTTTCCTGGCCATCACATGTGCCTGGCACTTATGAAGTGCCAGTAAGTTCATTCATTGCCATGAATGCATATTTTATCATCTCTTATCTCTTTTGTAAATCCTCATCTAGACTGACCCTATGACTTAGCTGTACAAAAACTCTTTAGCCTATAGTTTTAGATCATTCAGAGACTCAACTGAATTACAGAGAATGCAAGAAGTCAGCTCTTAGATATTGAAGAAGTTGCCTTTTCTAGATTTTTTCATTTCTCAACCTTGGCTAAATATTACAGTCAGCTGGGGAACTTTAAAAAAAAACCTGATGCCAGATTCCACCCACACACACACAAAAATTCATTAAATTGATCTGAGGTACAGTCTGGGCATTAGGAATTTTAAAAGCTCCCCAGATAATTCTGACATGCTGCCAAGGATGAGAACCACTGGACTAAAGGGATCACATTAGATTACTGGCGAATTAAGTCAGAATCTCACAAAGGCAGGAAGGACCAGGCATTAGTATTTGTTAAAGTTCTCCAATGATTCTAAAGTGCAGCTAAGGTTGTGAACTACTGCTTATGGAGACCACGAATTCTAATTCAGCCTGGACCACCTCAGGTGTCTTCAGAATGGAATCTGTAGAGGGGTTCAAAGTTAACTTGAACCCTAGGGGATTTTGAAATAGGCTTGGTTAGGCATAAATCTCTGAATTATGCACTGAGAGGGTTCTTTAGGGCTCATCTGACCTATCTGACAAATTTCAATGGCTCCAACATCTGATGAACTTGCCTGGAAATGCATGTGATGACAGCTCTGTAGCTACTATGTTAAGAAGACTGCTTTGGTGAATGAGTTAGCTGCAGGGAAGAACAGGTTTTGTGCCACAGTCTCACAATGACAGGCAGGTCTGAATGCCTTCTGACACTTTAAAGTGGTGCTACATTAGGGTACTTGAAGTACAGGCATCAATGTTAACTTACTCTGCACTTAAATGAGCCACCTTATGACTATGAACTCAGATGCTCCCAGATTAGGATCTTACCTTTCATGGCCACCTCACAAAGTTCAAAGGGAGAGATTTAAGGAGACAACCTCCAGACTAGAAAACCCAAGGGAAGGTAACCACAATTCTAGAGGGTTGGCTTAATCTGCTTTGTGTTGCCATAAGAGAATACTGAAGACTGGATAATTTATAAAGAAAAGAAATTTATTCTTCACAGTTCTGGGGGCTGAGAAGTCCAATATCAAGGTATTGGCATCTGGCAAGGGCCTGCTTACTGTGTCATTCTATGGTGGAAGGTAGAAGGGCAAGAACATATGAGAGTAAGAGAGTATGAGACAGACAGGGCTGAACTCATTTTCTGTAACAACCCACTTCTGAAATTCATGAGGTTGAAGCCCTCACAGCTTAATCACCTTTTAATGGTCCTATTTCTTAATACCATCACAATGGCAATTAAATTTCAATATGAGTTTTGGAGAGGACATTCAAACCAAAGCAAGGATCTATCCAGATCAGAGAAAGGACATAAAGCTAGAGGACTGTTCTTTTTTTAAGACTGGAATGATGCACAACACTAAGGCAAAGCTTTTTTTATTTTCTAAGGATCGTAGCCTTCTTCCTTTGTATCAAACAATTTTTGGTAGCACAGTAACTTCCCTAACTACTGGAATACAATACTCTTCCACTTAAAAATTTTATATATATCACATACAATAGTGTACACTTAAGTAATATGAAGAAAAATGACTCATTAAATGAAATAGATTTCAATGTAAACTCTTTTACTAAACAATATCTAATCTTTTTACCCCTCAAATATGCTGTAAATGAAAATCCTCTGCCTTTCACATCATTTGGAAAACCATGCTAAACAGTCACTGAATATTAAATTGCTTTTGGACCAAGTTTTACATCTGCATTTGAGATTATAACTGAGCACATCCTTAGTAGAGAAGTCATATCAAATTCACTAACAAAAATGTCATTAAAGTTCCTTAACTATGTGTATGAATGGGTTTGTGTAGTAATACATAAAGAAAGTGATTAAGATGGGGAGTGAGAGAGGAGAATTATCCAGTACCCGTGCCCAGGTAAAACCCTGTCTTTAGGCAGGCAACATCATTCTCAGAGGAAAAAAAAATTGATGTATACTGAGGAGAACTGGCTCTAGAGATTCTCCATCTGCTTAGTTAACTTCCCTCCAGAAGAAAGTAATCTCTTCTACTGGAGTGGTTATGAGTACTTGCTAGAGTCATTAAGTAGTGTCCATCTATAAATAAATAGGAAGAAAATATCTTTTTGAACAGGAGGAAAAAGAGCAAAACAGAAAAGGAAAAAAACTTTATATAAAAATTAATGGATTTTAAATCTTCTGTAAACTTAAAATAAAGCAAAGGTTTCTCATAAAATATAGCTCCACTAATTTTCTTGATGCACTTAAAGAATGAGGATAGTGGAATGATAGGAGAGTAGAGGGAGAAACAAAACCACTAAAATGCTGGTGGTTGAATTTAACTAGAAATTGAAATAATAATTTCAGATAGTAATCAGAGGAGTTGAAATGAGAGATTATTACAGGTATTACTCAAATAGGAGGTTTGATTTTGTGCCTAAAACTATAACAATCTTTGCTTATTTATCAGGATTATTCTGAAGCTTAATTTATTTTTAAGATTAATATAAGAGAAATAAGACACATTTCAATATCCTCAAATACCACATTTATCATATTCTATTGTAATATTTCCCATTTTATCTGCCTATTTGAACTTAAGATGTAACTGTAGGTAATGCTAAGAAAATTTGAGACCAAATTCAGAATAAACAGGGCTTGCAGAATTTTCTTAAGGTGGTATTTCCAAACTGTATTTCTTTATAACACTAGTGTCCCTGATATATTAGTGCTATTTCCTGCAGCATGGCTTCTGTAATTAACCCACTGAGTAATATCAGATTAAACAAAATTGAACAATTTTTTTCAGCAGAATTTCTCTGAGTCTATACTATACCTATGTGAATTTTAAAAACTCTAAGAAAAGAATACACATGATTTCTCAAACTTATTTGACAACATAACACTTCTCTCCCTCACTTCCATTCCCAGTTCCTGGTTTGGTTAGAACATTTAAATTTTATTAAATTTCATATTGAGAGTTATTGTCTAAGGCTCTATCTTCGATGCTGCCGAGAACTAAACAAAGTCACCACTAAGTTGTTTGAACCAAATAAAAAAAGCTATACAACTGACCTGAACCAATGTTTTAATAATGACCAACCAAGCACGTAGGCCAAAGTCAGGAGATTATATGTGATTTCAGATTATTAGAGTAGTATTTTGTATATAAATACCAGATGGAAATCCAGGGATTTACAGTATAATTTAAGCCTAATTTAAAATACTTTCTGAGTTCTGTGCAGATTTATAGGACCACCCTGCTGTAACAAGAAATGATGCCTAATAGCTATTACTTGGGCAACCTACAAACTGACCAAAAACATTTCTTATGCCATCACCTAAAACTGCTTTAGGATCCTAACATGATAAAAAAAATCCTTACTATATGTTCCTACAACAGTAAACTTTTACTTTTCAAAAAAGTAGTTGAGCAAAAGTTGTTGCTATTTCAATTATTTCAATAAAGAAATAAATTTTATTTACTGGATAAAATATATTTAGAAATTTAATATAACCTGATGAAAGGGCTATAAATTTAATGAACTAATCTCCATATCCCTTGAAGAAGTCAGTTATTTGAGATTTTAAATTCACAGCCAGTAATGGTCTTATTCTCTTCCTGTGCTCCAATTGCTTTTCTATCTGTGTAAAGCACATATGCCTTGTCTTATAGTTTTTTCTGTTTGCATTTGGCACTGTCACTAAAATGTCAGTTCTGGGAAGACAAGTACCATATCCCACTTTTTATTTTTTTAAATCTTCCAATAGTAGAAGCAGCAGCACTTAGCCCTATGTAAGAGGTGAAAGGGTGAAAGAAGGAAGATTGGTGATCACTCAGTATATTTATCATTTAATTTATTACACATTTAAAATTAGTTGTAAATAAGAAATAGGTTACTAAATTATCATGAAAATTTAATGTGGGCAAGAGTTAAAAGCCTTGCTGAAATAAAACAGAAATACACCTCACATCCCTCTCACTTCCATCATCAAAAAAAAAACTGGCCTCCAGAACCAATTTAACTTAGGTCTTTCTAAGTGATTTCAAGGAACTAGTGAAAAATTTGGTTTATTGTAGAGGCCAACTATATAAGCAGGCACAGTTACCACTGGTGACACTGGAAGGTTCATTGGCAGGGGATAGCGAAGACCAATTCTAAAAGAGCTGAGGCCCTCCATGACAATCATTCTTGTTTCTACCTGACTGCCAACAAATCCATGCGTGTCAAAAATAGGAAAAAATTAGTAATTCCCAGTTGATATTGGTTTAAGGAATATCTGCACTAAGAAGAGACAACAAGAGAAAAAGTCTTTGCTAATTAAATAAGCTATGCTAGAAAACAAGCAGTGAACTAATAATTTTGAGACAGGGGTCTGCCTACTAATATTGATCCTGGAGTTGGTGATCAGCATTGAAGGGAGGAGAGGGCACATGTATAGGAAGAGAGAACTGAAAGCAGTCCAGAAAGTTGGTGAATCCACTCTCAATTTGTTTTAGTTATCAGTAGCCTAATCTTCAGGAATCTTAGGGGTCTCTAACTGTACTTCTGACTATAGGCCTGGTTTATCTGGTTGACATTGAGGTAGCTCTCATAGGAAGGTCACTTGTAGGTGGTACATATTTTCCTTTTTTTTGTTTGCATGAATAATGAAGATATCATACAAAATCTTAAAGGCTAGTGACTTTTTAATTTTTAAAAAATTAATTCAACCAAGTTATTTATACCTTCTTTTGCTAGACTAAGGATACAACAGTAAACAAATATACAGTCCATGCTTTTACAGAATTAACAGTTGGGAGTCAAGGGAGAATTCCAAGTCAGAGTGGGTAAGTTTAGAGCACATAGCAGATTTTCTAACCCAACACAAGGAAAGGGGCATGGAAATCTTTTCTGACAGGAAATGACCTGAAGGATGAATAAGACAAAAGATAGAGGACAGACGTATTATCCTCAGAGGAAATGCTTTTTGTAGATGTTTTGTAGTAAGAGTACTGCAAGGCTGAGAAATGAAAAGTGATTTAACATCTTTCCAAGTATCAATGTTAAATTCACCAAAAACTTTTTTTCTATCATTTACTCTTTATTAATCTGCATGCTTTGAATGATCGCTACGTTTATTAAAAACATAACTAACAGCAACTAAAATTCTATAAAAACATAGGCTGTGAAGTTGTTCACTATGTATGCTCAATCTGGCAAGGGAAATAATCAATGACTATTTGTTGAGTTAATAAAAAAAGAGGTAACCAAATTTCTCCAAGTTTTGTATGTCTTTCCTTTAAAAGGAAATTTTGAAGGCATAATTCATTTGGAATAATATATTTTTTTCTGAATAACTGCATATTTTTCATTTTTTAATGCCTTTTCAATCTTTGATCATAAGTGTAACTTGTCTATGTCAGCTGTTGATGAATAATCACTGTAAAATCTATGTTATCTTTATGGAGTTTTTTTTTCCCCTAATAGTTTCTAACATGTGAGAAAAATAATAATTCTGAGTCATATGTTTGGCATGTAAAGAAAAAATTATGAAGGTTATGTACAACATTCTTTAACATAAGACGTTATTTTACTACCAAGAGCGTAGGATCACCTGTTTCAACTATGTAATCAAGACACTCAGTAGTCAAGCAGCTGTGCATAGTTTTACGCCCTCTAAGTTAGGAAGATTGCTACTTTCATAAACTAGTGATGTGCCTTTGTTTCTGCAAAATTAGGCTCACCTCCATTCTTGTATAAATAATGTGTTATTAAATAATGTTGGATGTTTAACAGGCACACAAAAGTGCTTTCAGCTTTGAAAAGATTCTGGCCAAATTTGGTCTTCGAATTTTCTCTTAACTGGCTGGAAGATGGCCAGATATTGAATAATAATAGATCCCCCAAAGAAAATGAGCATAAATCTATATATCATAGTGTTAAGTTGTAATTTAAAATTTATGATGTTTTGAAGTATTATTTAGTATTTTATTAGGTATTCAAATTAATATTACCACAAAAATTATTGCGCTGTATAGAAGTAAATTTGTTATTGCTGCCATAAATCTTTTAATTTAGTCTGTGCAAAATCTTACAATGTACAACGGGGAACATTTTTATTGAGTATATGTAAGTATATAATTTAAATGATGTTAATTCTTTAAAAATACATATGCCAATATTGAAATTGGTACAGAGTACTTTATTCCATTCTGATTAATTCTCCAAATACCTCCATGCTGTAAGCTTGCAATTACACTGTTACTTCATGTCACGGAAGGAAAAAAAGACCCTCAGGAAACTGGCCAGCTTGATAAATTTGCTGGTATATAACTGTTTTGAAATTATATTATAACTGTATTACGTGGCCCTGTTTTGCTTCCTATTGAGATGCTGTTCATTTTAATGAAGTGAGATTGGTGTTCAAAATTAGCCAATGTTTCAGATAATCCTATCAAAAACCTTTTCATACAATGTTGATTATTATCTGAAAATACCTGAGTAGTCAGTTAACCTACAAAGAGTAGATACTGCATAGTAGGTCTGATGAGTTCATTGTGTGATTAACATCACTATATATTAAGGAGCAAGAAGCTCATATATAGAATCCTGCTTTAAACCTTCCAGCTTTCTTATAATCAACACAAGTTGGTCACTAAGGGACTTTGAAGAGAAAACGTGAGGCATTTTTAAGTAACAATTTTTCCCTCAATGAAAACATGGGCCACTAATATTAAGACAACAAAAATGGCTACTATAACAAAAATTAAATGTATGAGTGGTTTCTATGTGCCTGGCACTGTGTTAAACACTTTACATACATTATTTAATTTAATCTTCATG
Organism: Cebus imitator; assembly: GCF_001604975.1. Classification (NCBI taxonomy): domain Eukaryota; kingdom Metazoa; phylum Chordata; class Mammalia; order Primates; family Cebidae; genus Cebus; species Cebus imitator. Next base: position 6,924,634 of record NW_016107324.1, on the reverse strand, counting down.
GGCCCTTATAAGGTGGGCAGACTTAATGGTCCTTTGCAGATGGGGGAGCTTTGGCTCACAGAGTTAAGTAACTTGCTTTAGGTTACATAGTAACTGTCAGAGTTGAGATGTGAATCCAAGTAGGTTTAACTCCAAAGCATAGTTTCAGTATCACCACATGTATCACTATACTGTCACTCATGTTATTGAAACATCAAATATTAATTTGTATCATGAAGTGGGATAATTTGCATCTGAAGAAATATAAACAACTGAAATTTTCTTTTCTGTAATATGACCTAGTAAATACTTGGCATTACCATCATCTTATTAAATAAAAACTTACTCCAACTTTCCTTGCACAAAACATATCCATCTGTCTACCCCTGAGAAGGCGTGCAACTTTTAGTTTATTTTGCTTACAAATTGCTAAAGATACTACAAAAATTAATTTGGTTGTATTTTAAACACATTTCGGACATTATTAAAAATATTTATACTTCTGTTCTTTAGTTAGTGTCTGGACAATTATTATAGAATATGTAACAATAGTAAGACACTATATATGTTATATATTAAATTTATATATACAATTTAATTTCAGATAACTCAGTCATATTTAGGAGTGCCTAAAGATAATTTCCTTCTCTAAGGCCACTAGATGCAACTAGAAAATAACACAAAAACAAATAAAAGAAATAGCAGAGAGTTTGTTTTAATAAGCACTTCTGAAGGATACTGCAAAAGAGACAGCTTACTGGCAAATAGGTTCTTTCTTTTGTCCATGTCCTTAGTTTACTTTTAATCCTTTTAGGACTGTGCTCCACAAAATGTAAGAGGAAAAAGAAAGGGAATAAAAATGATGAATTAATGCAAAAATAATGTATCTGGAATTCAATTTTAAAGATTGTTTTGGGTGTAATTCAGGGTAAATCATATCTTTGTTTCTCAATATTTTTCTGAAATCTAGACATGCATTATTTGTGACTTGATTAACTTTAGGTTCTTTCAATGTCTTAAGAGTACTTTAGAGGTTTGTGTTCTGAAAGTTGTAGTGGCTTTTTCCAGCAATTATAATACTATTTATTGCAATATTTACTGAGCATATATTATATGTTATATACTGTGTATGCATAGATACACAATGCAAGGACCCATTATTGAAGACATTCAGCCTACATGGGGACACCAACACCAAAGAGTCAATTTTAACAGAATATAGTTAAAGTACTGGGATAAAGATATGTTCAGGAAATTAGAGAACTCTAGTGGAGGCCAGCTAATAGAACCTGAGAGAGGAAGGGAAAGACTCTCAAAAAACCTATTTTAACCACATCCCAAAGAGCCAGTGGGAGTGAATCAGGCTAGAGAAGAGGATAGAAAATGGGGAAGGGAGTCAGAAGAAAGGGTATCCCTTCCTGGAAAATAGTATATGAAGACAAGCTGAGTTGTGTGTCAGTAGGTTCGGATAGGAATTAGTGTTTCAGGAGTACCAAGTTCAAGGTAGGAAGTAGGAAGAGAGAAGACTCCAGTGAAGTCTCACATCTTGAAAAGTTGTTTTAGGGAATACGGACTTTACCAATAGGCTATTAAGGAGACATTTAAGAATAGTAGAAGCAGTAACCAATCAAAAACAGTCATTTACATTATTCACAAAAATGACCTGGATAGTTAATATCAGTTAATAATTCAAATATTACTTTGTTAAAAAATGTAACCCTTCTTACCAAATCCTCTTAAAAGAACTACACACAAGTAATGACATTAACTCATGATAATGAATATCCATTACTTTGTTTCACCCAGTCTTTGATATAGGAATTTACAAATGGACCAGATTGTCAATTGAAGAAGAGAAAAGTAGGCTTGAAAAATTCACCAATGATTTATCAGTCTTAGCTTATCACACCAATAGTGTTATTTTATATAAATATTAATACATATTATGTGTAGCATAAGAGTAGATTGAATTGATAAGAAAGTGAGAGGAAGCATAAGGACAAGGAAAAAATACTGTATTGTATATTATGGCACCTGGGTGTTAATCCTTTTTCTTCCAGTAACTGAATAACTTTGGGCAAATACTTGGGCCTCAGTTTTTGTTTTTGTTTTTTAAGTAAAAGTTGAAGAGAGGGGCCAGATTTCTTGAATAGATTTCAGTGCTAAGCAACTGAGAGAGAAAGTAAGTCAGTGGGTGGTAAGGTGGGAAGAGAGAAGGAGAGAAAAAGAAGAGACAGAGAGAAAAAAAGAGAGAGAATTAGTTATCCATTGTTGCATAACAAGCTACCCAAAATTTATAAGCTTAAAATAGTATTTATTATCTTGCAGTTTCAGAGGGTCAGGAACCTAGGAGTAGCTTAGCTGAGTGTGTTGGTCTCAGGGACTCTTACAAGGTTGTAGTCAAACTGTCAGCTAGGGCTGAAGTCTTCTCAAGGCTTGACTGGGGCTGAAGGATCTATTTCCAAGCTTTCTCACATGGTTGTTGGCAGGCCTCTGTTTCCAGCAGGCTGTTGGCCAGAAACTTCCTTTTTGCTATGTGGGCCTCTCCACAGGCTTCCTGAGCGTCCTTAAAACATGGCAACTGGCTTCCCTCAGACTGAGCAATGACAGGGATGAGAGAGAGAGAGAGAGAGAGAGAGAGAGAGAGAGAGAGAGAGGGAAGAGAGAGAGAGAGAGAGAGGGATAATCTTTAAGATGGAAATTGCAGTGTGACATACCATGATTTCTGCCTTATTTTATGGGTCACACAGATCAACCCTAGTGAAATAGTAAAACGTCGGGGGAAGGAACTACACAAGGGTGTGAAAAGTGAATACTAAGTGTTAGGGATCATTGGAGCCAAACCAGGGATTAGCTAGCATATGTGGTTTTTGCATCTGAAGAATTTTTAGTCAAGTTGAAATACTAAGTACACATAAAATTAGGTTAAAGTAAACAATAGAAGAGAAACGGGACAATACGTTTGTGGAATAAGCTTGTTTCTCAACAAGCCTGAGGAATAGATAGCTTTCCTTAATGGAACGGCTAATTTGTCTTAGGGTTCCTTAGGAGGCATGTAGCTCTCTTCTCGTACTGCAGACACAGGGAGAAAACCTTATACCATGTGTTAATATCCCACTTTGAAGCACTGACAAAGAAACTGGATTTGCCTGCTTAAAATCACACTAATGATTGTATGAAACAAACACAACTGCACTCTGAAGTTACAGGGCTGGAAGGAGACCATGATATCATACAGTCCAGAGATTTTGACATGAAGTTTACAGATAGCCCTCAGGGAAACTGGAAAGGAAAAAATATGCACAAATATTGGGGACAGGATTCAAAGCATTTATCACATTCTCAAAAGTATCTGTGTTTCCAATAAAAGTTTAAGAAGCACTGATCTAGTCTATCATGCTTATTTTATTTGATGAGGGAATTGAATCACAAGAAGATAACTTTTCAAAATCACATCATGAATTAGTGGCAGTGGTGGTTTGGACTGGAATTGAAGACTTCTGGTTTTTAGTTCAGTATACTTTTAGTTAAACTCATTGTGTAAGCAATATGCATTATTACTGTGATTTGTAACACCAAAACCTTAGCTGATTTCCTTCTGTTTAGACACTCTTGCAATTTGGATCATTTCCCCTTTTGTTCCTCCACCAAATATCAAAAAGTGGATATATTTCATATAAGTAAAACAGTCATCATAGAGGGACAGAATATTGCTCCAAAGTATTTATAATGTCAAAACCCAATGTTTATATATAGGAAAAAGATATGAGCAAATTGATTACAGTTGGCCATCTATAATATAAAACCAAATACTTAATTGAAACTGAAATTGAAACTACATAATGTCCTACTATTTACATAGAATTAACTAAAATGAACATTGTTGTACAGTCATATGAGTGATCCTAAAATGAACGAAATTAAGGCATTAATATTTTAAAAATAAATAGATGGGAGAATAAAAACTTATTTTTATTGGATATTAACTATTTGTCAGGCACAGTGCTTGGTGCTTTACATAATTTCTCTCATCTAATTCCATTTCATAAATGAGGAAAATGAGGCTCAGAAAATTTGACAGTCAGAGTGGTTTGGTGCTAGTAAATAACAGAATCAGGATCTGAACTCAGGGCTCTAAAAAAAGGAAAAGCCAATTTTCTTTTCACTCATTGAGTTGTTTTGTTATATAACATTCTGAAGTTGATTACTGACAGAGGTATTATTAAACATTCTAATATTTTAACATTTTAGTTTTCTATCAAGATGATACTGGTTATAAGCTGGTTTAGACTCGGAAAACTGTAACAAGAAAACTCCATCTGCCTACTTAACTAATTGCAGATATTCTATAAATAGAGATTCATTCTTTTTGGCTTAATGTTTTATCTTTTAAAATGTAAATTATCCCCAAAACAAAATGTTTCAATACTTATGAATAACTTACACCTTTAAAATGAATGAGCAAATAAGGTAATTTCCTGAATGTGGGTTTGATTGGGTAAAACACAGAGAACATGAAATCACCTTAAAAGGAGAAGAGAATACAGAAGTGGAAGGTACTGCAGAAGATGGAGGTCAGAGGCCTCAGCAAACAATACTGCCAATGTTGCCTAGGTGCCCATGACTTGGATTTTCTTTTTTTTTTTTGAGATGGAGTTTCGCTCTTGTTACCCAGGCTGGAGTACAATGGCATGATCTCGGCTCACCACAACCTCCGCCTCCTGGGTTCAGGCAATTCTCCTGCCTCAGCCTCCTGAGTAGCTGGGATTACAGGCATGCGCCACCATGCCCAGCTGATTTTTTGTATTTTTAGTAGAGACGGGGTTTCACCATGTTGACCAGGATGGTCTTGATCTCTTGACCTCGTGATCCACCCGCCTCAGCCTCCCAAAGTGCTGGGATTACAGGCTTGAGCCACCACGCCCGGCCTTGGATTTTCAAATTAAACACTCAGTCATACTTTATTTAGCATCAATTTGAGTCTGCAGTGTTATAGGCTCATTGGGGGGTACAAAGGAAGTGCAACATTTGTCTTCCAGCATCTAAGAATCCAATTTCAGAAATAAAACTAATATCAACACAAGATGAAGTAAAATACAAATAAAATTAGAGAGCCATTAAATGCTAAATGATGTAGTATTGGCCACAGTTACAAGAGGTGCTCCAGAGGATTGGAATAAACCAGGAAAATAGACCAGGAAGGATTACAGACAAGGAAAGACATAAAGATTAGTTAGGATTTCCATATATATAGAGAAAAGGAGAGGCATTTTATGACATGTTATAATTTTCTTCTGATTCACCAAAGCAGTGCTTCTCAGAGGCTCCATATCATTTTATATGTTCAGGCTCTCAAATAACAATAATAACGATTATAATATTATTTTATATTATTTGTAATCCTTATTCTTTATTTTATTACATATTTTTCATAATTCTTAATAGCAGTATTGTATAAAGTTTTGTTTTTTTTTTTTTTAAGTATTATCTCATTGAATTCCTATCAGTCACAAGCTTAATTGTATACAATGTTTCTCAGTGGTCAGTAGGAGGAGGGAGCAACCTTCTCATTATATTTATGCATTTATTTTTATCATTTTGTATAGTGCTAAAGTATTATAATTAATTGTATATGTCTGTCTGATTTTTCTGGCTAGAGCTCTTTGAGGGCAGGGAAACTTTCTTTTTCATCTTTACATCAAAAGATCCAGTATAGTGTCCAGCACAGGAGGAAACAAGGTGTTCGAGTGAGTAAGAAGCAATAAAAACTCGAGTGAATAAAGATATTGTAGGGCTTCTCTCAGCTCATCATTAAGGAACTCTATCATTTGGCTCGTTTTTTTCTTTTACCTTATTTTCTGCTGTTTGGTAATAGAAAGATTCTATTCTAGCCAGCCAATGTATTCACTCTTTTTCCTAGACTACAAACATCCATACTTCTCATTCAGTGAATGACAATACTGACTAGAATTTTTTTTTATTCTCAGTATCTACTCATTCTTCAGGGCCCAGATTAAGTCTCAGCTCTCCCATGAAGCTCCTGTTGGCCATTTCAGTCCACCCCTGCACAATGCTGAGTACCTCCTGAGAGTCAAATATGAGAACTGTAAAACAGTATACAAATATAAGGCATTACTGTTATTATTTTCCCTTTACTGTATTCTCCTAGACTTTAGAACCAGGAGTTGGAAGTATTATAGGTATTTCCATCTATTATAACAACTCTTTTCCAATTCCCTTGTCACTGTTTCTCCTTTCCTTATCCCTCATCTTCCATCTTAGCTATTAGACTAGTGCTTTGCATACAGTAATTACTCACTAATTACATTAATGCATTGTCTTTTATCACTGCCTGCCATCATAAAGCAGCGTGTAAAGGAAATCTACCAGCATGGTTATTTAAGCATTTGACAGAAAAAAAACTCAGTTCTAAATTGTTACTATTTACATTTGATACTTCAAATAGCCAACCATTGGCTTTTCTTCTTTTTAAATCCTTATTTGGGCTTCCACATGACACCTATATCCCTACTAAGTCACTATAATCCATCAAATATGTGCTGCTCACACCACGAATGATTCGGTTGATTAGGAAAAAGAGATTGGAAGTGGCAGAGGCAAACAGAGGAAGACTATTGAAAATCGTGTGAGGGCAGAAATAGTTTCTATCTTGAACTCCACTGCATTACATCTCACAAGAACTAGCACAATTCCTGGCACATATTGTTTGAAAATATGTAGCCAATGAATGTTTGAACATATGGGATTAGTTGTAAGTAGGGTGGCCATATTCAGTGGTCTGCTGAAGCTGCTTGTGCTGGTCCATGAGAGCCAATTGTTAAATTTTCAAAAATTTTGTAAACTTGTTAAATACAGCCATTATTAAACATTTAATTATATAAACTTAGAATGAAATAAATTACATTAAAAAAATTACATTTTGAGTAATAAATACTCAAAACTCCTTACTACTATCTATGTTTTTGAAGTTATTTCTAACGTATTTATATGATGGAAATACTAAATAATAGTATGTGACTGTGTATTTCTTCCCAACTCTGTTCAGTGATGTTTTATTGGTACCTTGGACCCAACTATGATAAGAGCACCTATACCACATAAATTGGCCAATGCTACAAATCAGGGCTTGATTAACTGTTTTGCTGATTGTCTACATTTAAGTGAATGATACATAAAATGTTAATAATGTAGATTAAACTTTAAGATTTTGAGTCTATAACTGTTTTACTGTGAATAAACAAAAAAATGAGAAAATAGTTTACTAGTATCCCTAAAAACTATGATCTAATTCAGCAAAGAAATCACTCATATCATTGAAAAGTGAATGAAGTTCCAATATACACCTTCATTGATTCACCTTCATCTTACTTATTAACATAAATGAAAAAAATCAACAAATATTATTGTAAGAACTATACTTGTTCCTCTGTTACAACTCTAGTTTGGCTTCAGAAAAAATAAAAATAATGAAAGCATTTTATGAGTATTATATTTTATTATTTATAGACGTGTACTATGTTTCCTTTATATTAGCAGAATTTGTAAAGAATTATTTGTGCATATATATGCATACATTTTTTTTTTCACTGAGAGTCAGTTGTTAAGCATTTACATCATGCTTCCACATATAATCTATCATCCAAGCTGGGATACTTTTAAGAGTAAAAGATTATTCTGTAAATAAACACCTTCGGATAGCACGTGTAAACTGAGATTGTGCTGGGAAAACAAGGATACAAGGTCACCTCTCTTATAAGGACAGTGTTATTCGGGCAATGTTGGGGCAGACAGTGGCATTTCTGAGATAACAGAAAACTCATTAATAAGAACCATATGTATTGTTTCATTTTTCATTATAGTATCCCTTCTCCCTCATCAGGATTTATGGTTGCTCTCAAGACAATGAAAAAACAGAGAATGGAAGGCCACAATCCAGCCATTTAGTCCAGTGTTTATTCTTTTAAACATTTTAAAATTTCAGTAAAACATGCTACTACAAAAATATTTGAAAATGCAGGGAATCAAAGTTGGTTTAAACAGTGACAGATTCTGTTTTATAGTACAAGAAAGTAAAAAATAAATACAGATTATCACATATTTGTCTTTAAAAAACCTTTTTTTTAGGATAAAAAGTAGACAAAGAAATATCATTGAAATTATCTGCTTCAAAACATCAATAGGTTATAATATGTGCATCTAATTACATTTAGTTAAAACCCTATGTGTGTGAGAGAACATAAGGTTTATGTCAAGCTGAAATAACCTGAAATCTAATGAAGCCTATACATGCAGATCTAAGTTGGGACAAGAATCTTTTTAGCCTAATATTCTGCTGCTGACTGTGTGCATATCATCTATGGTCTATCTCAAAGGCTAGAAATAAATCCCAAATATCTCCAGCTTTTTTAATACTGTGCATGAATCTATCATTCAAGAATCAATGTAAGTCATCTTGAATCTGTTTTTGTGATATATTTTAAGCTAAAAAAATAAATTTACAACCTACTGCATAAAGTTTGGCATCTCTTTTTTTGTTTTGCTTAATACAGCTCAGAAAACCGGTAATTAGAAGCTTGGTTTGTAAATTTAAATAAGATATTTTAGAACAAATATTAATGTATTCATATTAATTCCGTTTAATATTCATATATTCAAATATGAATTCATATTCATTATGGCTAAAGTCCTAATTATTATATAGATTTCAGACATATCCTCTGTAATCCTTTTCTTTTCAGACTAAAATTTTATAATTTAAAAAGGTTGGTGTTTTTCAACTTTTACTTTAGATTCAAGGAGTACATGCATAGGTTTGTTACTTAGGTATACTGTATTATGCTAAAGTTTGGGGTATGAATGATCCCATCACCCAGGTAGTGAGCATAGTACCCAATAGTTAATTTTTCAACCCTTGCCTACCTCTACCTCCCACTAGTAGTTCCCAGTTTGTATTGTTGCCATTTTTATGTCCATGAGTACCCAATGTTTAGTTCCCACTTAGAAGTGAGAACACGGAGTACTTGGTTTTCTGTTCCTGTGGCAAACTTATTTTTATCATGCTAAATTTTCCTCTCTAGACATTTTTCCCATTTGAAGTGTAAGTTTTCTAATTTTTTTTCTTTAGAACATTTTTATCCAAAACAAATGGACCTTTGTTTAAATGGTTTTATGTTTTACTAATTTTTCTACTATTTTGGTTCAGATAAATGTCTAGATCATGGACATACTAATTATCCTAATCTGATAACTATACACTGTTATATGAAAACATCACTGTGTATATCATAAATATGTACAATTATTAGGTCAATTTTAATAAAATAAAATATAGAAAAGTATATGATCTATCAAGTTCAGATGATAATAGCTGTCCAGTTTTTAAAAACTGCAAGTATCTGTTCAAAGTCCTGCTCATGTTAGCCAAGAAATAATAGTAAAAAAGAGTGTATTTGATACTCTTTTATCACCAGATTCTAATTATTAGATAATTTCAAACTAAAATTTAATATGATCATTTGAAATTAGATAGAAACTTTATTAGACAAACATATCTATACTATTATTAATAATTTCTTGTTAAAACTGCTCCAGTATCAGACTTCTCCATCTACATTATAATTTTATCTAAATTCATGAATTTTTCCCTTACTGGAATGAACATATTTACAATGTTAGTTTTATTGTACATTAAAACTATGGTATATTTCTAAATACCAATGTTTTATTAAATAGTTCACTATCTTTTAAGTAATGAAGTAATTAGTGTATTATAATTGGGAACAGGGTGACAGCAATTTCACTGAGAAAGGCTTCACTCATCGATAAATATGGGAACTTTTTTCTTTTTAAGTTAAGAGCCATTCATCTTAGAAAATCTTAACTGAATGTTACATGGAATAAAAGGGCAATTAGATCTAGTTCATTAAGATTTAAATTAATTTAGTTCAATTCAATACTATGGAACACATTTGATGTACAGGTAACATTATGGATGCAAGGATAAACAATGTGACTTTTACCTTTAATGTGCTTCTATAGGAAATAATTTGCAAAGTTATGATAGTTGCTAGTAAGTTTCATATGAACAAAGGAGTGATAAAGAGACTGAAAGAGAATATTTCTGGGTACACCTAAGGAGGTAAAGGGGACAGAGAGAAAGGATTGGGAAAGGAAAATTTCCTGGTAAAGGTACATTTACTTGAAGGATGGATTGGTTGAAGGATTTCATAGAGGGTAAAGAGCTTTTTAAAGAAGAGAACAAAATGTGAAAAAATATGCTATTAGGATAAGAGTGAGGAATGGGGATCTCTGTCCTATATAGCCAGAGAATATGATGCAAAGAAAGTGGTAACACAAAGCTAGTGAACAGATAAAATGCTTCAAAACATATTTTAACTTCATATTATAAAAAGAGAAAATAGAGCAAAACAAGGATAAATGGGGGAGGCAGAATTAAAAGAAGGATTCTAGGAAGTAAATGGAGAAAGATACAAGGAGGGGAAGAAGCAAGGAAGGGAGTGCTCCCTAACGAGAAGGATAAGCAATACACAGATATATCAATAAGGCAGGAGAGGCAAGGGCAGAGGGATACTCTGGAAGTTCTGAAGTTCCTAGAGATTTTGACAGGTATAAGTGGAACATTCACTGGAGTTTGGGATGTGGGAATTCACTCTGAATAAATGGATTGTAATTCGACTAACGTTCCCCTAAACAATGAATAAAATCATGTTAAAGGTCAAATACACAAGCCTGTGGTTTCCTACACTGCTGTAAGGCTTTCAAAAACTGATCCTTGTGATCTAGATTGAAATTCCATTTGACCCAGCAATCCCATTACCGGGTATATACCCAGAGGACTATAAAGCATTCTATTATAAAGACACATACACACGTATGTTCACTGCGGCCCTGTGTACAATGGCAAAGACCTGGAACCAACCCAAATGCCCATCAATGATAGACTGGACAAAGAAAATGTGGCACATATACACCATGGAATACTATGCAGCCATAAAAAAACGATGAGTTCGTGTCCTTTGTAGGGACTTGGATGAATCTGGAAATCATCATTCTCAGCACACTGACACAAGAACAGAAAACCAAACACTGCATGTTCTCACTCATAGGCGGGTGTTGAACAATGAGAACATGTGGACTCAGGGAGAGGAACATCACATACTGGGGGCAGTTGCAGGGGGGCTAGGGGAGGGATGGCGGAAGGTGGGGAAGGTGGGGAGGGATAACATGGGGAGAACTGCCAGACATAGGTGAAGAGGGAATAGAGGCAGAAAACTATCTGGTTATGTATGTACCTATGCAACAACCCTGCATGACCTGAACATGTACCCCACAACCTAAAGCAAAAACAAAACACAAACAAATTTAAAAAACTGTTCCTTGTAATAATAATTTAGGTGGACCAAGTATTATTATATAATCCACTAGGCCCACTGTAAATAATCTTACACTATGTTGTTATTTCTTTTGACACTTGTAAGTGCTTGAGAATATTAACTAAGAAACTCTGTAAGGTGGCTGGCAAAATACTCTCTTACCACTTTGAATTTTACTTAAGGATAAATACATTTTTAGCTTCTGTGAGGTTAAGAAGTAAGCAAAGATCACAAAGCTAGTTAGTGATAGTCATATTTGGAACATATATTTCTAGACACCCAGATGTGCATTAAAAGAGTCAAAGTGAGCAATATGGCAGCTAGTATAGAAATCATGCTAGGATAAGAACTTCTCAATCTTAATGGGATTTAATTACCAAGGCTTGGTAGAAAATACATTCATCTATTGTTTGTTAGGTTTAAAATAAACGTTCACCATCAGTGGTGTATCTGCTTGGGGTAAGTTTTCTGGCAAATTCATGCAAATTGATAGATTTCAAAGCTATCTTCTTCATTTTTGAGGAAGATGATGTTGGTAAAACATGCAATCTATTCATAGATGATTGTTAATGCTTAAGGAGATGTTTATGTGGAATGACTTGGTCCTCATTACTGTTTGCTACAAGCTAATTCAACTACCTATGGTCACCAACATGATGGAGAAAACATAAAATCCAAGATTCACAGAATGGGAACAAATTGAATAAACAGTTGGTTTGCCTTTTGTTTTTCATGCACATTAATATAAAGTAGAGGTAGACTCCTCAGTTTCTTGTCCTTTAGACATCTAGCTTTAGCTTCTGCAGCCAGAGAAGAACTTCCCCATTCACAAGCTGCTCCAGATATCTTATTGATTTGAGAGTTCAAAATTACTTTAATGTTCAAGAGCATATACAGATTTATAATCAGTAACTAACAAACTTATCAGAACTTCAAAAGACAGAAATATGAAGCAATACATTATGCTCCTATTTACAGCTAATATATTTGAGGGCCAGATGAATGAAGGTTATCTCAGGATCTTTATCATAAATTACTAGAACTTTCTTTTTAACTTTCTCCCTAACATTTCACTACCGTTATCCCCCTCAACTCTTCTGTTTTGTATACATCTCCTTCCATCCTGTTACCTTTTCTCTCTTTTCTTTTCCTTATTCTTTTTTCTCTTCCCTTCTCTCCTTTCTTTCCATCTAACTCTTCTAATTAATTTTCTCAATTTCTTTGCTTTAACCACAATATAGAACTGAAGTACATATTAATTGTTCATTAAAGTGAATGGGTAAATTCCTTGTGCTTAAATTTAAAAGCAATTTTAAAAGAGTATATTTATTATATTAAAAAAAACTCCTAGCATAATCTCACAGAAAAATGATTAAAAATAAATATTCTAGATTATAATAATGATATTTTTGATTATTTTCTTTACTTTTTTTCAGTGATTTCCAAATATTCTTTGATGAGCATATACTGTTTTTTTAATGAGCATGCACATATGTACATATATATATATATATATATATATAAAATAAACCTTTTGTTTTAATACATGTGGCTGTCAATTTCCTTTCAGTTACACTCCGATAAGACAACAAGGAAGGCTCCCATAAATACCCAGTAGTCTAAGCAATCCAAGACAGATAATTGACAAAACTTTTCTTGAAGCTCTCCGAGAATGAACCCTCTACAATTTTCTTTAACAGTCCATTCCAGCGTTATATTACCCTAACAGTTGGACACTTTCTCATATCTAAGAAAATTACTCCTGCTTCAGTTTAAGCCCCTTTCCTTGTGTTCTTTTTTTGCATATGAATAATATGGATAAGCCACTAAAAAACATTTTCATAGGAGAAATAACATATTCTTTTCTGTCTGCACTCATCCCCTTGTTGAGTAATTTTTGGCATTTAAAATGCTGGTCTGGCTAACAGATGGGGATTTGAGCAGAGACTTGAATGATACCCTCAGTCTGTAGAAAATTGCTCACTCTTTCTAGCACTATCTCAGACTACATTACTAAATCTAAGTTTTTCTTGTTACCTAATTTCCATCTGCATAGGCTCATATTGGGCTCCTACTATTTATTGCTATTTATTTCTATATGGAATATAACTATCATGAAATCAATCTAAAATAAGACCATAAATCAGTAAATGTTTCTTACTTCTATACCTACAAATTGTCCTCTATAGGATAGTGATTTTAGTATATAAAGACAGTTATATTTCTATTTAATCTTATCTTTTCTAGGCTAAGCAATGTAAATTCACTCAACCCTTACACTTAAACATGAGGATTTCTCAGATTTTCACCGCCCACCAGTCCTCTATGAATACCACCTAAAACAAGATACCCAGAATGCAATGCTCCAAATTGAGCAACGTGGTGCCAGAATCAGCAAGATTACTGCCTCCTTGGCAACCTTACACTTCTATTAAGGCAGCCAAGCTTGCCTTCCCATTAATATAGTTTATAGAAGATATGCCACACTGTCAGCTCATCTTAAGCTTGTCCATGTCTCTTTCAGATGAATTGCTAACAAATTAGGTCTCCTTTGCTTCTGTACTTGTGCAATTGCTTTTTGTATTTATAGTGTCTTGCTTTTCTCTTTCTTAAATTTTATTTTGTTAGCTTCATCCCAATATTGCAGTCAATTATAAATAAAAATACATGTGAATGAGATCAGATATCCATAGCGATGACTTAACTTTAGAGATATGGTCATTCTGTGAATTCTAATGTTGTAATTTCTGAGTTGGAAAACAGGTTTTTAGAAATGTATACGTTTTTCTTGTTACCTAATTTTAGAAATGTATAAGTTTTTCTTGTTACGTAATTTTCTTTGCATATGTCTGTGGAACACTCCACAGACATATGCAAAGAAAATGTCATGCTCAATCACAAACTAGACTGTGACACTGTCATTCATACAAATGGTTGCATGGGCCCATAAGGAATGGATCAGCAATGCATATGCCAAAGTTGTATAAATCCGTAAGACTGAGAAACAAATTAAAAACAGAGTTGTGGAATAAACATGCCTTCTTACAGGGAAATTCACTATAAAGAAATTCACAATAATAGAATTAGAATGGCAGAAAAGTGAATTTAGTTTCTGTGTCAAGACTCAGCTGACAGGGGAATAACCTACAATTGAACAATTGATGAAGTGTGTGTTCACTGCCCTCCTCATCTTTCAGCAGTTTCCTGTCAATATAGGCTATCTCTTTCTTCCAAATCTTGGCACTTCTATTGTGTTCATTACTCTGGGCCTATGTCACTGATTATGTTGCTACAGGTAAATTTTTTTTCCTTTACACTGACTTTTCAAAACCATCCTGAAAGCCATTTTTAAAGCCCCTCCTCTCAGCCAGCCATGCCATTAGAGAGTCATTTTATAAACTGACATTATTAATGGTTAATAGCCCAATGTGTAAACTTTCTCTGGAATATTTACCCTTTAGTTATGTGTCTCTGAAAATATGATGCTTAATGTAGAGCAATTAGTTTCCAATGGTACAATTCAAGGGCTGCAGCCAGAAAGAGTATAGATAAGGAAGACATTTTAGAGAACAAAAACTTCCTTATGTCTCTTGATCCCCACATCGTAGGTTTTCAATTATGTTCTTGATCATTAAATCCAATTCAATCAAATTAATAACATTAAATTTGTTATGATAGTTTATTTAAAAATAAATCTCATCTGTTTTACTGTAAAATCTGTTACAGGTAATTGGATGGCTTAGGATTTTTGTCTGAAGCTGCCCAGTTATTCTCTTCCACATCTGGACTGAACTATTTGGGAAAAACTTAAACTAGAGATGTAGTTAGCATAATTACAACTAATCAACTCCTTTGAATGCTCCTTCCCCCAAAATATTTTTCCCTAGTCAGTGCCATCTGCATGTGTAGGGAAGTATATGCCTAAAAACTGTTTTGTTTTTTTTTTTTTTAAAAAATGACAGTTTAATTCAATAAAAATTTTAAGTCAAATATAAATTCCATGGCCTAGAAAAAGTATATCAAAAAATAATTTTATTTAGGGTTTATATGTATTTGTTTCCAAAATATTAACTAAGAATATGGATACTTACATGTGAAATAAATAATACTGTCATTTAAAATGTTAACCAATTAGAGCTTGCCAATCTCTACAGAAGGTTTGACAACTACATATATTTATATATCACAGAGGCTAAGGTTTTGTGAGAGAAGAAATTATAAAAATTAAAAAAGTTTTATTAGGCACAAAATTAGTATCACAATGATAATGTATTTTCTTCTGGAAAGTGTTGAAACGAATAGTAAATATTTTTAAGCAACATTCAAAATTAAGAGGTCTATGCATTGCTGAAAAACATTTATGTATATGTTTGCTGAAATCTATATGTATATATAGATTATAACAACAAGACTGAATTCTGAAATCTCAACTTTACTAATCTTTATTCTTCATATTTTTTTCTAAATCTTGTTACAATTCCTCTTCAATTCACCTTTATCTGTACTGACTACACGTTTATTGACTGATAATTTCAATAAACATGAAGTGAAACACAGCACAAGAATAACTTAACTCTAATGTTTAAGTATGTCTTAAATCATGAAACATATCTTCTAAATTTGCAGAGTCTATTGGTGATTAATAGTCCTAAGTTTTATTTAGAATTATTGGTTAGGTAAATTTTAAAAGTAATACTTATATAGCAGTCCAGATAGGTTAAGTAAATCTTTTGCCTAGGAGAAAAAACTAAGACCCGCTTTGTAATCCCTTAGGAGTTATTTTACATGTGGTTCTTCTAATAAGTCCAGAATCCAAGATGCTTTCAGAATTTGAGAGACTCGGATTAATAACTAGTGAAAAAAATGTTATTTGAGAAACTTTGTCTCGATATGATATCCTACATTACTACTTGACATAAATTCAAAATTGGATTTAATACGAACCAGAATTTTTTCTTTTCTTTTTCAGACAGAGTCTTTCTCTGTTGCCCAGGCTGAAGTGCAGTGGCACAATCCTGAATCACTGCAACCTCTGCCTTCTAGGTTCAAGCAATTCTCCTGCCTCAGCCTCCTGAGTAGCTGGGACTACAAGTGTGTGCCACTACACCCAGCTGATTTTTGTATTTTTAGTGGAAGTGGGGTTTTACAATATTAGCCAGGGTGGTCTTGAACTCCTGACCTCAAGTGATCCCCCTCCGGATTACGGGTGTGAGCCACTGCACTCGGTCCCGGCCAGAATTTTAAACACTAGTTACCTTACTATTTCATATTTGTGAAAATTAAATGAACCTTTATTGACATCTATTTCTATACTTGCTGTGCAAAAAAAAGGTTTGGTAAACAAATTAACAAGTAAAAAGCTGCCAGAGTAACTGGATGCTATTTTCTGGTTCTTCATAAAAAGATCTATACAGATTTTTTTTACGCAGTTCCTCCAAGTTACTATTTTTTTTTAACTTAAGCCAACTGCCTTAAAGAAAGCTCTTTTGGATGCAATCTTTAGGATAGAGAATAAAGATACCTTAATTTGGGTTCAAATCCAGGATTTGACAGAAAGTCTATTATTTCTGGGCAAATGACTTAATTTCTCTGAATCTTGGTTTCTTTATTGGGTGACTGAGATTGTATCTAATTTATGTGCTTACAAGATTATTAAGATAATGAATACTGTATATGTGAATCACAGAACAGGGCACAGGACAATATAAGTACTCAGTAAACGTTAGTTGTTATATGCCTTGCTTACTATGGTATGAACAAAAAAAACCCTAAATTTCTTTAAAAATTTCAAAGTCAGGATTTTATCCCTTTAAAAGATTTTCCTGCCATAGGGCCCAAATTCCACAAAATCACTCTAATTATAAAAGATACTGCTAATGTAATAATCACTTTTCTCCTTTCTCTTACCACTGTGGAAATTTAGTTTTTATAAACAATCTTGGATAATCATCCTAAAATATTGCACTGAGGTCAATGAAAAGTTGAAGTAGCATGTTTGGTTCCCATTTTATATTCTCCATAATAACTGTAATTTTCTTTTTCTAAAATTTGCATATGTTCTGTTTAAAGTAATATATCATTTCAACACACAGTATAAAAATACATACATATTTTCATTATTAGTAGTTTTTTTATTTGAAGATGGGATTTTACCACGTTACCAGGCTGATCTCAAATGCCTGAGCTAAAGCCATTTGCCCACCTCAGCCTCCCAAACTGCTGAGATTACAGGCATGTGCCATGACGCCTGGTCCAGTATTAAAAATACTAATGAGCTATTTTACATTCTTTTTTTTTGTACAGGGTCTTCAAAATCCAATGCATGTTGTTCCCTTACAGCACATCTCAGTGCCAACTAGTCACACTGCAAGTGCTCAGTAGCCACATGTGGTACATGGCTCTTATGCAGGATGCTGTAGTGTAGACCACATGACCGTTAGGGGCCATATGTTACTCTGCTTATAACAACCATATTTTTCTACTCATATATTCTGAGGTAATTGTATCTACACTCATGACTTCAATTATGACTCACATGTTGTTTAATCTGAAATTTGAAATTTCATCACTTAATTGACCAAAATGGAAGCCTTGCATTCCTCCATCTCTTCTAGCTCCCATTTTTGGTCACCAAGTCCTACTACTCTATCTCTTAAAATGTGATAGAATATTTTAATATGATCTTAAACTGAGTCCTCAAATCCTCTAAGAAGTTTTAATGACTGGGGAGGCAGTGTGGTGTAATAGAAAAGATGTGTCAGACAGGCTTAGGTTTGAAACTCTGCTTCAGCTCTAGTTAATGTATAACATAGATGGGGTAGACTTTTATAAACGAAATACAGAGTGATGCCATATTGAAGATTATATAGTTAGCATTTTATCATCAGAAATACAGACTAAATAAATTGCACTGGAATTCCTGAAATATACCATGGATTTCCAAAGGTTCATAGAGAGCAGGGCACTTATTAGGTCTCTCTTATGCATTTTCTTCTCTTTTCCCCCTTTCCAGTGTAATTCCAGAAACACATCATTTACAAAGTAAATGACGAAACACTAATATCACCCTAGGTAAAAATCCTGTTAATAATAAGAGCCAATATTTATTGAGTGCCTGCTCTGTTTATAGAAAATATTTACCTATCAGCATATACTCAAGTAAATTCAGTTCTGCTATGGAACTCTGTACTAATGAGAAAACATTGGTTCCACTCAACTTATCTGTACTTTAAGATTAGAAGAGATCTCCAAGATCTGGGTATTCCTCATAATTATACTCTTAACGCACTCTCTGCAGGCCTTCGGTCTCACCATGTTCCAGTAACTAATTCCAGGGATTTTAGTGAGGTGGGATAGAAAACAGGGACCTTGCCCCTATACAGCAGTATGATTTAAAGTACAGTTTTGGGATCGCCTGTATTAGGATCACCATTTTATTTGTTTTAAAGCATATTACCTAAGCCTCAACCCTCACCCATTGAATCAAAATCTTTGTTGTTAATTGGCATCTCAGGTGATTTGTATGCATGCAATGTGACAGGCACGTCAAATCTGGTGATATTCCTGTTCATCTTTGTGTCAGGCAGTCTGCTAGGTGGTGAATACACAGGGTTAACAAAGTGGCCATAGTATCCCTAATGTATAGTGCTTATATTTGTCAAGAATACATCTAGCATAAAAATCAAGGTCAACCCGTATTTATATGCAGCTTTCATTTTTAAAATATCTACTTGACATAACTACGAACTGGCTCAACATGCTGTTACATGCTTTAGTGTGACCACATATTGATGCCACTTCTGCCTTTTACTAACTTATAAGACATTCTAAAATGTTCAATGTAAGTCTAGACTCTGTATTATCATTTTGTTAAACACATTTGATTGAGATTTTTTTCAGTTCTTTTTCCAGATATTTCAGAATTATTGTTATAGAATTTCATTTTTTATCCTATTTCCCTCTGAGACTTGAATTATTACCCCAGTTCCCAAAATGTGTTTGATGATCATAATACAATGCTTTGTGAAAGAAGTACAAAGTGCAGTTATATTTAGAAGTTGAAAGAAATAATGGAAAGGGAAAGCAGCTGGGAAGCGTCTTATACGACAAGTCATTTCTGCCAATTAAAATTGCTTGACAGGGTTAAGAAAGGTTAATGTAAAATGTAATGCTATGTAGGTAACACACTTGAAATGAAATTTCTCAATGTTATATTTGTATTTATTTAATAAACTCAGCATTTCTACTATGGGCAAGCATTCAACTGGATACATATAAAAATAAGACTATTTAAAAATTACATTTTTTTTCTTTGCCTTTCTCTCCTCAAGGAATAAATGTTTGAGAAAGGGAGATAACTAAAATAAGTAACTACAAAATAAGGCAGGGTAAGTGTTCTTTCTAAAAAAGCATGAAAGATACTTTTGTGAATTTCTGAAAAGGAAAAAAGGGGGAAGGATCGGGGGAGGAGCTTGAGCCTCACGTTGAAAGATGAACAGGGTATTGACAGGTGACGGGAAGTCACAAATAAACAAAAGATGCAGAGTTGTGAGAATCCATGGCAGTCCAACTTTTCTGATGAAAAATAAGACCAGAAAAAGATAGGTAACTGTTTTTACAGTGTTTAGTGCATTAAAATTCAATCCAATTTAATTTTTAAAAAGATACAATTACCTTCATATTATAGAGAAGGGAGGTCAGAACTGAAAAAGTTAAGTCACTTTGCTCAAAATCACAGAGCTAGTGAGTGGATGAATCTAGATTTAAAGCCATGTCTCAAAGCCATATCATTTTTACTACTCTGCCACCATGTCTGCCAAAATAGGAAGACTCCATAATTTAGAGCAAGACGTTTGGGTTTCATTTCATGAAGAGTGGAGAACTATTAAAACTTTTAACAGTATTTTTTCTTTGGGAAAACAGGAAGCAGTTTACCGGATGGATTGAAATGGGGAGAACGTAGGCCAAGAGAGAAAGAGTTCAGTAAATACTATAATATTCTACATGCAGTAACAATGGTGTGGGTAATAGAAATGGAAAAAAAAACCAGATCAGTGTATAAACTACCCTGTAGATGGAATCCATAGAAAGTGGATGTGGGATATGAGAGATAAAATTTTTTTAAAGCATTCAGATTACAAAGCTGAATGGTTTGGAAAATTATGATACCACTAACTAAAACAGGAAAATCAAGATGACTGAACTTTTTGGTAAAATATAAATACTTGAGTCACTTTTTCTTAAAAATCTGTAACTTTTTTGTGAGTGACTGTATTATCAAATTCCTTAGATAACAGAAACTTTTCTACTTTTATTTCTTAAGAAGAGAGAAAACTTGAGTACAGACTTAAAAAAAGAGTCTATAAAATGAGTATGATCTTAGAGCAGAATCTTTGAAGTGGTCCCAGGTCTCAATGACAACAGATTTCCAATGTCTATTAATTCAGTATTTAGTTAATAGATCACAAGTCTTGAGGCTTTATTTAGTATATTTCAAATTAAGAGACTTGATTAATGCATTATATTAGATAGGAGTTTTTATAGTCATCATTTAAATGGTATATTTTTGGAAAGTGTTCATAATGGTATAAAAAACTTACAATTAAATGAATCTAATAATTCTTGTGCTAATTTTAGCACAAGGTAAACCCCTAATTAATGTTAGAACAATTAAGCCTTCAGTGATTTTATTTATCTTTCGTTAGGGATCACTTTCTTGATTGATAATGGTTTTTCCCATAAAGCACAGTATTCAGTTTATAGCAAGAGTGTTGTTGGGGAGATCAAATGAGATAAAACATGTAAAAATTCTCTGAAAACGTAATGAAAGGTGCTGAGGTAGAGCTTCAGCTTGATAAGTTGGATAAGTCCAGCTATTTATAATTACCAACATAAACTACTGATTTGAGTATGATCTTAGAGCAGAATTTTTGAAGTGGTCCTCAGGTCCCAAAGACAACAGATTTCCAAGGTCTACTAATTCAGTATACTGAATTAATATACTCTGGAGAAAAGGAACCCCCACTCCACCTGCCAAATAGTACATTTAAATAGTCATAATCCACAAATAAGCTATTAGTTGGCTTCAAGTCATCTTTAAAGGTCACTTAAACCCATAAACATGCACTTCCAGCATAGTTAACTTGTGTTTCTAATTAATTCTCATTTAAAGGTTTTGGTTTTATTTGGATTATTTTTCATCCAAGATTTTCCTGTTCCCTCTTTACCAATTTAAGATTCAACACACTTTATGCATTTTAAGATAATACTCACTAGAAGAAACTCCTTACAAACAGAATGACTAAAAATTGCTTTTTACCATTGCCAAGCTCTTGTCTTTATAGAAATCAGAGGGAACTTTATGTTCCCATATTTTCTGACTTCCATACAAATAAATGCAATACATCAGAAAACTAAACTGAAAATCAACTTCATAATAATGTTTCATAAAAGCAATAGGATTAGTAACAGTTGTGGATGTTTTTGAAGTTCCTAAAATCTTGTCTTTTAGAAATTTATTCTATAAATTCAATTTATAAACAAAAAAGAAGTCTTGCAGATGAATTTAGAGTATTTTTCCCCTGCACCAGTATTTTTTTTATTTTTTTCCAGACTGACCAACATCTACTATTCTCTTTAGTTATAATTATTTTTTACTAGGCTAGTTGATAACAATTATCACTGCCTATAAAAATATTGACCTGCTATCCAGAAAAATAAGTCAATTCATTTGATTGTCCTTAATTTCTGTTAAAAACACACAAAAAATATACTGTCATATAACTAATACTCAACTAATATCTCTTCCTTTTTTGGTGACATAAATATAAACATTACTGAGTATCTTCTGAGTTTCCCAGAAAGTTTAAAAATGCTTTGAATCTTTGTCCAGGAGAGAGTGTGTGTATGTGTTTCTCACACCACATTGTAGTCGGTGTGCAGATGTCAGCTGTCCTGGCCAGAGGAGGAGAGATTTGTACGTTTGGCTAATTTCAAACATGTAGGAGTAGGCTCCCAATAGTTTCTCTGCATTAGGTGCTTTCTGGAGGAGCAGCACATCATGTGATGCCTGCAACAAATTCAAAAACTCTCTTAGAATCAGAACACCTGTAATTAGTAAATTGATTCCATGCATTTTCTGAACCTTCTAGTCCATGTGTTGTACATTCTTGCAGTACTGTTTCTTTCTTTTTTTGAGATAGAAGCATGAAAAGTGATTTTTAAAATGAACCTGATTTTCAGTACTGTGTTACGTGCTTTTCTTTACCCATCCTCTATCTTTAATTAATATATCTTAAAGAACTCTTGTTTTCTTTTATCTCTTCTATATTTTGCAAATATTGCTTTTATGTAAATTCATAGAGTTTGAGGAATAATTATAACTAGTATTCCTATAGTGCTTTACATTATTATGCTTTCAAAAATGATTTTACATATTTTCAAGGGTCAAAACCAGGTTGTACTTCATGACATAAGCTGTGCTTGAGACTCGTAGCTGGTGGTGTGCCAGAGATGGCTTATCCTGGTTCCTGTGTCCATCTCTTTCTAACTCCACATTCATCTCTTACCAACACCATGTTTGTAGCTTGACACAGGCATACAACTGGCCATGGTGGAGATATTTACACAATGTAAATAGGCAAATGCTAAACATTAGAGCCTTTTCTTTTCTTTTGGAGAGTCTGTTCTTAAATGTTTATCCACCCATACACTGCCTATAGATGAAATTTCCTCAGCTACCACTTTCCTCCCTTGATACCATACCTCACCACTGCCTGGCTTGTCTCTACCAACAACAGACTTCACGTTTTTGTTAGCACTGTAACAACCTGTGCAAGGAATGTCAAGCCAGAGCATCAGGTATCATGGAAGAGGCAAGTCCCAAGAGAGGAAGAAAGTGATATCACGTTTCCCAGTACCTGTTAAAGTTACTTCTGAAGCCTTAAAAAAAAAAGTCCAAAAACCTCAGTGCCCCTAGAAGTAAACTGCACAATGACTTACATAGCACGTAATTACTGATCCAATCACAGATAACAATATGTTGAGACAAACATATAGTCATGCTTATGGAAGGTGAAGTTTGATTTTAGTGGAATGACATATATAATTTACTTAAGCGTTGTAGTTGCATAATGGATGTCTACATATAATCTCTGACTCTACTGCAAAGTCTGAGTGCATGTGCTCAAATTAGCTCACATTCAAAATCTGTAGTACCAGGATTCTTTTGCAAGGACTATGTTTTTACTACTTATATTTTGACCTTTCTTCACAGTTCAGGCAATCATTACCAAATATTCGAGGTGGGAGTACTAGCCAATCCCAAAAATGTTCTAGCAACAGTGAAGTCATAAAACAAATATTTTAACCCACACATATTGTATTCATTATAGTCTGAAAAAAAAAAAAGAGGACTCTTGACACCAGTCATGTATATAATGATTAAACAATCTAAAACCCCTCTGGCACTTGTAAAAACTGTGTAGCTTCTTTGTTTTGGCAATATGATTTTCTTCTCTGTAAATTTTTGCCTGTAATAAAGAGACATATTACAGGCAAAGCTTTGTGTGTGAGGCAAATAGTAAAGAAGAGTGCTGTTTATGTTTTGTTTTGTCTTTTTTAGAATGTGTTTGGTTTGTTTTTAATTTTTTTTTCAAAGGAATACTGCCAAAGCCAAATTCCGCTATGTCAAAGCCCAGTGTTGATAGCTGGCATCCATATAGACCATAGAAAATGAGTGATATTCATCTTGTGGGGCCAGCCCTCCTCTGAAAATACTACCCTTTACCCCACCTCTGCCATTTTTCTTAGTCTATTTCCTTCTAGTCTGTTTTTTCCTGACACAAATATCTCTTCCATCCTGTTGAACTTTTTCTTCCTATCTGTAGAAGTCCTTCTTGACTGGACTAGTGACACAGATCCTTTCTCTTCCTTACTACTTTGCCACTTAGAGTCTTCCTTGTCATTTAGGCTAATGGCAGGTCTAATTATTTTAAAAGGCAATTCATTCCTCAAAGATAGAGAGCTAACAACTTATTTTTTTGTGTTCCCTGTACAAATCCAGGGACAATGTTAGATATTGAGTAGGTATATAGTCAATAACTTTGATTCATTTTATGTAGATTTGAAAAACATTAAATACACATATTCCTTGGTCATTAACAAAGCTATAAAAAGAGGAGTGGCTTATCTGACATAACGTCTATTTTTCAATGAAGACTTTAGCTAATTTGAGAAACTGCATATTTCATGCTCTACACTTCTACTTATTGCTAGATGTCTTATCTATCTCTGTAAAAGAGCCACATACTTCTGTTTAATTTAGGCATATTAAGTTAATCCCTGTAGTTACTGGCTAGAATAAGTTGTACACTATGTATTCAGATAGTGCAGGTACAATATGTACATTGTCAAAGCATGAAGAAGAGTAAGAGCAATGCTGATTTTTTTGAGGAAAAAGTTTTATACTCCATTAAAACTTAAAGAGATCCCATGTGAAATTCAAATTGAATTTTCTTACGCTAGTTATTGTATTGATTTAATTTCAAATAAAACAACTGGGAGCTCACTATCTATATATGGTTACTAGGATATCCTGATTTATCTAATAAATGTAGCTTTAAGACTGGTTATTGCGCCAGGTGTGGTGGCTACGCCTATAATCCTAGCACTTTGGGAGGCCAAGGCAAGGCAGATCACTTGAGGTCAGGAGTTCAAGACCAGCCTGGCCAAAGTGGCAAAATCCCATCTCTACTAAACATACAAAAATTATCCAGAAATTGCATGAACCCGGGAGGCGGCAGTTGCAGTCAGCTGAGACAGCACTACTGCAGTGCAGCCTGGGGACAGAGTGACACTCCATCTCAAAAAAACAAACAAACGAAAAATTGTATTTAAAGGTTGTATGAAACCATGGGGAAAGGAGAAATGTATGAGGATCTGCGATGACTTAAGGAGGATCTGGGATTTAAAAAAAAGATTGCTTATTTCCTTTTTGCACTTTAATCACATATGAATGCACTGAAAATGATCCATCATTTAAAATATCTTGCAGAAAATAATTCCTAAAAATGTACTTTGCCAGGTGAATAGTAAGCTCCTAACATATATTTACTAAATTTAGATGTTTTCAGATGATATTTCTTAATCACAGTCCTTTTTCCCCTTGTGCTCACTAGAGAGCCAGCCTTAGTCCAGAAATATTTTTAGTCCAGTCTCATAATTCTCTTTTCCAGCATAGGCAAATATAATTTCTGATAAAATTTGTTAAAAAGTTTCTCCTGTTTCTATTTTAACTTTGTGTCTCTTGATTCATTGTGCATGATCCACTTTCCATGGCACAGAACTGGAAAGCCTAAGGTAGGGAGGTAAGGGTAGGCTACAGTGACTCTTACAAAGAAGAGGAAAGCTAACTCGCTGTTGCTCACAGATTCTATGACTGCTTTTCCTCTTTCTCCTATTAAATTGATTTTACTTCCAATTAAGTTAAAATGCAACTTTGAAAGATAAGAAATGATTTATCAGATTATGAAAGCAGCTTAGGCTAGTGAAGACTTTGGCATGTATTAAAAGGATGACTGTATCCTGAAAGATTATTGATAGATTATAATCTTGATATTACATTCAAAATAAATAAGTACGTTTTGTTTTCTAGGTCCTAACTTAGCACTTTATACATTCAACTTTGGCATAATGGAACCGTGCCATGATAAATATAGCATTATTGGATTCTCTAAATATCAATAATACTTTGAGGTCTTTTGAGAGGTTGTGCCTTAAATCACTCAAAATAGATTCAGGATCTATATGAACCATTTATGCAAATACAACTTGTTTGAGGAAACACGTTCACTCCCTCCCAATCCCCTGGAATAGGCCTCCATCAGCTCCCGCTTAGACCAGTACCATGATCTCTTCATTGGTCTTGCCTCTTGCCAATTCATCTCCCACACTGCTGATAAAAGTATTTTTCTAAACTTTTCAGTGGCTTACCATCCCCTACAGAACAAAAATTCAAATTTGGCCAGGCACAGTGGCTCACGCGTGTGAGCCACTGTAATCCCAGCATCGTGGGAGGCTGAGGTGGGTGGATAACCTGAAGTCAGGGGTTCAAGACCAGTCTGGCCAACATGGTGAAACCCTGTCTCTACTAAAAATACAAAAATTAGCTGGTCGTGGTAGCAGATGCCTGTAATCCCAGCTACTCACGAGGCTGAGGCAGGAGAGTCACTGGAACCTGGAAGGTGGAGGTTGCAGTGAGTCAAGATTGCGCCACTGCACTCCAGCCTGGGTGACACAGCGAGATTCCAAAAAAAAAAAAAAAAGAAAGAAAACAAAATCAAAACTCAACTAGCTGTGTAAGTTCTCAATGGTTTGGATCTGCCTATATTTCTTATTTCTTTTTCTGGAAGTTTACTGTGTAAATGTTGCAAAATACACCAAATTAACCTCTAAATGCCACAGTGTTTTATGCTTCTGTGCCTTTCTCACACAATTCCTTCTGTCTGATTTTTTTTCTATTTCACTACTATGCTGCTACAAAATTAGTTATAATGTTTATGGAATAGATTCTGAGAAAAGGCAAGGAAGTTTCTGTAAGGGGAAAATTGTAAGTATTTGCTAATGCTCTTTGAGAAAATAGGCACATATATATCATTTTTTAGACTACTTCAAACTGATTTGGTGTGGGTCAACAAACAAGGTTTTTGTTTGTTGTTTTAGCATTACTATTACTATTATTATCCTAAAATAAAGTTGACCTTTTTCATTGGCGGAGGTGAGACACTTTTTAAAACCTGGCTTTGAATAAGTTGTGATTTTTTTTCCCACCCCCAAACACCTGCTGTATGGATAACAATTCTATTAGTTTCACTGGCTAACTACTATGATATGCCTCATGAGGGATAGGTTAGGCAGGGGATGGATTTTCCAGATGAGGGTGTGGGGAGGGCGGATAATCAGAATCTCCACAGCGTATGTGTAGATTTAAAAGCAGTGATTCTGACACTTTTCTCCAGAAGGATGTTTTTTGCCCAACAATTTCTGCCCCCTACCCCTAATCTATCATACTGAGAATCACTGCTTCTTCAAAGAGAAACAAAAAAGGAATTAGTTTGACTTAATATTTAAATAAAGATGTGTTAACAGTGATAATCCTCAGAGATCAGTCAAATGATCCAACTTAGTTGACATTTTTATAAATGATCTAAAAGTAAGTATGTGTAGTGAAAATTCCAAGTTTGTAGATTAGGCTAACATCTCTATATTCATGAACTAAGCTAATGAAGATAAAATGTTGGAAGACAGAGGATTTACATGTAGGTAGGCAGAAAACTGGCAGATGACTTTTAATGTATTAAATTTCATAATACAATTTAAATTATATTTACAAGATAAACGTCACTGCATAATAATTTCCTTGCAAAAATGACACCAATAAATCGTTTTAGATGTTTCCTTAAAAATATTATCTTAATGTGCAGTGGTCCCAAATGTCCAATAAAGTAATGGTCATTATCAGGAAGAATGTAAGATACAAAACAGAACATATAATATCTCTGTGTAAACAGTATGGTATATCTACATCTGGAAGACAGATGTTATTCTCCTTACTTAGCATTAATAAGAACTATACAGTACAATGGAAGCATCCTGCAATTAGAATGAATGAATGATATAGACATACATGACCTATCTAAAAAACATTTTGGTTTTTATCTAGAATAATAAATGTTTATTAAGGTGAACATTAAAATGAACTGTATTCAATGTATATAAAATCATAACAATATGGATAAGAACAGAGGCTTGATTAACTCATGAAATATTAGAACTAGCATGTACTTCTTAATTTTCCTCTTATTTTTTGAGATGGAGCTTCACACTTGCCCAGGCTGGAGTGTACTGGCATAATCTCAGCTCACTGCAACCTCTGCCTCCTAGGTTCAAGTGATTCTCCTGCCTCAGCCTCCCAAATAGCTATGATTACAGGCACCTGCCATGATGCCTGGCTCTTCTTTTTTTCTTTCCCATTTTTTTTTTTTTTCAGTAAAGATGGGTTTCACTATGTTGGCCAGCCTGCTCGAACTCCTGAGCTCAAGTAATCTGCCCACCTCGGCCTCCCAAATTGCTGAGATTACAGGGGTCAGCCATCACTTCCAGCCTACTTCCTAAAGTCTTAATGTATTACGAACAAGATAGATAAATAAATATGCATCTTACACAGTAAATAGAAAATATATGTAAGCTGTTACCCATAACATGAGTGTTGCATGCTAAAAATACAAATAGATTCAAAAGACATTTAGCTAAAACCAAAAAAGAGAGACCTATAATCAATCAGAAAACTAAAGACATTTGTTTTATCTCAGTCTTTTGAGTTGGCATCGTAAAATACAATCTGAGATCAAGTATTATTTGATTTAGCCGTGGAATTTTGGGCTTATTTAGCTCTAAAATGTAATAAAAATTAGAAAAGGAAATTTAGCAAATACTTTTGTTATTCAATCTAACCTTAGTTTTTCAGGTATTTAGTATGATTAGAAAACTCATTAATTCTTTAATCTTGGAATAATAACGTTCATATGCCAATTTATAATTTGCTACACTACATACTATGGTGTTTATGTATCTCTCTATCTATTTCAGCATTTATTAAGAGTATGTCAAATCCAAATCCCTGTACCAAGTACTGGGAGTTAGAAGAAACATAAGATAGTCTCTGTAAATAGTTTATAACTTAGATTTTAAAATAGACAAAATTTATAAATAACAAGAGAACAATAGAGGTGGGTGCTAATTAATAGTACAGCAGTATGTTCTTAAAGTAAAAGAGATGACAACAGATTAGAAAACTACTAATCATTATGGAGAAACTGGAATTTTAATTTGGTTTTGAAAGAAACGTGTCACTCAGGTAGGTGGAAGCTGTGAAAATACTAATTATCAAGCTTCACCTCAGACCTATTGGATCAGACTCTGATATTTTCTGAGGTAACTGGAAATCTGAAAATCTTTTATTGGTTTGTCATCTGATTCTGTGCAGTTAGTCCATGAGGAAATATTTGGGAAATTCCTGAGTAAAGCATTCTATGTAATTCCAGGAACTGGTAGGCAGAGCAGGTAAAGACTCTGACATTTTGCATGGGAGAAGAAGACAATGAGGAAATCTGTTTGAAGTCAAAGGATCTAAGTTGTAGAAGAAAAATGGGAGAAAATTATGTAGGCTGGAGTCAGATTTTGGAGGGCTTTGGATAGTAAAAAAAAAAAGAGGTTTTGGTTTGCTTTTGTTTTTAATAGAGTGCACCACAGAAACTTTTGGAGCAGAAGAGTAACCTTTACAACATATATTTTATGAATACATAAAAAGTTAAAGTCAGAAGGGCTGGAGGCAAAGGTCTAGTTAAGAAACTTATAATAATAGTTGAGGCACAAGAAAATGAAGGCCTGCACTAATGTGATGGCAATGGGAACAGAAGAGAACTGCTGGATATACACTGGTAAAATAGAGAGGAAACAGAATTGTTTTTGGTGAGAGCTTGGGGACCTTTAATACTTTTTAAATCTTTTAAATATCTTCCTCAGTAAACTCAGATGTTTTTATTTCTGCCTCTTCTTTTCACTTTCATTTCTGTGAAACAATATAACTACTTTGCATAAGAATTCCTTGTTTAGACTGCTAGCAAAGAACATCAGCTTTAAAAGTCCCAAGAAAGCCAACGACCTAAATGACTTTAAATCATGCTTTAATTTTTCAATGCTGATAACCAGCATGATTTGAAACTAAAATGTTTAGCATTATCTTATGCCTGGGTAGCAGAACATTTAAATACAAGTTAAAGAGGGAGGGAAGAAAGATTACATTATATATGTACTGGATAGTAAATTTCACAGAGCATATTAGTAGTTAAAATAAAGGGAGAAAGTGGATGTGTAGTTTATCATCTAAGCTGGTGTCTCTGAATTAAAGGGTAACATGCTTTGTGACTCCTAGAGGTAGCTATGACCAAAGCGTTAATGAAAGTTTCTGTAACTTCTTTTTATGATGATTTTCCCCCCTCAGTTTCGCTCTTTGTGCCCTTGTGATCACTTCCTTCTAGCCCAAATTCTGCTCTCAGAAACTCATACACAGTATAAATTTATGCATAGATGTTAACTCCTCCCTGGGACATTTGCATTTTGAAACTTATCTCCCATCCTATGTAATGAAAATCTGGTTTCTTGTTGAAGATATTTTAGACTTTAGGAAAAGCCAGGAAATGGAAGAGATTTTCTAGATGGTGGGAAGAGATTGCTTCAATTATTTCCATTTCACATAAAAATCTGATATTTTCTCACATATTCCGGACCTATAATATCCACACCTATTCTGATAATCTTTGAACCATATTTAAAAAAAAAACATAGTGAAGTATTGTATTTAGCAGATGTAAATAGTCTACATTATCAGACAAATAATTATTTCTGGATAAAAATATAGAATCTCTAGCAATTAGAGAGTAAACAAAGAGTATTTCCTCCTTTCTGATTCAAGGAATATATCTTTTCTGGCCCAAAGGAGAAAGGTGGGCCCCTTGCATTGCTGAGAGGCCATAAAGAATAAGGAAAATGATCAGTGAATTTGTATAGAAATATAATCTGTGAAATACAGTTCAATGGTGTTTCCATGGCATTCTTCAGTAATATGCAACTAAATAAATATTACCCTGTATATTGTACAACCAAATAGTTTGCTTCAAATTTTGCTATAGTTCTAACCCTGCTGAAACAAGCTGCTGCAACTTAAATTCTTTCAAAAGAAAATATTGCCATCATTGTACCATATGCTGATGTACTTTCTAAAGATTTTCTAATGTTTTATTTTAATAAGTCCCTAAATGGATAACATAATTATTTTTACTTAACCAGACATGTCATTTAAACGTTTTTTGACATCATTACAAAATAGATATGGGATTAATAAGAGGTATATTTGATTTATTCTCTAATAATGAGGAAGATGTGGAATAAGTTCTCTTGTTGCAGGTTATACTTGATGCCAGCAATTATGCAATCATGTGGAACTGTTTTGAATTTCATGCTGATTTGATAGGAATTAAACTTTCTGGGTTTCAGTAATAATTTATCTACTTGTGTTTCTTTCTTGCGGGCTTCGATTAGTTTTCTAATTTCTTTTAGTGTATTCCAAGGTTCTGTCTTAAATCTGTTATTTAACAGCTACAGGGCATGCCTTCTTAGGGTAAAGTGATCCAACAACAAGATTAGTATTATCAACCATAAGTATCATTGTATTTTCTTACAATAGTGGATTCTAGGGTTCATGGGAAAAGAGAAGAACCTGGAAGCAGGTTCTATATCCAGCCTGCTGGAGGTCACTGCCTCCACAAAGTGCTCTATGTTATCCCCTCAAAGTGAAAGTCAATAAAGAAATGTGGAGAAAATGAACTCACTTCTTTCCTAACTCAAGCACTGAATCACTCCCTCCAGGCAGGAAAGCCAACATGAGCACAGCATATCCACGTAAGGGTCCTACCCCAACACTAACACTGACAAAAGAGGTTTGTCTTCCATGTTAAACAGTCACTCTGCTTAACTGATGAAACAAGTTTTTTTCAACCTAAGTGCTCATAATTTGGGCTTTTTCTATTTCACCGTCACTATTGAAAAAGTCAATTTTGAATAACATGCATATATCACTAAAGGTCATTTGCTTATGTTTCAGGTTGACACCTTAAAACAAAATACAGCTACATGTTATATATATATATATATATATATATATATATATATATATACATAATTTTTTTTTGACTTGGTTCATAATGGCGGTAACTTATACAAGTTGTTTACAAGAAAATAAGTGACTCATAAAACATCTGTAAAATATATGTAAGACTGAAATAAATTTAAAATGGTACTTCAGTCATTTATTTCCTTATAAGCAATTTGTCCATAACAGTTGATATAAAACTTGTATTACTCTGCTTTCAAATATGTTTTCTTTTAGAGAAACATTTCTTAGAGATAATTATACCACTTATCTCACCAAATATTGTCTATACAGAAAACTGTTGTTTCTTCCAGGGATACTCTTAAAATTAAATTAAATTTTATTTCTATTTAAAGGGTATGGAGCATTAAAATTAGTTTATCATCAAAACATTTTATATTTAATTCTAATAAATTATATGTGATTTATAAGCACTATCTCTATTTCATTATAAAATCTCAGACCAACAAATCAATTGGCTTTTCATAGCACAATTTTTCCTCCTTTTCTTAGAGTCAGAACAAGAAAAACTTATATCTGTAGTCAAGGCCAAAACAGTGGCTTATGGATTAAATTATTAGGTGTCACTTCAATAAAGTACTGAATTGAAACAATTCAGTAACATAATTACTTATATTCCCTGATTTTACTATGAGGGAGACAAAAAGTAGCCAAGGACTTCATTTATAACAGCTACATTAGTAGTTGGCAGTGAATGAAATCATCTTCATTATCAAGGTATTGGTCACAACTAAGCTATGCCTTTAAAAGTGACTGTTAATAAAAATAATGTGATTGAGAAGCTACTGGCTAAAACATACTGTCATTATCTTTCTTTTTTTTATGATTCTAAGAAGTCATAATAATAAGCAAACTCAAAATGAGAAATGGTAATAAGGAGAATGAGAAACTGTAAATCCACGTCAAACCAAAGGATTCTCACCTTCCCAGTACAATTAAGAGTTCAACGATTCGAGGACGGCATTAAATAGAAATGGTAGCTATGCTTTAATAATATTTCTTAATTCTCTGGTAAAATTTAAGCCCTGCATACAGCTGCAATCAAAATGGGACATTCTTTTATTTTTTTTTTTGAGATGGAGTTTCACTCACGTTACCCAGGCTGGAGTGCAATGGCGCGATCTCGGCTCACCGCAACCTCTGCCTCCTGGGTTCAGGCAATTCTCCTGCCTCAGCCTCCTGAGTAGCTGGGATTACAGACACGCACCACCATGCCCAGCTAATTTTTTGTACAAAATGGGACATTCTAATGTTGTTCCATCTTTTGAAGACTCCAGTATTATGATTGAAGCATGGGAAATGATGGAATTCTAAACTGTTATTACAGATTATAAATTAAAGAGAGAGGCAGTGATAGAAAAATCACATGTGAGGATACTTTAAGTGACACCTACTGATAATTCTTTAACACTGGGAACACTGTGCATACTGAGTATATATTTAATATTTTTAAAATTAAAACACTAACATTATCATTATATTTTTAAAAGTCAGATATCTTCTGAAATTTTTTGGTGCTAAGCAAATTTCTTTTTTACTATCAATAAATAATTCTGTTGATCCTACATACCTAGTCCAGCTATAATTTCACTGTAGATCTAGATCACAAAGCAATATTCTTATGTCAAATTTAGGACCAGCATATACAAACCCATTATCACTTCAAACTTAATATCTTCATGAAAATTCCAACACATTATTACTTCTACCCAATAAAAATAGCATTGCCTTAACTTTTCTCATACACTCATTCTCAAAAGGACCTGGGTTTGAAATGATACTTGACTTCTCTAACTCTTTTGCTTTAGCCTCAACATCCATTGGGCCTGGAAGTTGAAAAAATAGACACAGCAAGAGGAATGGGTAAATGTGACAGAAATAATTTGGATCATTGCTGTTAAGTATATAATGAGTATTTGTGATCTATCATATTTGCTGAAGTTTGACATTAAGATGGTACATTCCAGTATTATGTACCACTTCCTAGAAGATCAACGAAGTAGAAATGCAGTGACAAGGGTGTCATCTAGAAAGAATGAAAAGAAATACTTCCAAGAACTCAACAGCCTGCTGGGAGAAATTCCAGGATGTAAGGACACCAAGGGAACTACTGCAGCCCACTTAGAACATGTGTTTTGTGTTTGTTCCACATGTTGTGTCTGAGATAGTCACCAATAATGTGTAATATAAACTGTTTTTCTTGACTAGATGTGAAAGTGAAATGGCTTGTTGATACTCTTTTCTATGCTACAGCTTATTAGAAAAGATAAGTATTTTTAGAGGGAGTAGAAAAACTAATTCAGAAAGGAAATCAAGAAGAAAAAAATCTAAAGAGGCTAGGGAATAGAAACCATCATTAAGAATATGGCAAATATAAGGCAGACTGCGGTGGTTTGTGCCTGTAATCACATAGCACTTTGGGAGGCCAAGATGGGTGGATCACCTGAGGTCAGGATTTCGAGACCATCCTGGCTTAGGTGAAACCCCTTCTCTACTAAAAATACAAAAATTAGCTCAGTGTGGTGGCATATCCCTGTAATTCCAGCTACTTGGGAGACTGAGGGAGTAGAACTGCTTGATCCCGGGAGGTGGAGGTTGTACTGTGCCTAGATGGTGCCACTGTACTGCAGCTTGGGCAAGAGAGCAAGACTCTACCTCAAAAAAAAAAAAAAAAAAAAAAAAAAAAAAAAAAAAAAAAAAAAAAAAAAAAAAAAAAAGAAAAGAAAAGAAAAAAAAAGAGAATATGGCAAATGTAATGAATTCATACACAGAAGAAAGATAACAGATATGTAGAGTACTGAACATTGTTAAGTGATCAGTAACTTGTTTTATTCAAAAATGAAAAGTTGATTTTCTAACCAAGAATGGTGAATCTGGTCTTTTTGAGAGTTGTAACAGCATCTCATGCTTTATGTAACAATAACGAGTACTCAGAAAAGCTAGCTGACATTAGGTAATTTCTTGGCTAGTAAGCAACTGAACACAAGTTTGACACAGTTTACTGATAGGGGAGCTGTGGTCTTCCTGACACATGTATAAAGATGTAAAGGGCAGCCAGAAAAGATTATCAAACTAAATAAATGCTGACACATGTAGGAATAAAAGACAGCACCAGAAGAAACTTGGACTCCCTCATGACAGTGAAGTTCTGGATATGAAAATGAAAGACATGACAGCACAGGTGTTGTTTTCATTTTTTCTTCTAGGTTTATCTCATGACTTTAGAAGTGGAAAAAAAAAAAAAGGCTGTGAAAGTAAACACTGGGCCATTAACAACAGTGTTGAAAACAAGACTTGTCTTTCTGGCTGTTGGCTTAGAATAACTGAAAAAATGGGCTCCTGGAGTTTTATGTACATTTTATGAAGAATGCATTTGAAGCAAAATAAAATTGGGGTACATTAGTTAAGATTCAGTTTGGCTCAGAAAATTGTTTATTTCTCCATGCAATAAATGTCTGGAGGAGTGAGAACTCTGCTCCACAAAAACATCTGGGAGTTTCCAGGTCCATTGAGCTCAGTGTTCCACAATCTTTTTGTTCTCATTACCCATGGTAGAATCCAAATTCCAGCAGGAAGATGGAATAAAAGGGTTAAAAGTGGGTACAAAGGGCTTCTGCTGGCTACCTTTAATGGAAGATTTCTGGAAGTTGCCATAGGACACCTTAGTTAAAGCACATCAGCTAAAACTCGGTCACATGACTGGACTAAGCTGCAAAGAAGACTGGGAAAGGTAAAGCTTATTTTGTGCCCTCAGCTAAAAATTCTACTGCCATGGAAGAAGGAGAGAATGAAAGCTGGGGAACAATTAAGAGTCTTTTCTCAGAAAGCTGGGGAGAAAAATGCCTACATACGATTGAAGGAATGAACATCATAATGAATGACATTGTACTGTCATAAGCTTGAAGACTTAAGGGGCAAAGATATAACAAAAAGAGAATAAAAGCTCATTATGTCTCGTAAGAAAAGGGTCAGGATCAAAACGTATAACTTCAAATGGGTAGAAAAAAGCGCAGATGCAATGACAAATAGTAGACGGAATAGCTACATGACATTATAGATGAAGACATTTCCCAAATTTGCCAATGACCAATAATAGAAAGGAATGGCTAATTTGGGGGGTATCATAAATTTTAATATGATCATGTATCAGTTATTTATGATTTATTTCATGCCAAATTATAAACAGAGTTGAGGTGACGGAATTAAAACTCACCATTTCTTAAGCAATTGTATGTAGACCACCCAAATGTTTCCAAAGGTACTTGGGGGATTAATTTAACTAAAGGCATACTATTATCTTTTTTTAACTTATATATTTTTAAGAATCAATTTTATATTTTTTCAACTTAGAAAAGAATGGCTTGAGTGCCTCCACAAACATATCAAATATTAATGCCTGGAATTTACAGAGATGAGAAAGATTTACTCACAATGTAGTTAACTCACCCCTTCCTCACCTAATGAAGTCAGGATGACGTTCACTATTAAATATATAGATTCATTCATTGTCATGCTGCTAAATTTATAACCTTAATAAACCATTGGTTAACAACAGAAAGTATAAAGAATAATTGAGTTAAATATGTTATTAGAAGCCTAAAATTACTCCAAAATTCACTTTTATTTTTAAAATTGATTTATATTTGACAATTTACAGTTAACTTTTAAGTAATTTTCTTCAGATCAGTACAGTCCCCGTGCCAAAAAATGGGTCTAGCAATAAACACTCAATAAGTACTTGTTAAATAACTTTGTATGTTACAGAAAATATTGTGACAATCAAATTGGAGTTGGTCTCATGTTTTGGGGGAGTCTAATGACTCCTTACACCTGTGATATTTTATTTATGGAGCACTATTTGCATAGAATAAAATAATTTTTTATTTTGACACTTAGAAATGAAAGAAATTTTAAAAATAAGTGCATTTTTTTAAAAGCAAAGAATTTTAATAATTAGATCCAAAAACTAGATTTTGTCATCTTTGATGTTATAACATTTATAGTTCAACATATATTTATTTAACTTACTTTTAATTCTACATATACCATATGAGGTCATTTTGAAATTTATTTGTTCAAAAATCATGAGGTTTTTTAAAAAACATAATTAGTTTAAGGAAAATGAAGAACATTAATCATTTGTTGAAAGGGAACAGTTGACATTTGCGTTTGTATATATAATATACTTAAACAAACTTCACAAAATAACCTTGAAAAATATACTAATCTAAAACAAAATTTATTTTTGATATGCATACTTTTTTAAATATTCAAACTCCAAAATAATGACAGGCTTAAAAATATTTTTAAGGAGATGATGAGATTATATAACTATAAAATATGTTTATGGTCTACATTAAGAAAAACAATGAATAATATTCTGCATTAGACTAACTATATCAGTCCAGTTCTTGCTGAGATACTTATTTTAAGTAAATAGTGTACCTAGTAAAGAGTCTGGAATTCATACTGTATGAGAAACGGCCAAAGAACCTATGGATGATGGGAAGCATGATCAATGTCTTCACCTCTTTAAGTGGCTGTTGATTTATTCTGCATAGCTCCAGAGGATATATTCACATATAATTAGTAACACAATCAGAGCTACCTATAAATTTAAAGAACCACTTGGAAAATGGTAACCTATAATAAATTAATAAGGGTATACAGCTGACAGGTAAATCAGTGGGACAAAACAGCCAATAAAAGGTGAAATTGAGGCATCAGTAAAAAAAGGACTAGAATGTTTAATGAATAATATTGAAAAAACCAGATAGTTATTCGAAGAAAGTAAATATCAGCTTAGGGCAGGAGCCCTCAACCCCTGGGTTGTGGACCGGTACTGGTCTGTGGCCTGTTAGGATCTAGGCTGCAAAGCAGGAGGTGAGCGGTGGGTGAGCAAGCATTACTACCTCCTGTCAGATCAGCTGTAGCACTGGAATCTCACAAGTGCACGAACTCTATTGTGAGCTGTGTATGTCAGGGATCTAGGTTGTGTGCTCCTTATGAAAATCTCACAAATGCCTGTCAATCTGAAGTGGAAGGGTTTCTTCCTGAACCTCCCCTTCTACTCCCGTCCCCTGACTACTGGTTTAGAATATCATCTCATACCATATCTCAGAATTAATTCTAGGTAAATTTAAGATAATTTGAATTTATATTTAAAAATAAAACTATAAAAGAATAAACCATATTTCAGACAATGATATGGAAAACATACTTTTAAGCACAGATACAATATAATAAATCATCACAAAAGATCTATAGAATTGGCTACACAAAAATTGATCCGTTTGATTAATTTTTTCACTCTGCGCTCCGGTAGTACACAATTAGTGAAACATGAGAATTAGGAATAGAATAAGAAATCTCAAGTGAACCAAAGAATGAATAAAAGAAAGATTTATTGAAAAAACTCTTGGATTTGGCAATTAGGAGTTTATTCATGAGCTTGAAGAGAGAACGCCAATAAAGAGATTAAAGGTAGGATGCAAAAGTTAAATTGAAGAAAAATGACCAGATTCTGGCTATATGTTCAGGAAAGTTGGTGCTAGAGAAAAGGAACCAGGGTAGTCCTTTGAAAAGAATTCAGAGTTAAGAGCAGGGATATTTTATTCATTTGGCTCATAGGCACAGAGCTGGGAGCCTGTGAAAATTTCAAAGGCTTGCAAATGTATTTAAACTTTAATATTAAGATAGTGACAGTAAAATCTGAAAACAAAATACAAAGATTAGTAGATATTTAACAAATAAAATATTACACTAACTTTATTAAATTTATTAATTTTTTAATAACATCTGAAAACAATTTGATACTTTTTTCACTTTGTAAGAATTCCCAAGAATGTACACAATTTGCAGAAAATTTACAGCTGGGGTGGGTGTGGTGGCTCATGCTTGTAATCCCAACAGTTTGGGAGGCTGAGGCAGATGGATCACTTTGAGGTCAGGAGTTTGAGACCAGCCTGGACAACATGATGAGACTCCATCTCTACTAAAAATAAAAAAATTAGGCAGGCATGGTGGCACACGCCTGTAATTACAGCTACTCAGGAGGCTGAGGAACGAGAATTTCTTGAACCTGGGAGGCGGAGT
>NW_016107324.1:6881684-6885282 GCF_001604975.1 Cebus imitator | reverse complement strand
AAAACAATGTACAGCTAAATTCAATGAGTTACTTTAGGACAAATAATTTCAAAAAAAGTATACGAAAGTTTAAAAAATTATTAAGTATTTTATCTATTGAGCAATATAGATGTATTTTAATGTTTAATCTGTTTAGGGTGGTATCACAAAATGACAGTAGAATGATTGTAGAATCTACAATCTTAAAACAACCCTGATTGGGAGAAAAATTTGGAAAAGAGATTCCTGTAATCAAAAGACAAGGAAGAGAGGGACTGAAGATGTTCCAGAGGGCAAAAGGAGATAGAATCAGGGTTAATCACTTTTTAAAGGCAATTCTTT
The DNA here is from genome assembly GCF_001604975.1 of Cebus imitator. Lineage (NCBI taxonomy): Eukaryota > Metazoa > Chordata > Mammalia > Primates > Cebidae > Cebus > Cebus imitator. The sequence goes on along the minus strand of NW_016107324.1, from coordinate 6,884,961 downwards.
GAATTTACAATAGCAAACGCACACAAATATATTTAATAATTGGCACAATTACATGCAGGATATGTCAAAAATATAACACTAAGATACAGGGTTTTAATATGTCAAAAATACGGCACTTAATCAGAAAAATTTTTTACTATCCTTGTAATTGTGTCAGTGTACAAAAATCATAACAATATAAATACGTATGTTAGGCTTATTATGTTAATAGTATTAGGATGTTAAAGCCATGCTAACATTAAATGAATAACCAGCTTGATCAAACACGAACGTTTTACAGGATTTACTATTTACTTACATAATTTAATTACAGTTTGCAACTTGATAGTTTAAAATATCATTAAGAAATTCTCCAGACATTTTGGAGTACATTCACTATTTCTATATGCATATGCCATGGAATTTCTATTTATAAACCTATGTCTAAAGAGAGTCATAAAATAGTCAAAGATATTCATCACACAAATATAAGGGTACAATTTACAACACACAGTCAAACTGAGAAAAAACAGACTAAAAGAAATGGAACTAATTTAGGAAACTTGTTTTCAAACTTTTTAGTCTTAGGACTACTTCACTTTCTTAAAAATTGAAGGCAACAAAGAGCTTTTGTTTATGTGGATTATAACTACTGAAATTTCCCGCATTAGAAATCTGAACTGAGGCACTTTGAAAACATGTATTTTTTAACATTAAAAAATAACATTAATAACCCTTTGCAGGTCAACAGGAAAACCAACTGATAACTTTTGCATAGAAAGAAAGCTGGGCTTACACAGTTCTAGGCATTTCCTCCTCTTACTCTTCTCATTCAGTTCCTTTCCCTAAAACACGATTTTTATACTGACATTTTTCATAGTTCAAAACTTTAACGATACTCCGCTGTCTACAAATAAAAGTTCAAGTTCCTTAAACTGGCATTCAAGACCATCCACAATTTGGCCCTAACTCTTTTTCCACCCTTTCACTATTTTGTTACACTTCCTGTTCCAGACATACAGCTCTAGTTTCAATCTTCTGAACATGACTTTTGAATCTTTGCTTCTAGCCTTGCACACAGTACTTTCTTTTCTCAATTAGCATGTTTCCATACTTTCTATCTACATCAACTCTATTAATACATGAAGATCTAATTCAAGCTCTATCTATTCCTCAAATCCTCCCTTGACTACCTAGGATAACACTTCTTTTTCTGAATTCCTATTTTCCTGGCTTTTTTGTTGTTGTTGTTTGTTTGTTTGTTTTGCAATTGGCATATACTGCTGGGTATCACTCATTTTCTTTTTCTGTGGAAGGAGAAAATACTAACTGATTTTCTGTATATATTTATTAATATCCAGATATATTGATGACATCATAATTAAAGTAATCAGTTCACGTTTCTAAAATATTACTGGCTGTTATTTTCCATTCCCAAACACCTAAGAGATACTGTTGACTTACAAGTGAAACACTGGTCTGTATATCCAGTATCTGTATCCTACAATTTCCAGAGTGTGTTTTTATTATGACCTTACTCCTCCTTACTGTCCATATTTAACAAAAAGAAGTTATCCATTGGGTAACCAGATCTTCATCCATTACCAAACACATTTTTAATAGTAATTAAAAATAAATCCCATATGTTCCATATATTTGGGTCATGAATAAATAATGTAAAATGCCAGTACAAGTAGTTTCTCTACAGTCAATCATATTATTAAAGTCAGCTGCATGTAAAAATTAGTAGACTTTGTGTTTTAGAACACTTTTAGATTTACAAAAAGTTGAGCAGAAAATAGAGTTCCCATTTCCCATATACAATCCCCATTTCCCCCCACAGTTCCTCCATTATTAAAATCTTGCATTAATGTGGCACATCTGTTACAACAGATGAGTCAATATTTATATATAATATTAACTAAAGTCTATAGTTTATACTAAAGTCCATGCTTTGCTTTATATAGTTCTATGAGTTCTGAAAAATGTATATCATGTATCCACTATTACAGTATTATGCAGAATACTCTCACTGATTTAAAAATCCCCTGTGATTCAGCTTTTCATCCTTTTTCCGCTCTCCTCAAAGCCCTGGCAACCATTGATCTCACTGTTTCTAAAGTTTTGCCTTTGCCAGAATGTTACATGGCTGGAATCATACAGTATGTGGCTTTTTCAGACTGGCTTTTTCAGGTTTCTTTCACTTAGCAATATACACTTAATGTTCCCCTTGTCTTTTTGTGGCTTCACAGCTCAATATATTTTTATTGCTAAATAATATTCCAAGGCATACATGTACCATGGTTTGTTTATCCACTTATCTACTGAATATGTTGGCTGCCTCTGGTTTTTGGTGATATGAATATAGCTGCTACAAATATTCATGTTCAGGCTTTTGTGTGAAGTTTTCAATTCAATTGGGTACATACCTGGGGGCATAACTGCTGGATTATATTATAAGGGTATGTTTAGTTTTAAGAAACTGCCAAACTGTCTTCCCATGTGACCATACCATTTTGCATTCCCACTAGTAATGCAAGAGTTTTGGTTGCTTTGCATCCTTGCCAGCATATTGCACTGTCAGTTTTTTGGAGTTTAGTCATGCTAATAGTTGTATAGAGGTATCTTATTGTTGTTTTAATTTGCAATTCCTTTTAAAATAATTTCAACTTTTATTTTAGATTCATGGGGTCCATGTGTAGGTCTGTTACCTGGGTATATTTTGTGATACTGAAGTTTTAGGTATGATTGCTCTAACACCCAGGTACTGAGCATAGTACCTAATAGTTTTTCAACCCTTCCCTCACTTACTCCCTGTCAGTAGTCCCTAGTATCAGCAGTTGCCATCTTTATGTTCTTAAGTACCCAATATTTAGCTCCCACTAGTAAGTGAAAACATGCGGTATTTGGTTTTCTGTTCCTGTGTTAATTTGCTTAGGATAACGGCCTCCAGCAGCATCCATGTTGCAATTCCTTAATGACCTACGATTTTGAGCAACTGTTCATATGCTTATTTGCCATTTGTGTATCTTTAGTGAGATGTCAGATTTTGCCCACTTTTTAACTAGGTTTTTTTTTCTTATTGTGGGGTTTTCAGTGTTTTTGTATATGTTGGATATACTGATATATTTTTTGCATATATGTATATGTGGGTGTGTTTTAATGATGTAAAATGAATGGAATCTGTAGCCTTCAACATAATATAAATATATAATGGTTAACATTTCCCACTCAACAATGCAGCCTTGACAGAAAATCATAAAATTTGTTTAAATTCAATTTTTTTTTCTTTGTTGAT
>NW_016107324.1:6832512-6880782 GCF_001604975.1 Cebus imitator | reverse complement strand
AAAAAAAAAAAAAAAAAAAAAAAATTTTTAAGAACTTAAAATTAAAACAGAAATAAGAACAAATGGCCATTCTTGGATCATCTGCAAAGCTGAACAAATATCTGACATGTGTTTCTGTGATTCCTTGCAGATATCATGGAAATCAGAACAGTGGCAGTTGGCATTGTGGCAATCAAAGGGGTGGAAAGTGAATTCTATCTTGCAATGAACAAGGAAGGAAAACTCTATGCGAAGGTATTGATAAGTGATAGCTTAGATTTAATTTTTCAAATTCATTTTTGTCAAAGTATCTCACCTTTCTGAAAAGTAAAAATTAATTTATCTCCAACTGTATAATAATAATATAATAATTTCATTAAAACACTTTTTACTCAAACATTAAGAAAAAATGTTTTTGGTGTGACTTTGAAGAAATAGCTTGCTCTTTAGACTTTGGTTTCTTCGTCTATAAAATGAGTTGAATTAACTGACCTCTAAGGATCCTTCCAGCTCTAAAATTCCATGTGCGTTTTAGATATTTAAAATCCAAAATTTCCCTTTGCCAGGATTAAAGCTCTTTTTGTTAAAGTTCACCCAATTTACACATTGCTGACATGAAAATTCTTGGGAAAAAATATCCTGAAGTGTTTAGTTCATTTATCAACATCAATCTCACAATCATGGGCTTTGAACTGTAATTATTCACATTGTTCCCACTTCACTACAATGCAAAATATGTAACAGTTCATCCCACCATAATAAAATATAATTGGCTTTCCTTTGTATTCTCACAGCTCAGCATAATGCCTGGTGCAGACTAATTATATAATAATATAGGTTTAATTGAATGAACAAATGGTTGCATGGATGAACATACAAATTAACCTTTTATCTTCCATTACCATTGGAGACAATCTAGAAGTAAATAAAGAAAAGTTGTGAAACAAGTCCCTCACCTGAGGGAGGCAGAGGTTCTGCTAACTATACCAAATTTCCAGTGGTTAAACAATGAGTGATGTGGGAATAGTAATATGAGGCCTGCTACTTAGGAAAATAGGTCCTAATTTTAAAGAACGGTTGACATGAACTGCCAAAAAGCTACACATATTTCATAACCAACTGTGTATTATGTTGTTTTTTTTGTTTTAAATTTAAGATACCTTTCTATGCAAATATACTATATAAGTATTGCTAATAAGCCACATTAGGCCTGCTCAACCTGAGGGTTAAAAAAACTCATGTATGCTTCAATTCTACCAAATATTACCTGCTTACTCTCTGTTTAATTGAGCCCCTCTAAAAATTATTTGGATAATGTTTCTTTGTTTGTTTTAACAGAAAGACTGCAATGAAGATTGTAACTTCAAAGAACTAATTTTAGAAAACCATTACAACACATATGCATCAGCTAAATGGACACACAATGGAGGGGAAATGTTTGTTGCCTTAAATCAAAAGGGGATTCCTGTAAGAGGGAAAAAAACGAAGAAAGAACAAAAAACAGCCCACTTTCTTCCTATGGCAATAACTTAATTGTATATGATATATAAAGAAACAATTCTAGCAGGAAGATTTCTTTAAGTGGACTGTTGTCTTTCTTTTCCAAATTTTCTTTCCTTTTATTTTTTAGTAACCAAGAAAGGCTGGAAAACTACTGAAAAACTGATCAAGCTGGACTTGCGCATTTATGTTTAAGACACTGCATTAAAGAAAGATTTGAAAGTATACACAAAAATCAGATTTAGTAACTAAAGGTTGTAAAAAATTGTAAAACTGGTTGTACAATCATGGTGTTAGTAATAGTAATTTTTTCTTAAATTAATTTACCCTTAAGAGTATGTTAGATTTGATCTGATGATTATTTAAATATTCCTATCTGCTTAAAAAATGGCTGCTATAATAATAATAATAATGCAGATTATGTTATATAAGATGTCACACCTAAAGGCTGTTGGCAGGATTTGTCAGATAATCAAGCCACACTAACTATGGAAGATGAGCAGTATTTTAAATGCTTTCTAATGAAAAATTATAATCCACTTAAACTCTAATCAGAAAAAAAATTCTCAAAAAAATCTATTATTAAAAGTCAATAAAATAATTTAACAAAAGTATAGGATTAGAACATGCTTATATCTATTAACAAGAACAAAATTCCTAATGCTTCTCAAGTGGAAAAGGTATTGCTAAAAGGATGTTTCCAAAAATCTTGTATATAAAATAGCAACAGTGATTGAGGATAATACTGTACTTAATGTCACTTGCCACAAAATTAACATTTTATAATTCCTCCAAGTAAAACTGAGAAATCCTTAAGTTTTTTTTCAAGTAACATAATCTATCTTTGTATAATTCATATTTGGGAATAGGGCTTTTAATAATGTTCTTCCCACAAATAATCATGCATTTTTCCTATGGTTACAGCATTAAACTCTATTTTAAGTTGTATTTGAACTTTACTGTTTTGTTATTTAAGTTTGTTATTTATATAAAAAAAAAAACCTTAATAAGCTGTATCTGTTTCATATGCTTTCAATTTTAAAGGAATAACAAAACTGTCTGGCTCAACTGCAAGTTTCCCTCCCCCTTTGTGACTGACACCAAGTCTAACACATAGCACTTGGGCCAGCAAATCCTGGAAGGCAGACAAAAATGAGGGCCTGAAGCAATGCTTACAATAAATGTCTGACACGGAACAATACAAATATGTAAAAAATCTTTTGCCACATATTCTTAACAATTAATTGGATCATATAAGTAAAATCATTACAAATAAAAGAATTTATAGGATTTTAAAGTTAGAATATATTTGAATGCATGAATAGAAAAGTATCTTATTTTAAAACTATGTATATTTAAATTCAGTAATTTTCTAATCTCTAGAAATCTCTGCTATTCAAAAGGTGGCAGCACTGAAAGTTGTTTTCCTGTTAGAAGGCAAGAGCACAATGCCCAAATAGAATCTACAGTTAGGAATAAGGGGCCCTGAATGTCATGAAGGCTTGAGGCCAGCCTACAGGTAACAGGATTATTACAAAGATGAATTTCCACTTCAAAATTCTTTCATAGGTAGATCTTGGTAGCACTTTATATGTTCACCAATGGGAGGTCAACATTTATCTAAATTAAAAGGTATGCTAACCATTGTGGTTTTAATTTCAAAATATTTGTCATTCAAGTCCCTTTACATAAATAGTATTTGGTAATACATTTATAAATGAGAGTTATATGAAAACACTATGTCAACAGAAACAATAGATTCATTTGATTTTCCTATGGTTCACCTACATGACCAGGCTATAGGAAACTAGAAAAAATTGCCCATCCTCAGATATACTACTGGGAGAGAGCATGAATAGGATTCTGAACTATCACCTGATTCAAGGACCTTGCTAGCCTAGGTTTTGAGATCAGGCTTCAGTAACTGGAGTTTTGTGAGCATACTGAGGGCAGAGGAGGACTTAATTTTTCATATTTGTTTCCTCAGTGCCTAGCAGATTACCTGTCCATAATCAGTTTTCAATATGAATTCATTCAATGTTTATATACAAAAGAAAATATAAAATAAAACTAATCTTCATTTTTTTTTTTAAATGAATGAGAGGGTCTTAATTTCGCCCAGGTTGGCCTTGAACGCATAGCCTCGCCTCCTCAAGCACCAGGACAACTGGCCAGAGCCACTGCTGCTCCCCTACTAATCTTCATTTTTAAAAGGGTAAACATGACTATACAGAAATTTAAATAGAAATAGTGTATATACATATAAAATACAAGCTACATTAGGACCAAATACTCTTTGTCTATGGAGTTATACTTTCATCAAATTACATAGCAATGCTGAATTAGGCAAAAGCAATATTTAGTGGTAAATCCATTCTTGGTAGTATAAGTCACCTAAAAAAGACTTCTAGAAATGTACTTTAATTAATTTTCTCCTATTTTTAAATTTATTATGCAAATTTTAGAAAATAAAATTTGCTCTAGTTACACATAGAATTCTAGAATCTTAAAACTGTAAGGGGTCTCCACCTCTCTTACTCATTTGTAGACTAGAAAATTGATATTTTGATACACCTAAGGTCACGCCGTTGGATAGATATGCAACTGTCACAAGAGTCTGTATCAGTTAGCATATGTTTTCTCCTCTTCGAATATCAGTCTTATTAACTAGTGGTCTTCTGCGTTTTTTGTTTTTTATTTCTATTGAGATATAGCCTTTACATTTGCACACAAATGTGACTATGTTTTGGCAATGCACTTCATACACAATGACTAATCTACACTGTGATGATTTGATTCAAGGAGAAAATAAATAATGCAGTTTTCAATTCTGATTCCTATTCACCTTTTATTTATAAATGGAAAGCACTGTGCAAAATATACTTATAAGCAGAGTAAGCCTTTCTAAAATGTTCTTTGAAAGAGAAAATACACGAGTTTCTAACAATTAGAAAAAATCACAATATGAAATGATAATAAAAGTAAACAAAAAGGTACTTTCAAAGCAGTGAACAAAACATTTTGACATAGCCATAATATAAATTATAATATAAAAATATAAAAGCTATAGTATAAATTGTCAGCCTTTGTGTTGACTACAAATTCAATTTAACGACAGAAGTGAAGGGATGTTGGAGGTAAATTCTTAGGATTTCTATCTCATAGAGTTTGCTCTTCTGGTTCTCTAGACTGCCAAAGAACATAAAGATGTACTAGGGGATCTAGCTGTAGTAAAAGCAATCCTATAACAACAAAAACTCTAAAACAGTACCTCTCACGATTTTCTACTGAAATATCTCTAATAGTAGAAGTATAAAATAAGAGGTTAGGGTATAATACAAAGGGGGCTCAGCACAGACAGAACATTTCTTTTAAGACTCATGTGATTTTTGCATCTTACTCCATAATATATTAGTGGTTGCATTAATATGACAATGTCTGCACTTAAACACCAGTAAGCAAAATTGATGCTTCAGAATGATTTGCAGTTTTATTTACACCCCAATGCTACTGAGACTTACTTGAGCATGAATAAGACACAAGAGATTCTCTGCCTCCCATAATCCAACCTTAAACATAAAAAACACAAAGCTAAAAAAAACCGGAACTCGAATTCACTATATATAGGAGTTATATTAAAAATACATAACAGCCAGTACGGGTGATTATTGGCCAATCAGAATACATCACTGATATATCAAAATGGATGCAGGACACTATGACTAACGTGTGGCTATCATTTCTACGATCACCCTAAAACAGAGTTGGGAAAATATCTATTAACTAGTCTCTCTGGTTTGGATTCTCAATGTGCATCTTAATATGAAATAGCTCATTAAAACTTTATGTCTAACTATTAGTATTGTTATCAGCTACTCTTTATTCCACTTCTACGCAGTATTTATTCAACCAATCTGCTGCTGTCAATGAAGGTTACTTTTTCCTTCAGGGCCACATATGCTTCCACCTATCCTTTAATTTTGAATGGTTTGTCAATAAAATCTACTTTCTCTTGAGTTGAAAAGACTTGACACGAAGCAAGAAATAATAAAGCCCTAACCTTTTTCCAGTAACATCTGATTTCTCCATTCTCAAACTATATCTCTCAGGGAACCAGATATTTACTCTCATCTGGGAAGATGTCTCTTATGTTTTTCTTTTACTTCCTGATTATCATGTGGTTGCATATTCCAAATCCTTATCACTGAATTTATAAGAGCCTATCCAAATGTATTTTCTTTCATTTATATCCTAATAATTGAAATGTGAGATGAAAATAACATTTCACTTAAAGAAGAAAAACCCTTCTCTTGATGAATCCTTCCATGTGTTAGTTATCTATTGCTGTGTAACAAATTAAAGCTTAATGGCTTCAAACAAATATTTGTTTTCTCATAATTTATGTGGCTCAGGAACCCGGGCATGGTTCAGTGATGTATCTTTTGTCAGAATTCCTCATGAGGCTGCAATCAAGGTGTTGACCAGGGCTGTAGTCATCTATCTCAGTATTCAACTCAGAAAGGGATCCACCTTAGGTCCTCACTGGCTGTTGTCAGGACATATCACTTCCTTGTCACATGGACCTCTCCACAGCACTGTTTACAACTTTACAGTTTGCTTCCCATGAAGCAAGAAATCAGACAGTGTGAGATAAAATACAAATGGAAGCCACAGGCTTTTAAAAAAAAAAATATATATATATATATATAAAACCTAGTTTCAAAAGTGATGTTACTTCTGCCTGCACTCATGAGGAAAGTATTATGCATATCAGAAGGCAGGGATCACTAGAAGCCATTTTACAGGCTGCCTAATCCAAGTCATAGAATAGATGCTTTAAATGTTACTGCCATAAGCTGGGATTCTACAGGGTCTAATTAAGAGTAATTCATGGCTTTCAGTGGTGATCTATTCAGCAAAGAAAGAGATGAAATATGTATATTCTCTGTGGAAATATTCTTGATTCTTCCTTGAGGGATACTGTGTGGTCCATTGCTACACAGGATAATTAAGAAAATGTTTGAACCACAGCCTGGGCTTCCTATTAGCCTGAGATGTGCCTACTTAGAACTCCCAATGCAGCTGGAAAACCAACAATATCCCTTTGCCTCTACATGAAGCTGTGATATTGTGCCAGAATTGCTAGCCTTTACTTTAGTTATTTAGTAATAACTAAAATAAGCAGCCCAGGATAACTAAGATCTGTGTGTAAACAAATGCTTATCTTGACTTCTGTAAACCACTGAAGTAACAAACAGAATGACAAAAGTCCCCTGGCCCTTGGAATGTCCGGAGACCCTCGCCCTCGTCTCCGCCCAAGAGGTGAATCACAGAATCCCCTAGCCCTTGGAATGTCCAAAACCTTTTCATCCCCATCCCCGCTCCTCACCCCCACTCCCAAGGTGGTTTTTCGGGTATAAAAAGTCTTGGCACCCTCCTTTTGACGCCACAGGTTGGAGAGACGTGAGTCCTCTGTGGTCGCAGGCATAATAAATGACCCTGCAATCTGGCATACTTTTGTCTTGGTGCTAACTTTCTACCCTCGGTCCAATACAACAAAGCAAATTACCCTGCTATCGGGCTCAACATAAAGATAATCCTCCCCTTAACTGCCCTACCTCAAGAGAATAAGATCATAAATGTCAGCTAGAATTCCTTTGGGCCATAGAGTGTTTTGTTCTAAATGATGAAGGCAATCAGCCACAAGTTGCCCAAGGCCATCTGAGAACAAGACCTAAAAAGACTTGAAAACAATTGATTTCAATGGTTGGTACACACTGGTATCCCCTGTTATATATAAAACTCTTTTTTTATATATAAAACACACACACATACTCTCTCTCTCTCTCTTTCTCTTTATATATATAAAACTCTCTCCCTCTCTCTCGCTCTCACTGAGTAAAACTCAGTAAAACTCAGAGAGTGAGAGAGAGAGAGAGAGAGAGAGAGAGAGAGAGAGAGAGAGAGAAGTGCCAAGGCCCCAACACAGGTTAATTACATCAATGGATATGAAAGGCAGCCCATGGAGTGGTATTTTTAAAACTCTCCAGAAGATTCTAATGTGCCTCTGAAGTTGAGAACTAATTAGGTAAATGCAAACAACAACAAAAACCAAAAATCCTCTTTAGGAACTATGCCCGCTTCTTCATCTTTGTTATACGTAAATTTTTGGTGCTGCAAAGGCTGTAGCACTTGAATATAAATTTAATTTTCTCAGCAAGGCAACTTTACTTTCGGCAGAAAGGTTGCTCCCATTAGCCATCTTGCTACAAGAGGACACTGAACAAAGAGGGCAGGGCCATTTATAGCTAACAGATCTTGGTACCTAGACCCTACTGCTGTGACCTGATTCCATTGGCTGGAACTGAACCTCACAGTCTAGTCTGCACCTGTTGGCTAACAACTTAACTTTCCTAAATAGGTAAAGGCAACAGAGAACAGAGGAAAAGAGGATGTAACTTGAGGAATGCTAAGAGAGGTAAACCCTCTTCCACATAAGGAAGGGGAATAAGCTATGAGCTCAGGCTTGCCCGGGCCTGTCCAGGCATGTCAGGGCAAATAACTGGGCTAAAGCGTATAAGCTAAGAACACAGAATACACTTATTTCTCTATTATGATTAATAGCTACTTTAAGATTATTAGCAAAAGCTTTAAAGTAAATTAACCTTTGAAGAAATTATCATTTATTCTTAACAAGCAAAGAAGAATCTTTGAAGAGGAACTTTTATTTATTCTTATGTCCTACAATCTTTGTCTCTTCTTTAAACACCTTGAAAAGCCTTATTCCCTCTCAGCCACTCCTGCCCCTAGGTTTTCCTAGATGCCTCCATATTTTCTGCTACTCACAATTGAGGCTCACAGGAAATGTAAACACTAGAAAGAGAGCTACAATTGTTTTTGTATCAGAATGATTATGGAATACAAAGTACACAAAAGTCCTCCCTCCCCCAGCAGAGTCCATTCTCATACAGAGCAGCCAGAGTGATTCTATTAAAATACATTTCAGATCATGCATCTGAAACAACTGCAATTGTTTTCCATATTCTTCAGAATAGGAGCCTGTCCTCATAGTGGCTAAGGAGTGTCAATGGAATAAGGTGAGTACTTAAAAATTCTGCTGCTGAATTAGGTATGGGCAAAACAGCAAGAAAAGGTAATAAAAATCTAGATAAATTATGCACTTAAATTGCTTGGCAGATACACTGAGGAAAGGAGGAGAGGCCATAGCTCTACTTGAAAAAATGATAAATGAATGTAACTTTTGATGTTTAAAGTAAATATAAAATATTTAGGGTACGTACATATCACCTTAATGATTCTCCACTTGACTGAAATTTTTCTATTAATCAACCAATTAATAGATACAACTAGGCTAGACAAGAGAGCTTCTACTTTACTATTATTTCTTTATAGTATATCTCCTATTGTTGATTATTTTGGTTATTTCAAAATTTTTTACTAAGATAAATATGAATATTTTGCCTATGCTTCTTTATATTTCTGATTTTCTTAGGATGGTTACAAGAAATATAATTGAAAAACTGATTTTCAGAAAGTTTTTTCAAAATACATTCTAATCAGCAGTGAAAGGAGTAAATATTCTAATTTTTATGCTCAAAATTTAGTCAGCTCTTATTCTTGTGTCTCCTCCCCTTTGACTGTGAATGCGTAAATCATCAACACTCAGCTAACTTCTTTCTCAACATCCATTGGGATTCATCTCTTTCTTCATCCTTCTACAGCTTTATTACTTCATGCCTAGAATTTAGCAATAGCTCTTTAATCATTCTTGTTTCAAGTTCCTTCCCATCTTATATGCTGCCTAATTCTTTAATCTTCCTATAGTACTGCTTTGACTATGTCAGTTGCCATTTGAAGACCCAAACTGGTTCCTTTTTGCCTACTGGATTTAGTTTAAACCTCTTCAACTAGCACCCAAAGCTGTCAAACAATTGGCTCTAACTTGACTGTCCAAACTTCTCACTGTTCAATATTAACCTCGTAGTTTCTTTAGTCTGCTGTGTTTATCGCGATTCACACAAGTTGTAAATTGACTCTGCCTCTGAGTTTTGTCTATACTGTCCCCCTTGCTTAGAATATCTCTACCTCCCACTGTCAATCAAACCATACCCTGCTTTGCTCTTAGGGACAAAGCTCAAGTTTAATGAACTATTCCCAACCTTCACCCTGCCTTATAACAATTTTTTTTCCATCTCTGAATCCTATTGCACTCTAATATAGTAATACATTGCACATACATACACATACATGTATGCACACATATATTATATATATATATATACACGCAATGTTTATGTATATGCGTCATCATCCACTTCAGTTAAACAAGCAGGTATTGAGAATTCTACCATGTTTGTATCAGGCACTGTATGATAAATATGTGTTATGTGTGATAAAATTAAAAATGAATATTGCCTTTTTAAAATTTCCCATGGAATCTAGTAAGGAAATAGAACCTCAAAAAGTACTTAATACTATTAATTTCGGCTTACTAAATGATCCATATTAATGATCTATTGACAGAATAATAAATTTTATATACAAAGATCTTTCCAGTCCTGTCATCATGCCTACATAATCTTATCTATTCCTATACAAAGGTCAGTGTTATATACTGGCAAGGTCCTTTAGAAACTGTTTTTAAAAACACGTTGTTTAACAAATGCAGTAATCACTTTGTGAAGTAAAAACACATCTCTCCTTTTTTGTTTCATTTTTGTACTTTTTTTTTTTTAGAACAACTCAATAAAATTCCTGTTTATTGTTGGACAACATTGTTGTACACATACATCAAACAGGCCAAAAAATACATATATATATAAATAAACAGCAACTTCATGGACAAAAAAGGAAAAAAAAAAAAGAAACCTTTTATCTTTGGCCTTTTTAACCATCTCATACAAACAAACTACTTATAGTACAGCTAAGTGCATACATAAAAAAAATTATTGGAATGCTCGGAATAAGATTGTTTTTCTGTTGTCATTTTTGCCTTTTTTACGAAGTTTTTTTCTCCTTTGAGATTATAATGAACATAGTCACACCACATCAAGTCAGATGTACAGACAACGCTCCAAACGCTGGTTTGGTCATCCTAGATCATTAAAAATGACTGACCCTAACAATATGCACAAAAATAAAAAATGTATATAAAAAAATACAAACAAATTTCCTTTTTAAAGTACTTTTAAGAAAAAAAGCAGGGCCTTGGAAATTTTGGTTCTTTTTTCCTCCCCTGTTGCAAATTCCCATGGTTTGGGTTGGGTGGTGGAGAGCCTGTTTTATCAGCGGGTAGCACTGCCCTAAGTGGGTGTGCTTGCAGGCCTCTCTACTCAAAGGTGACCACGTTTAGATTCTGAGATGGGGAGTGGAGGATGAAGAGGTCACAGCAGCCTTTTTTTTTTTTTTTCAAGTGTAACTTTTCCTGCTTTGACACATCTATTCTTTCTTCTATAAAATTCTGTCAGTCACAGGTTTGAGAACATAAGATATTTGATAACATTGATAGGGATGCTAGTACTATATACAATTTGAATAGAATCAATTAGGAAAAGCAAGAGATCAAAGCTTTTTGCTTTTGCACGAGTTCATCTCATCGTTGAAAGCTTAGTGTGTTCAGCAATTCATGCTCATAGGTGTTCACAGAATGAATCACGTAACATTTTTCAGCTTTTCCTCCTTGTATTTATTCCTCTCTGTCATTGTTTTGCTAGGTAACAGTGCTTACCTCAATTCAACTTTAAGTTTCTATAGTTAACAATGTTAATTGTTAATTTTTCATATTTCTCGTTTATTGTACTTGTTATTCAACTAGCTACTCATTTGTTCAACTTTTATGATATTGTTCTATAATGAAAAAAGAAAAATGTTATCTTCTTGCTAATAAATCTTCCTAATTAGCTCCATTCACTGTTTCAAAAGTAATATTGGAATATTTATTCCCTTTCAGAAGAGAAATACTTACCATGTTTTAATGTTAAGGTTAAATCACAGGTGATGTATTACTGCCTTGTAAATACTTCTTTATTTTCAAATTTTCTACATTAATATACATCATCTTTATTATCAGAATAACCACGGCAAATGTGATTTTTTAAAAAATTATCTTCTCCACATTCAGTTTTTATGGAGCTGGAGGAGTGGGATGTTGGTGCCACACTGATGGAATAAATAGCACAGTCTTCTACATGAATGATCAAACCTGGCAGCCACATTGCTCATCTCATTCAATTAACTAAACTTACTGAAACCATAATTTCATAATAATGTAGTTATTATGTTACCGTATTTGAGTGGTGACTGTGTCCTGAATCTTCTTCTTGAATCTGTTCCTTTATCCAGTAATCACCAAGATTGCTAAACTCTTCTTACCTAATATCTCTCAGTCTCGCCTCTTCCTCACTACTTTCATGAACTCATTAAACTGTGCCTAAAGTTTAGCAATAGCATGCTATTTGTTTTTCTTCCAAGTCCTCATTGTGTCAATTCCTGTTTAGTTACCTAATATTCCTAAAATGTCATTTAAACTATGTCAATTACCAATTGTAGAACCCATGTTGTTTCTCTATGGTTCACTGAATTTGGGTAAAATTATTTAAATTAGAAACCAAAACCGTCAGCAAATTGGTTCCATCTATGTGGTCCAATTTCCTCACTGTTCATAAACTTCACAGTCTCCTTAGACCATTATGCATATCATTTTCTATACACACCATACTTCATTGTATCTCTGGGATTTGTCTATATTGTCTCTATCATCCAGAATGTCTCCGCTTCTGTCATTAAGAAGAAAATCAAGATTCTCCTCTTCAATGAATTATTACCAGACTTATCCCTGCCTTACAATGATTTTTCTCTTCTATGAATTCCCACTGTTTTGTCAATCTATGCCATTAATCTAGCATTTGGAGAACCCTTATCTCTATCTCTATAGAGAACCCTTATGTCTATCTATTCATCTATCTACACCTATCTACTTAAGCAACACAAATACATGCACATCTATGTTTTATAAATATATGTCCACATCTATTTCAGCTACACAAATATATAAAGGGGTCTGAGTGTGTATTTATGTGTATATATAAGATGTGTGTGTGTATGTGTGTAGTCAATAGTGCAGTGTCAGGCACTGTAATAGCGATAATAAAATCAATGCTTCAAAATTTAAAACAATTACATGTCCATATATATATAACTAATTTTATGAAGATCAGATTTGGAAGAAAGGAGCCTGTGGAACACTAAGAACCATAAGGGATAGCTGACAGACTGTCAAGAAAAAAACTTCCTAAGTCTTTAGCATGTCAATTGTAGAGCAATGTATAAGTAACCATTGTTCTTTGACCCTAACAGCAACTTTAATGCTTGAGTCTTAAATCTTAAATATAAATATGCATATATTAAACAACTGCCAAAGCAGTATCATCTCTATTGCCTTAGTGGGACACACACACACACACACACACACACACACACACACCCTAAACATAGTTAGCAATAAGTTCAAAAAGTTCAACTGAATAAAGAAATGTATATTGCCAAGAACTGCAATTTCAGTCTTTTGTTGCAAACTTTCTGGTTGACTTCATTCTGTGTTTAACAAGGTCCAGTATTGCCTTGGAAGTCCATTTTACAAGATGGACTTTATCAGTGAAAACTTTTCCTAACATTTTGCTAGATTTATACCCTGCACTGACATACTCTAATGAAAACTTAGCTGTTCTCTTAGGATACTATTTCCCCTGCAATCTGCTCAGCTGGAGGCTCTTTTTTTCCTTGCACAGCATTTATACCATGGTCTAGAGGTGTGTGGTAGGTATACGTATGACTACTACACATTCTATATAACTTACTTGATTGTTTGTTGGTTATTGTCTGTCTCTCCTCACTAGCCCACAAGTTCCATAAGCAAAAGGATACCGTCTGTTCTGTCCCCTTATGTATCCCAAGCTCCCTTAAGAGTATCTGTTAAGCACCCAGTAAATATTTTTAATACTCAGGAAATATAAGGACTCAGTAAATATTCATTGTACTCAGAAAATATTCATTAAACAAATTGATAAGCCAATTCCAATTCAGTAATAGAATAAGCACTCTTTATTACAAAGAATCATTATAATACTTAAGCAGATACAAATGTGACTGTTGCAAATGAATAGAAATGTATCACCATGTTTTGTGCAAACTGATGACTAAATCTCTTAGGTATTCAAATTCTTATCACTCACTTATCCATTACACAGCATTTTCATGTCATTTAGTATAATATGTTAATAATCATAATATAATAAAAACCCACTGTTTTAAAATTAAAACCAGCACTTCTAACTACTGCTACCAATCAACAGACCAATATATCTGGGGGACATATCTGCAGGTGACCTTATGGTAGACAAGGATAATTATCTTGGAAGTTAAATAACTTGAAATTTCTTGGTGAGCATGGCAGCAAAGTAAAAGGAGATGAAATGGGTTTGAAACATACATATTGTCCCAATTATGATGAAATGTAACTCAATAGTCTGCATAGTTCTTTTAAATTTCTGCCAGTTTTCAGTTTTTTTGGACTACTCTGCCTTATGTTATTCACTTCACTTCTGTTCATATAGTCTTTCTTTATATAGTATAAAATATAGCTAACAACAATACAACTTACTAAATTGCTACCACATTGGGAGTTTGTATGTCTGACCATCTTAATAGCACATTTTTGGGGTGCAAAATTACTCCTTAGCTGTGCAAAATTTCTTGGTTTTCTTTTAATGATGTATAATTAAAAGCATAATGTGGAAATTTTACTGGCTTAGTTCTCAAAGTACTATATTATATCCCACTTTTAATGGTTTCTTTTTTATTATCCTTGAGCATTGCTAATAGTGAAGAGGTAGCAAAATTAGAGTTGCAAACTAAAATCCAAGTAGGGCCGGGCACGGTGGCTCACGCCTATAACCCCAGCACTTTGGGAGGCTGAGGTAGGCAGATCATTTAAGGTCAGGAGTTTGAGACCAGTCTGGCCCACATGGAGAAATCTCGTCTGTACTAAAAATACAAAAATTTAGCTGAGTGTAGTGGTGCATGCCTGTAGTTCCAGCTACTCAGGACACTGAGGCAGAAGAATCGCTTGAACCTGGGAGGCAGAGGTTACAGTGAGCCAACATCCCACCACTACACTTCAGCCTGGGCGGCAGAGTGAGACTCTGTCTCTAAATAAACAAATAAATGATAAAATTCTAGTAGCCCTTTATAACATAAGGAATCCTAACCCATCTGGCTATTACTTTAAATATTTCTATAACATGCCATTTGCTAAATATCACCTAGTACTTGTGTATGAGCAAATACTGTGTTGCTTTTTTTTAATCTCCCCACAGTGCCAAGTACAGAAATGAGTACTAGATATATACAACTACATGTTAGTTGAATATAAGGATTTTTCTTATTGCTTGTGGTTTAAGCTATAGTTTATAAAAATAATGAGACTTGTTAATGTTTTAGCCTTAAAATCCAAACAAAGAGAAAGAAATGGATTTAGAAATTGGGGGAGAGTTATAAAAATACTTTTTAAAAATGATCTTTGAGTTCACAAGCTTAAATGGTGTTGTACCACAATAAGAGAAATTAACATTAAAACTTTAGTTTTGTAAATAATCGAACAATACAATGTTTAAGAAGAGCTGACTTATAAATCATGAGTCATTCCAGATACTGAAATTCTATAACTGCTTACATTCTAGTCCTAAAAAGGGAGATATCATGCCATTTTGTTAGGAAGGCAAATTTTAACTATCCACTGTGCATTTATTTCATTAAAAACAAAAACAGCAAGTCCTTTGTTAAAATTCTGGGAAAAAAGTTAACTCCACATGACAATAAGCATCTCAAATGTCAAGAAGATATTATGTTTTAAATTAGAAGAAGCAATTCTAAGGCAGCAGTATATATGGAGCACAGATTATTTCTTGAAAGTCACATATATGTATCTGCATGCATATGTGAGGCTAAAACATTAGTAATAGTAATCTTTTACTCTGGTTCTGCTCTTAATCTGCCTTAGCATACCTCCAGCACACAGATTATGGTTTTAGTATACACAGAGCTCACCCCCACCCTCCCCCCAACACACATACAGCTATAGAGAAGGGGGAGCTCTCAAATCATGAATCCTAAACCACCAGTCACTATTACTAATCACAACTGACCAGTCAACAACCACTTTGAAGATTATTCAGCACCTATGGATAGAAGTTATTAAAGAACAAAATGCTAGAAAATGGGAATATAGAAATATTCTATTTACCTAATTTTTCAGTTGTAAAAATAAAGCTCAGAGGGGTTGTATGACCTGCTCAAGGACATTAAAGCTCTTTATGTACAAGTTGAATACATTAGAGCAAAAGAAACATTAGAGACTATAGGAAAGACTCCAAACAAAAACATGCTTATGGCACCAGTAAATAAATTATCCAAATCTTATGTTCAGAGAACTCTACACAATGATGGCTGTGTTCAGACTGGAGATAAGGAACAAAGAAACTGTAAGGCAACAAGCAGGATATGGAAGCTCTCAGATACCATGAGCCAAGCCCCTTTATAATGATTTCCTATGGGATAGGAATGTTTCAATTTCTCACTGTGAATTAATGTCCTACTCTGGCACCAAGGACAAAATCAATGTTTCGAAGAGAGGCACTCACTGACCACTAACTAATATAAAAACACAGAAAACAGTTTTAAAAGTAGATTAAAGTTCTGGAGAAATATGAGATGTTCAAAGTTCAAAACTGAAACTCTTAAATTTGAACAAACTTCTTTCTTAAGTAGATTTCCTAGCAGTCAGAATCTAAGCAAAAGATTTTAGAAAAAAAATACCTCTGAAGTGATCTCTGTCTTTTTGAATTGGTACAACTTCTCTTTTAATTCCACCATGAAAAACAGTGTGTGTGGTAGACTTGTAATACCCAATGGAGGCCCCGTTTCTTTTAGAGGTTTAGAAATTCTGGCCCATTGCCGCCATTGTGCCTATGCACACTTTGGCCCCGAAGTGTGAATTTTCCAATTCCCCTAACCATTGTTTGCTATCTCTAGAGAAATTCATTCACAAAACTGGAAAACAAGTAAATTTTTATCCAGTCTTCTGCTACCTTTCTGGCCTTTCTACTAGCATCTTTCCTCATTGACCCTCATCTATTAAAATTTAATCCAGGAAAAGACATAAAAACTCATTCACATTTGCCATACATAAAAATTAAGGCTATGGTAACTATAGTAGGTTACAACTCTTATTCTATGATGATAATTTTAGCACTTAATATAAATACAATCTGGTAAAATCAAATGGCTGATAGGCAGTGTATGAAGTGGTTAAGAGTTCAGACTCTCTGGCCAAGATTTCCTCAATTTTAATTCACATTCTAGCACTGATCACTTATGTGGTCTTGGGAAAATTACTTAATCAACTTATATTTTGGTTTTGTCATTTATAAAAGAAAGATGATAATAAAAGTCACTTGTCACATAAAAAGATTATTCATTTATGAGAGTAAGGCTCTTAACAGAGCCTTAGCTCTATTAAGTTAACACACTTTATCAAGAACATATTTCAAACTGAAGATTTTCCCAGGTTGAACATGAATTATTAAATTAAATTCTGAATAATACACGAAAAGAAACAGCCACTATAACTTGGTCTTTGCTCCCACAGCTTAGATCATCTCATCTAGAAACAAAAAAATCTTGTCATGTTTTAGCATCAGGTATAAAAAGTATACTTCAATATTTAGGGATAAATAAATTACATAATACACTTACCAAGCTTTCCATTTAAAAGGCATAGAGTGCCAAGCTGAAAAAACAAGCAAGACCCAATAGTTTCCTATCTTCAAGAGACCCATCTCACATGGAATGACACCCACAGACTCAAAGTAAAGGGATGGAAAAGGATCTATCAGCCAAATGGAAAATCAAAAGAGCAAGGGTTGCTATTCTTATATCAGGCAAAAGAGACTTTAAAACAACAATAATCAAGAAGGACAAAGAAGGGCACTGCATAATGATAAAGTATTCAACACAACAAAAAGACTGAAATATTCTTAATATACATGCACCCAATGAATAAGAAAAATAAAAGTTTTTTTCCTATATAGTAGCATGAATAATCAAAATTAAAAATTTAAAATGCCATGTATAATTAGAAAAAGATATGTCTGTACAGTAAAAACTAGAAAACATTGCTGAGATAAATTAAAGAAATATTATATTAACATAGGCATATTCTATGTTTGTGAACTACAAAAATCAATTTGTTAAGATATCAATTCTCCCCAAATTGGTCAATACAGTCAATGTATTTAAAATAAAATTGCCTGAGTATATATTTTAGAAACGGACTAGCAATTTTCCAAATTAATATGGAAATAAAAAGAATCCAGAATAACTAAAATAATTGTGTAAAATAAGTGCAAAGTTGGAGGACTTACAGTACTTGACTTCAAGATATGCTATAAAACTACAGTTTTAAAGGTAGCTGGATATTGTTATCAGTGGAACAGAATACAGAGAACAGACATAGACCAAAATGTATGGTCAATTGATTTCCAAGGTAATTCGATGAGGAGAGGATAATATTCTCAACATATAGTGCTGAAGCAATATGCAAAGAAGTGACTCTTGATGTTTACACATAAAATTAAGAAAAATTACTGAAAATAAATTAGAGACCTAAAAGTAAGAGCTACAACTATAAAGCTATATACTATAAAATTTCTAGAAGAAAATATAGAATATAATGTTAGTGAAACTGGGTTTACAAAAATTATTAAACAGAATGCCAAAAGCACAAACTATATTAGAAAAAAAATAATAAATGGGTTTCTCCTAATTATAACCTTTTGCTCATTAAAAGACATTATTAAGAAATAAAAGGGCAAGTCACATATTGAGAGAAAATGTTTCTAAAATATATACCTGAAAAAGAATCTGTTTCTAAAATACATAAAGAACTTCTTTTCTAGGCTGCAGTGAGTTATGATCATGCCACTGTACTCCAGCCTGGGTGACAGAGCAAGATCCTGTTTTTAAAAACTAACTAGGCCGGGCGCGGTGGCTCACGCCTGTAATCCCAGCACTTTGGGAGGCCGAGGCAGGTGGATCACGAGGTCAAGAGATCGAGACCATCCTGGTCAACATGGTGAAACCCCGTCTCTACTAAAAAAAATACAAAAAATTAGCTGGGCTTGGTGGCACGTGCCTGTAATCCCAGCTACTAAGGAGGCTGAGGCAGGAGAATTGCCTGAACCCAGGAGGCGGAGGTTGCGGTGAGCCGAGATCGCACCATTGCACTCCAGCCTGTGTAACAAGATTGAAACTCCATCTCAAAAAATAAAAATAAATAAAAAATAAAAATAAAAATAAAAATAAAAACTAACTAAATAAACATAAAATATATAAAGAAACTCTTACAACTCAATAAGAAGACAAACAAATCAAATAAAAATGGCCAATATATTTGAACAGACACTTCAGCAAAGAAGATACATGGATGGCAAATAAGCACATGAAAAGAAGCTCATCACGTTTAGTCATTAGAGGAATTAAAATAAAACCTAACTAAATACCAGTATATAACTCACAAGAACAGCTAAAATTAAAAAGATCATATCAAGTGTTAGTAAGGAAGTAGAGGAACTATAACTTGTATACTGGTAGAAATGTAAAATTTTGGATAAGAGATTGGCAATTTCTTAAAATGTTATACATACATGATATAGCTTGGATATCTATCCCCAACCAAATCTCATGTTGAAATATCATCCCCAGTGTTGGATGTGAGGTTTGGTGGGAGGTGGTTAGATCATGGGGGCAGATCCCTCAAGAATGGCTTGGGCCATTCCCTTGGTGATAAGTGGGCTCTTGTTCTGAGTTCACATGAGACCTGGTTGTTTAAAAGTGTGTGGCACCTCTGCCCACCTCTTGCCTGATCCTGCTTTTGCCATGTGACATGCCTGTTCTCCCTTCACCTTCTGCCATGATTGTAGGCTTCCTGAGACCTCTCTAGAAGCCGAGCAGATGCTAGCACCATGCTTCCTGTAAAGCATGCAGAACCGTGAGGCAATTAAACCTCCTTTTGTTGTAAATTACCTGGTCTCAGGTATTCCTTTATAGCAATACAAGAATGAACTAATACAGAAAGTTGGTACCAGGAGTAGGGCATTGCTATAAAGACACCTGAAAATGAGGAAGCAGATTTGGAACTGCATAATGGGCAGAGGTTGGAAGAGTTCGGAGGGCTCAGAAGAAGACAGGAAGATGAGGGAAAGTTTGGAACTTCTTGGAAACTAGTTAAATGTTGTGGTGAAAATGCTGATAGTGATACTGCCAGTGAAGTCCAGCCTGATGAGGTCTCAGATGAAAATAATAAACTTATTGGGAATGGAGCAAAGGTCACCTGTGTTGTGCCTTAGCAAAGAACTTGGCTGCATTGTTTGCCTACCATAGGGATCTGTGGAAGCTTGAAGTTCAGAGTGATAATTTAGGGTATCTGATGGAAGAAATTTCTAGCGAACAAAGTATTCAAGATGTAACACTGGCTGCTTGTAACAGCCTACACCCAGACGCAAGAGCAAAAAAAAAAATAATAATAAATGTGGAACTTGTCTTTAAATAGGAAGCATAGCATAAAAGTTTAGAAAAGTTGCAGCCTAGCCATGTGGCACAGAAATAAAAGGCTTTTTTTGGCAGAAGAATTCAAGTAGGCTTTGTAGCAATCACTTGCTAGAAAAATTTGCATAACAAAAAGTGACCCAAGCCAAGACAACAGAAAAAGTCCTTGAAGGCATCCCAGAAATCTAAGACACAGTCCCTCTAGTTAGAAGTCTGAGGCCTAGGAAGACTAAATGGTTTTATGGGTCAGGCCCAGGGACCTGTTGCCTTGCACCATCTTTGGCCCCACATCTCAGCTACTTCAGTTCTAGCTGGGGCTTTAAAAGGCCCAGGTATAGCTTGAGCTGCCACTTTGGAGAACGCAAGCCATGAGATTTGGCAGCTTCCTCATGGTGTTAAGCCTGCAGGTGTACAGAATGCAAGCGTGAAGAATGTTTTGCAGCTTCTTCTTAGATTTCACAATGTATGAAAAAGCCTGGTTGCCGAGGCAGATGCCCATTGCAGGGCAAAGCCCTCATAGATAACCTTTATTAGGGCAGTAAAGAGGGAAAATGTAGGGTAGGAGCCCCCACACAGAGTCCACACTGGGGCACTTCCTAATGGAGCTGTGAGAAGGGGGCCATTGCCTTCCAGACCCAAGAATGGTAGATCTACTGGCAGCTTACACCCTGAACATGAAAAAGCCACAGGTACTCAGTAAACTGTGAGAGCAGCGATCAGGGTAGAACTCCACAAAGCCACAGGGTGAAGGTGCCCAAGGCCTTTGGTATCCACACTTTGCTCCACTATGCCCTAGATGTGGGACATGAAGTCAAAGGAGGTTATTTTGGAGCTTTAACATTTAATGGCTGCTCTGCTGGGTTTTGAACTTGCATTGGGCCTTCAGTTCCTTTCTTGTGGCTGATTTCTCTCTTTTGGAATGGCAATACTCCCATTATATTTTGGAAGTAAGCAAACCACCATGGTATGTGAATATCTATGTAACAATCCTGCACGATCTGCACATGTACCACAGAACTTAAAGCATAATTAAAAAAAAGGAAAAAAAGATAACTTTGTTTTTGACCTTATAGGCTCATAGATGGAAAAGACTTGCCTTGTTTTAGATGAGACTTTGCACTTTTGAGTTAATGCTGGAATGAGTTAAGATTCTGGGGGACTGTTGGGAAGGCACGATTGTATTTTGCGATGTGAGAAGGATAAGATTTGGGAGGGATCGGGGTGAATGATATAGTTTGGATATTTGTCCCTGCCCAAATCTCATGTTGCAATATGTAATCCCAGTGTTGGAGATGGGGCCTGGTGAGAGGCAGCTGGATCATGAAGGCAGATCCCTCATGAATGACTCAGGCCATTCCCTTAATGATAAGTAAGCTCTCACTCCGAGTTAACACAAAATCTGGTTGTTTAAAAGTGTGTGGCACCTCCCCTATCACTTTCTCTCACTTGCTTCTACTTTCGCCATGTGATGCGCCTGCTCCCCCTTTGCCATCTGCCAGGATTGTAAGCTACCTGAGGCCTCCCTAGAAGCTGAGCAGATAGCAGCACCATGCTTCCTGTAAAACCTATAGAACCATAAGCCAATTAAGCCTCTTTTTTTTTTCTCAATTACCCAGGTTCAGATATATATTTATAACAATGCAAAAATGACCTCATGTATTACATATCTGTGCTGCTCTGCCATTTCACTATGAGATTTTCATCAAAGAGAAATAAAATCCTATGTCAAAACATATTCTTGTACATAAATGTTCATAGCAGCTTTATTTATAATATCCAAATACTGAAAACAATACAAATATCTAATAAGAGATGAATGGATTAACAAATCCTATTACATTCCTACTATGGAGGACTACTATTCAGCAACACAAAGGAATATTAATACATGTAGCAACATGAATGAATCCCAAAATAATTATGTGGAGTAAAATATGTTAGTCAAAAATAGCATGCACTCTATATAATTTTATTTATGTAAAATTCTAGAAAATTGCAAACTAACCTATAATGACAAAAATTACATAAATGATTGCCTGGGGATTGGTGGTAAGAAGGAATTACAAAAAAAAAAAAAAGCGTAAGGAACTTTTAGGAATGATAGATTGCTTTTTAAGCTCATGTTATAATGGTTTTACAGATTAATACATATGTCCAAACTCATCAAATTTTACTCTTTTAAATATATGCAGCTTATGGTACACCAATTAGATCTTACAAAAGCTGAAACAAACATGTAATTATTTGAAATAAAAGTCATGACACTATATAATAGGAGGCTATTACTTATGTAGATATATATTTGACAACAGCATAAAAGACAAGGGGGGTGTATATGTCACTACACTGCTCCAAGGTCCTACATTTTAAGTGAAGTAGAGCAATATTAACTTTAGATAGTATTTTGATAATTTAAGAATACATTTTGTAAGCATTAAAACAGCCTAAAAAAGTACAAAAGTGGTATAGGTAAATAGCCAATAGAGGAATTAAAATAGAATGATAAAAATATTCAATTAACCAAAAGAAGACAGAAAAGGAGAACTGAAAAACAAAAAAGACAGATGGGATAAATCTCAAAACAAATAGAAACTAGTAGAAATAAGACTAACCATATCAATAATTACATGAAACATAAATGAAGTAACACTCCAAATTAAAGTGAAGAGATTGTCAGCCTGAATAAAAAAACAAGACTCAGCTACAGGTTGTTTATAGAAAGTATACTTTATAAAAACATGAATTAGTTATACGTAAAATGATGAGCAAAGATGCCATGTAAACCATAAGCATAAGAAATCTGAAGTGTCTATATTAAGATCAGACAAAACAGAACTCAAAAAAGGAGAATTATCATAGTTATAAAGGAACATTTTATAATGATTAAAGGAAAAACTTAATAATAAAAGTGTATTTGCTCAATAATTTAAAAATGCATAAAGCAAAAATCAATAACATTAAAAGAAGAAATAGATAATTCTAAAATTATAGATGTTTTAATAGCTCCTCTCATTAATTAATAGAACTACTAAATAAAATATCAATAAAGACATAGAACTAGGGTGAGCAAAATTTTTCTATAAAAGGCAAAATTTTTCTATAAAAGACTAGTCAGTATTGCAGGATTTTCAGGCCAAATGTAGTCTCTGTGGCATATTCTTTATTTTGTTTTATGCTTTTGTTTTTAACAACTTTTAAAAATGTAAAAACCATTCTAAGTTCATAGAATGTATAAAATCATGCTACACACCAGATTTAGTCCACAGGCTATGGTTTGCTGACTCCTGATACAGAAGATCTGAATAATACTATCAACCACATTGATCTAATTGAGTTTTTTTTTTTAACTGCAGATATACATTCTTCTCAAGTGTACATGGAATGTTCACCAAGACAGACCACGTTCTGGACCATAAAACAGTCTTAATACATTGCAAAAGTTCATACAAAGTATGTCCTCAGACCACAGTAGTTTTTAAATTAGGAAAAAGTAATTTTAAGGTATCTGGAATAGTCCCAAACCTTTGGAAATTAAACAATACTTTCCTAAATAGCTGACCTACTGATGAGTCAAAGTAGAAATTATAGTAAGTATTAGAAAATTTAAATTAAGTGGCAAAATATGACATATCTAAATACAACACACCTAAAGCGGTGCTTAGGGAAATTTAATCTTTAAATGCTTATGTGAAAAAAGAAGAAAGAGAATGATTTGAAGAACGAGGAATACAGAAATAATTGGTGGGTAAAGGATATATGGGAGTTCTTTATGCTATTCTTATCACTTTTCTGTTACTTAAAATTGAAAAGAAAATGGAAAGTTCCTAAAAAATTCTTAATTTAGTTATTCATATGTGAGGGTGAGAATTAAAAACAGATAAACAAAATTGGCTCAAGATAGTAGACTATTTTTCTTTCTATTAGAAATCCCTAGAAATGAGCCCCCTCACACCCATAACAAATATGTATGAAGTTTTGGTAAACCACTGAGGTGACAGCAAACAAGAAAATTTCATGTAACTAATAAAAGATAAAAATCATATTGGATGATATATACTGGGGTAAGAATACAAAAAACCAAAGTTCAAGCTGTGATTCTCTAAATTCAAAGTGCACAGATCTGAAGAATAATTAACTAATTAAATAATTCTAGATTAAAGAAAAACTTCCCAAAGAGTAGGTTGGGTAGGTTAATTCCTCCTCTTCCTTGGCCTATATCAAGATATAGGTTAGAAAGGTATTTCCCTCTGCGATAGTGGTTTGTACATGCACATGAAATCATCAGAGGCACTGAAGAACTTTATATAAAGTACTAAGCCTAGATGCTGATTTAACTAATCAGACATGAGGCCTGAGCATTAGATCTATGTTTGGTACTAAAAAAAAAATAGCATAAACAGTAGAGAAATACACTTGCCTTACAAAGCTTATTAATATAGAGTAACTGAGGACTTTGGTCCTGGTGCTGGAATTTGGAATATTGCCCAAATATTTGGAATTTGCCCAAAGGAACAGAAAAGACTATTGAAATGTAAATGAACTGGTATTTCAAGAAGGCTATAAGTGGACTATTTAATAAATGAGTCGTTTGGGGAAAAAAAACCCTATCACATTGGAATACAACTATGCTGCTTATAATGAAATAAAGAGTTAAATTAATATGGAAATTTAAAAATACTTAAAAAATACAGGTAGGTATTTTTATAATCTTAGTTAAGTCTTGACAAACACAACACAAAACTGAAACTCTAAAGAAAACATAATTTAAATGAACAAAATAAAAAATTTAAACTTATCTATTGAGAAAACACTTGATTAACCAGTTAGCAATAGAAGTAAAAGTGAGAGCCGGGCGCAGTGGCTCAAGCCTGTAATCCCAGCACTTTGGGAGGCCGAGGCGGGTGGATCACGAGGTCAAGAGATCGAGACCATCCTGGTCAACATGGTGAAACCCCGTCTCTACTAAAAATACAAAAAATTAGCTGGGCATGGTGGCGCGTGCCTGTAATCCCAGCTACTCAGGAGGCTGAGGCAGGAGAATTGCCTGAACCCAGGAGACGGAGGTTGTGGTGAGCCGAGATCGCGCCATTGCACTCCAGCCTGGGTAACAAGAGCGAAACTCCGTCTCAAAAAAACAAAAAACAAAAAACAAACAAAAAAAAGAAGTAAAAGTGAGAATATCTGTAGTATAAAATAAAGACAAAAAGGGTAAAAGTAAAAAATATCATTATTTTATAACAGACAAATGGAAAAAGGAATTAAGCGTGTATCACTATAACATTGATCTATAAGTCAAATGTTATTTTAAGACCCTCACCAAAAAATAAATCATTAGAAAATTCTGACTAATAAATATCATAATATACTTGATTTTGCTACCTATTCCATTATGCAGTACACAAAAACTTTACTTACTGCTTGATATACGTTCTTGACTGCCTGCAATTCTCTCCTTTACTGATTTAGCAGGTGCTTTTTTGCTACCATGAATGGTGGTTGTGGAGAGTTCTTTCAGTTTCCAGTGGGTCCAAAAGCCTTTTTGAGGTTTTAAACCTGTGAATATAAAATGCATATTTAGCCTAAGAAATTTGGATTTTGAAAATATCTTTTAATTTGTCAAAGTACTTTTTATGATAATTATACATTTCATCCTTACAACAAAAAAGTTCCTTTTTTGTTTCTTTTAAGCTGCATAGGATTAGTTAAGTCATTTAACCACTCTAAACATCTGTAACCTCAGCAATAAAAATGTGAATAATATAAATTATTTTGAAATATATGTTAAAGTGTTGGTAAATGGGAAAGTACTACACAAAAATGAACTAATATTATTGTTAATATTATATGTTAACCATAATTATGACTATAAACTAACATGCTCATAAATATAGCCAATATTTGCTCAGTGGTGATTGCTCAGTGAGGATTATTCACTAGACTGGGCCATCAAATTATAATTTTCTAAATGTTTTTAGATACAGTTATCACTTATTTAACAGAAGACTTCAGTTTGATTCACTTGAGTGCTTCTAGATAGATTGCCTATGTTTTAAAATATTGTACATTAATAGAAAAGTTGAAGTATAGTAAGGCCGACAGATCAGTAGATTGCCTTTGTAAAGATGTTTTATTACTCACAGTTCCCAAGAGTAGGGGGATGTCATGCCACAGGGGCCTACATGGGCAAGCCTTGGGACCAGTAAAGAGGCAGAGAAAGAAGGGAGAACTGTTGGCATGAGTCTTTACTGTGTTTTCCTTAAGGAGGAATAGGCAAGGCAAGAAGGCCTATGATTGACTAGTTTAAATAATTTCAGCAGGCTTTAGTGCATAGAGCTATCCCTTATCATCCAGTCCTGGGATGATTAGGGTAGGTGGATAGTGAACCAGAGTGTGAGAGCCCAATAAAGGAAATGGTTGTGTTGGGGCCTCTCAATTGGTTTGTTTAAAAATTAAAAAGCATTGGCCGGGCGCGGTGGCTCACGCCTGTAATCCCAGCACTTTGGGAGGCCAAGGCGGGTGGATCACGAGGTCAAGAGATCGAGACCATCCTGGTCAACACGGTGAAACCCCGTCTCTACTAAAAACTACAAAAAATGAGCTGGGCATGGTGGTGCGTGCCTGTAATCCCAGCTACTCAGGAGGCTGAGGCAGGAGAATTGCCTGAACCTAGGAGGCAGAGGTTGCGGTGAGCCAAGATCGTGCCATTGCACTCCAGCCTGGGTAACAAGAGTGAAACTCTGTCTCAAAAAAAAAAAAAAAAGAAAAAATTAAAAAGCATTTAAAAAACATGCTCATGGGCAAGTTGTCTTTAGGAGTTGACTAACCCTAGGAAGTGTAGTCCTTCTAGAGTCATCAAGGTCCCAGGTGTCAAAGTATCAGAATATAGAAAAGAAAATACATTTATTAAAATAAAATGTTAATACTGTCCAGTGTTTGATGAACCATACTTGGTCCTGATATATAAAGAGAGAGAGAGATTACTATGTACCAAACTGTGCTTGACACAAGGGGCAAAAATTTCATTTCAATCTAGTCCTTGTCTGCCATCAAGGCAGATATGAAATTATTTAGCATCGTGCCCGGTCCACACTAAGCACTTAATATAAGTTAATTTCACTGTTACTTTTTTTTTTTTTTTTCCAATTAACCACTGCTTGATCTCTGACTACATTCCAACATTATTTACAAGTTTTAATTCAAACTGGTCACAAAACATGAATTGTTTTAAAGAATGACCTTTATATAGAGGCACAACACCTGAATGAAGTGTTATTTACCTGTTCGCATTGCCAATTTTTAAAAACTAAATCCTAGTAGGATCTATTCGAGTATTTCCCAGGAAATTGTTATCCTACAGGGTTTAGAAACAAATTGTATATAAAATAAAAGAGCTAAATACCTAAAATGTCTTTGTAATTAATTGGCAACTTACATATATTCTAATTTTCATTTTATAAAATGTATACAGACATATAAAGAGTCAAATATATGTCAAACTGTTTGTTTAATTTCCAAACTCTCATAGTTCCTCACACATCCCCAGGACCATATCTTGCTTCCCAGAAACAACTATCTTTATTTGGGACCCATAATGACAGCATACAAAAGAAGGGCTATATTTTTACACTTTGCTGTGTTAATTTTAGGCATTATCTATTGACTTCCAACTAGGGAAGATAAAGATTTAACAATCTTTCACCATCCTATCCCATTATCAACCACATACAAGCTAACTTTCTATTCTTTACATAATACCAACTTTTATATTTTTCATTTTGTGAATATCAACATTTACATTATAACTATGTAAAATCTTGTTGACAACTGAACCAATTTTCTTTTGTTGAATATAAAGAATAATGTGGAGAATTGATATTTAAAAAAATGAATCTGCTTTACTTATTTTCTTAAGGAAATTTGTTTCTCTGAAGTTAATAATCTTTGGATGTTTTCATTTTCTTGTGTTCTACATACTTACAATTAACTTAGCTAAAAACTACTCCACCCGTCACTGTTTAAATTACTTCTGAATACATTCAGATGCATTAGGGATTCTCTGAGTTTAATATTCTTGGAAACATCTCTCCCAAAGCCTGCCAATGTGCTCAAATCTGAACAAATTTTTTCACTAGGCTTTCGCAGTTATTATCTAGGGAGCTCCCTTCGCTATTATTTTGGGGATTCAATTTACATGCCTTACGTGACAAAGCCTCTATTTCTTGACTGTCATCTTAACCTCTTCCTTAATTTACTCCTTATTTTGGTGATTTTTTTTCTCCAGTAACATGATAAGAAAATATATATATAAGTTAACAATGTCTTTGGTTCATCCTTACGCTTACTCGACAAATTGGTTGGGTCTAGGGGTCCTAGGCTGTAAATAATTCTCCCTTAGAATTTGTAAGACATTGTTCCATTCTCTTCCATCTTTCAGAGTTGCTGATAAGAGGGAGGATAGAATTCTGTTTCTTAATCTTTCCATTCTCTGGAAGTTTTTAGCATTTTCTTTTTTTTTTTTTTTTTTTTTTTTTGTGTTCTGAGGACTCAAAACAATTCACTGTGGCATACATCAATTTTTATCCATTGTCCCAAGCACTAGATAATCTCTTTCAAACTAGAAATTCAAGTTTTTCAAGCATGGAAACTTTTTGAAGTAATTCTTTGATTGTTTCTTACTTTGCTTTTTCTCTGTTTTCTCTTTTTGAATATAACAGAGAATTGAGATTCAAAAACAAAAAGGCTGAAGGATTAGTTTCTTCCCATTGGAGATGGATGCTTAAATAGATCTATAAAAATGTTCTATACCTTGATGTGTATGTTGATTTCATGTATATATGTCTGTGTATATACATTATGTATTCTGTATGTTTATATATATTCTATACTATGTATCAAGGTGCACCCTACAGATTTGTGCAATGTACTTGATGTATATTAGATTTCAATAAAATAATGTTAAAAACAAATCTTCATAGAAAAATTTAAAAATCAGTAATAAAATGTTTAAAGTGTAGGGAAATAAGATATTTCTCGCTATCAGAATCCTTCAAGATTTGAATATTCTCTACAACAACTTACAAATATTTAAAGTCAAAATTTCATTTCCGAATAGAAAAACACAAAAATCATTCATTCATTGTGAAAATGTATAGAGTTCTTGGGAGCCTGGATGAGAAGATACAGGTAATGCTGCACTTGTACATCAGCTATTCTCCAGAAAGGATCATGTCTCATGTTTTTGTTTTTTAAAAGCATTCTGCTTTACTCCCATCATTTTCCCTGTCTTCAGACTGTGGGCTGATCCTACAAGAGTCCCAGTGTTTCTCTCTGCCAAATGCCTGAGAGAATGTGCAACCCTGGCACAATTTACATAATATATTCAACATGTTTATATTGCATTGTTCATTTACACTTTAGTACTTATTCACTGCCTTAAGAAGGCAAATACAGTTTGTGGCCATTATTGTACATTGTTGTTGAATAGTGCCGAAAAACATATCCGTTAATAAGTTTGTTACTAGATAAACAGGTAGTTACTTTGTCTATTAAACGACTTATGAATAAATCCTTGGTGGGTTGTTATATAGGTATTTTAGGGAATATCTATATATAATATAGATAATATTATATATATATTTAAGGGAATATCTATATATACTAGATTGTAAACAGAGATACTTAAGGAAGTTGGTTGGGGTTTTTGAATGGCTTGGGAGCACATTGATATTCCTCTCAATTAAATTATGAAATGTCAGCTGCAAATTTGAAAATTTTCTATTTGACACATTTTCAGAGATTAATTAGAATCATATAAAGAAGAAAGGCTGTGGTGAAAATATTATAGTTAAACATTATGAGTTATAAATAAAGGTTTAACTCAGGGGTACACTCATAGCCTTAAAGCTTTTATTACTAGGCAATAAATATGAAAATCATGTACAAAACTTTCAGCTCTGTAAGTTAAAAAAAGCAGTCATTCAAAAAGACGGAGATAAAATAATGACAATAAAAGCAAAATTAATGCATGAATATTTTTATCAAGTAAAAGTTGCAAATAAAATGATTCCTTCTTTGGTGGAAAATTAGACAAAATAGATTTAAGAAAAGAGGAATGGAAATTGTTCCAGAATAATGCAAAAAGCATCAAGTATCCCATACCTTATTAAAAAAAACAGCACTTACAGAAATTTTTCAAGAGTAATTAATATTTGACAATATTAAAAATATTAGAACTCTCAAAAAACTATTTTATCATTTAATCAGAACAATTTTACAAAGTAAACAGATCAAAAAATGATGTGATTTTTCTAAGATCATAGAGTCACACAGCTCTAACTCCAAAGTCAAATAAGAAGAAAAAACAATTTATGCTCATTCACCAAAATATTTACTTTTATCTTTATGAATCTTCTGAGGTACAAATCATACAATCTTTTTCATATTTTAATTGGCTAGCATGTGACCACTTGTATTTCCTTAAGAAAGTCTCATGTGAAAAAATCCTTAAACTTTTTTATGTTTAAAATAGTTTGTGGTGCACATTTGTGTGTGACCCACTACTGCTCCATCAACAGCATATCCTTCAACTGCTTTTGTTGTATCCCATAAGTTTTGAGATATTTCCATTTTCATTTCTGCCTCAAGATATTTTGATTTTCCTTCTGATTTCTTCCTTGACCCAATGGATATTCAAGAGCATATTGTTCAGTTTCCATACATTTATAAATTTTCCGGTTCTCTTCCTATTACTGATTTCTGATTTCATATCATTGTGGTCAACAAATATGCTTGATATGGTTTCAATCTTCTTAAAATGGTTAA
Source organism: Cebus imitator (assembly GCF_001604975.1). NCBI lineage: Eukaryota > Metazoa > Chordata > Mammalia > Primates > Cebidae > Cebus > Cebus imitator. The sequence continues at coordinate 6,849,801 of NW_016107324.1, read as the reverse complement.
GACTTGTTTTGTGGCCCAACATATAATCTATCCTGGAGAATGTTTTGTGTGTATGTGAGAAAAATGTGCATTCTGCTGCTTTGGATGGAATGTTCTGTACATGTCTGTTAGGTCATTTTGTCTAGAGTGTTATCAATTCCTCTATTTCCCTATTAGTTTTCTCTCTAGATGATCTATCAGTTTTTGAAAACAGGGTCTTATAGACTCCTATCATTATTGTATTGTCATCTGTTTCTTCCTTCAGTTCAGTTAATATTTGCTTTATATATTTAGGTGCTCCAACACTGAGTGCACATATACTTACAATTGTTATATCCTCTTTATGAACTGATCGGTTATTATATGAATAACCTCTTTGTCTCTTAAGTTTTTGTTTTTCCATTTTATCTGATAGAAGTAGAGCTTTTCTCACTCTTGTTTATTACCATTTGCATGGATTCTCTCGCATAACTGTCCGTCTATGTGCATCCTCAAAGCTGAAATAAGTCCCTTATAGGCAGCATATAGTCGGGTTTTGTTTTTAATCCATTCAGTCCTTCTCTATTGTTTGACTGGAGATTATAATTCATTTACATTCAATGTAATTGATATGTAAGGACTTACTCCTGCTATTTTGTTTTTTGTTTTCTGGTTGTTTTGTAGATCCTTTGCTCATTTATTACTTTCTGGCTGTCTTCCTTTGTGATTTTATTATTTTCTCTGGCTGTGTAATTTGATTCCTTTCTGTTTCTTTTGTGTGTCTACTGTAGGTTTTTACTTATATAAATCCTATTATAATTATAGCAGTCTACTTTGGTATCATAACAGCTTAACTTTGCATTAAAAATTCTACACTTTTGGCCAGGCGTGATGGCTCATGCCTCTAATCCCAGCACTTTCGGAGGCCGAGGTGGATGGATCACGAGGTTAGGAGATTGAGGCCATCCTGGCCAACATGGTGAAACCTCATCTCTACCAAAAATACAAAAATTAGCTGGGTATGGTAGCACATCTGTAATCCCAGCTACTTGGGAAGCTGAGGCACAAGAATCACTTGAACCTAGGAGGCAAAGATTGAAGTGAGCCAAGATCATGCCACTGCACTCTAGCCTGGTGACAGAGCAAGACTCCATCTCAAAAAAAAAAAAAAGTTCTACACTTTTATATCCCCTCCCTTTTATGTTTTTGATGTTACAATTTATATGTTTTAACATTGTGTATACACATATTATTGTAGCTATAATTATCTTTAATATTTTTGTCTTTTTGTGCATTAGGGTTATAAGTGATTCACACTCTTTCTTCCAATTTAGAATATTCTGAATTTGATTATATGCATATTTTTTCAGTGAGTTTTATACTTTCACATGTTTTCATGTTACTAACTAGCATCCTTTCATCTTGAAAAACTCTTAAGCATTTCTTTTAAGGCAATCTAGGAGTGATTAATTATGTCAGGTTTTGCATGTCTGATAAATCTTTTATTTTCCTTTAATTTTTGAAATACAGCTTTTCCAGACAAAGTATTCTTAGACATATTTTTCTTTAAGAACTTTGAATATACAGATGACCCTGAACAATGTGGGAGTCGGGGTACCAACACCCCATGGAGTTGCAAATCTGCACATAGCTTTTTATGCCCCCCAAAACTAAAGACTAATAGTCTACTGTTGACTAGGGGCCTTACTAATAATATTAAGAGTTGATTGATACATATTTTATACTATATATATTATTTTCTGCATTTTTTTAATATCCCTTTTTATTGTACAGTTCTGTGAGTTTTGACCAAGGCATACCATTGTGTAACCACCACAATAATCAAGATATAGAACAATTCCACCATTCTAAAAACTCCCCCCACACCCACCAGGAAGTTTTGCCCCTTTGTAATCAACCCGTCCTCTACTCCCAGCTCCATATGTGTAACTCTGTAAGAAACTGCCAAGTGATTTCCAAAGTGGCTGTACCATTCACCCAGTGTACGAGAGTCCTAGTTGTCCCACATTCTGGCTGGCATTTGGCAGGTATTTTTCAGTGGTAGCCATGAAACAAATACATGGTTTATGTCAGTGTTGTCATAATTTGCATTTCCCAAGTGTCTAATGATGTTGAACATGTTTTTGTAAGCTTATTTGCCTTCTGTAAGTCATTTTTGATGATGTGTTCATATCTTTTGCATATTTCTTATTGGATTATTTATTAACACTGAGTTTTGAAAAGTCTTTATGCATACTAGATACAAACCCTTTATCAGATAAGAAATTCACAAATATTTCTCTGTCTGTGACTTGAATTTTCATTCTCTTATCAGTGTCTTTTAAAGAGTAGTTCCTATTTTTATAAACTCCAATTTATCAAGGTTTTTAAATTTTTGTTTTATTTTACTTTAAGTTCTGGGGTATATGGGCTGATCTTGCAGGTATACACATGCTATAGTAGTTTGCTGCCTCCATTCCCCATCACCTATATTAGGTATTCTCCTAATGTTATCCCTCTCCAATCTCCCCACCCCCTGCTGTTGCTTCCCTAGCCCTCCACCCTCAATAGACCCTAGTGTGTGATGCTCCCCTCCCTGTGTCCATGTATTCTCCTTGTTCAACACCCACTTGTAAGTGAGAACATGCGGTGTTTGGTTTCCTGTTCTTGTGTCAGTTTGCTGAGAATGATGGTTTCCAGATTCATCCATGTCCCTATGAAGGACATGAACTCATCATTTTTTATGGCTGCATAGTATTCCATGGTGTATATGTGCCACATTTCCTTTATCCAGTCTATCATTGATGGGCATTTGGGCTGGTTCCAAGTCTTCACTATTGTAAACAGTGCTGAAATGAACATATGTATGCATGCGCCTTTATAACAGAATGATTTCTAATCCTTTGGGCATATACCCAGTAATGGGATTGCTGGGTCAAATGGAATTTCTATTTCTAGATCCTTGAGGAATCACCACACCGTCTTCCACAATGGTTGAGCTAATTTACACTCTCACCAACAGTGTGAAAGTGTTCCTATTTCTCCACATCCTCTCCAGGGTCTGTTGTCTCTAGATTTCTTAATGATCACCATTCTAATTGGCGTGAGATGGTATCTCAGTGTGGTTTTGATTTGCATTTCTCTAATGACATGCTGGTTTTGGTGAGAAAATAATTTCAACTATGGGTGGGTATAAAGGCATTGGCTAGGTGAGGTGTAGTGTTTCTGGCTTGGTGAGCATGCAACAGCTTACATTTCCCATGCAGCTCTGTCAGATGAAGTTAGCATCAGTGAAAATTGCAGTGTCCTCAGTCGTCAAGGCTAGTGGTGTCTGCAATGGCTGTGAGGGTTGTTAGGGTATTCAGTTACAAAGGCTGCTGGGATCCTACTATCTCTTTTTCTCCTATAGTGGAATTCATGCCTGCAGATATCCCAAAATATGCCAGGTTCAGTTTGTGGGCCTCTCGTGGTGGCAGTGGTAGCATCACTGTCTTATGTCTGGTGCCCACAAAGTGGCCATGGTGTCAGGATTTGGAGTATGAGTACACATGAAGGGTCAGTGGCTCTAGGGTCTGGGGCAATAGGGACATTGGTGCCTGTCATGCAGGTTCCCTGCAGCAGCATTTGGAATGGTGTGTGAGGCATGGGAACTTCTGAAAAAGCAAGAAAATGAGGTCTGGAGTGTAAATTCATGCAGACCTCAGGAATCTGAGGCAGTGTTGTAGTGGGTCCAGTGTCATGAGTGCACGTGTTTGCCCTAGGATCTGGGGTCCAGAGTATGGGCATGTGAAAATTTACTGTTGCTTTAGAGTCCAGAATGCAAATGCAGCTAGTGTCCATAGGAGATGTTTATGGAATGGCTGTAGAGCTGGAGTTTAAAGTACAGACACATGTGGAGTAAAAGTGGTTCCATGGTCCCTGGTGAAGGCTAGCTTGCTGTGGAAATGACTTTGGTATGAAACATGGGCACGCATGCTCCTGCAACAAAGCTGAGACCTAGAATGTGGGTATGCAAACAGTGTTTGTGTCTCTAGAGTCTGTGGCATGCATGGTTTTGGGTGTGAGTGGTGGCCCTAGCCCTGGGTAGCACAACAGTGGCTTCTTATTGAGGTCGAAGCACAGCAGTGTCTCTCTCCCCAGGAGGTAAAAACAGCAATGGCTGTTGGTTAACTATCTCAGTGGCAAGAGCCAGTACAGTAGTGTTCTCTGTGTCCTGAAGAAAAAAAGGATGAACACTAAGGGGACATATGATGTGAAAGCTATAGGGAGTATGTGGCTGCCTCGAGGACTGTTGAAGTCCTTAGTGGAAAAGGCTGCTAGGATCCTTTGCAGAGCAGGCCACTGGAGACCAAAGGCTTCATTACTGATTCTGCTATTCCCCACCCTTCTTTGTGCCTAGCTGTATCCAGATGTCTCACATATGCCAATCTCCCCAGCAATCTTTGCTGTGCAGTTATTGGTTTTTGCTGTATTGTGTTGCTGTACGTTTTAAATTTGACTCTTGAATCCTTCTAGGACTATTTTTGTTCATGGGTAGATGTCTAATTATTTTGTGCGTGTGAGAGCGAGATAAAAGATAACCTAATCCACCATGTTGCTCATATCATTTATCTCTCCCACTTCCTATAAGGACACCAATCATACTGGATTAGAGCCCACCCATGTAATGCCATTTAACCTTAATTACTTCTTTAAAGACCACACCTCCAATACAGTCACATTGTGAGGTATTGTAGAGATTAGGAATTTACTTCAACATATAAATTTGGGGGAAGGCAAAATTCACTTAATAATAGGTCTGTAAAAAATTCTTCTGCCCTTCATCATGTTTTTTTTCTTATAGTATCTTTGTATTAATGCTGTGGACATTTCCTTTCTGTTTTTTATATTTGAATTAATTTGATATTTTAAATGATCAGCAGGAGATTCTTACCTGTGTGTATTCATGGGGGGTTTCTCAGGGTTGTTTTCAAGTCTTTACCCCTCAAAGGCTCCCTCCATAAAGTATAAAATATTTTCTTATAAAAGTGATTTGGTTAGTAAAAACTGACATTACGCAGTTTTAAAAATTAGATAACATTTATATTGAAATATTTACAAGATCTGTGTGAAAACAGATAATAGTTTCTGGTGCTTAATAATAGCAATCTTATAAAAAATGTTGGGAGGTCATTCCAGGAACATGAAACTATATTTTTATACTTTAGTTTTAAACCCTAGTACTTAAATCTCTTGATAAATGTTCTAGGATAGAGATTTACTTTCCTTTAGCTTTCCAATCTCCATTTTCACCTACACACCCAGTGATTCAAAAACAGGTTTTCCTTGATTAATGTTCTCAGAGAAATTAAATTATTTCTAGATTTTATCCTAAATAATACTATTTGCTATGAAAATGTAAGTAGTATTCTAAAAGCAGCTTAAACATGTATGGTGCAAATATACTACATACATGGTATGATTTTATTTCTGTGACAATTCAGTTTTCCATAATAAATCTATTGCTTATAAAATATTTGGCTTCTAAATTTAATAAGTAATGATTTAAGTATTGGTATAATGAAATTTTCAGAAGGAAATAAATAACTTTTATTTTAACCCATGGGTACTGCTATGGCATGCTTTATAAGAAAAAGAACTGCCTTTTTTTTTGGATGAAATAAATAAAATACTGCCACTCCAAACTTTTAGAAACCAAAACAATGATCAATATTTAAATTATATATTCATACCTGAACACCAAAGAAAAATGTTATTCCCTAGATCTTCTTTAAATTCATCATTAAAGCGGTAACCAGATTCTGGAAATGCTTCATGGAATGTTGCATATATGGCTTGTGCCAAACAATCAGGATATATCTACCAAAATAAAATCATATTAGATTAATTTTATATTTTTAAATTTTAATATATGTCAGCTGTCAAAGAAACTATTTTTAAACTTTGCCTTACAATTTATTAACCAAATAAAAATCTGCCATTTTTAAATTCTAAATTCATAATTATATAAATTAATGTACATCACTATGCCTGAAAGCTAAATTTGAACTGGAATATGTGTCAATGAAGAGAAATGCCACCCTCTCCACTCCCTCCAACAATCTGGAAATTAAATTTCTTTGGTTTCCTCATGATTTTAATTTTTTAGTTTTTAAAACTAGTTATACATTTATTCAACATTTTTATTTTATATTGAAGGGCACATGTGCAGGTTTCTTATATTGGTAAACTGCGTGTTAAGGAGGTTTTGTGAACAGATTATTTCTTTTTATAAACACTAGTACAATTTATTGAGAAAGTAAGTCTCGGTCACAGTCAAGCAGAAGGAGAAGAAGATTAAATTATTGGGTTGCATTGTTTTAAAAATTTATTTTGATTTCAGTAGTTTTTGAGGAACAGGTAGTGTGTGCATGAAAAAGTTATTCAGTGGTGATTTCTGAGATTCTGGTGCACTCATCACCTGAGCAATGTACACTGTACCCAATTTGTAGGCTTTTGTCCCTTATCCTCCTCCCATCCTTCCCTCTGAGTCCCCAAAGTCCATTAGATGTATGGCTCTGCATCCTCATATCTTGGCTCCCATATATAAGTGAGACCATATGAGGTTTGGTTTTCCATTCTTGAGTTACTCCACTTAGAATAATTGTCTCCAACTTCATCCAGGTTGCTGTGAATGCCATTATTTCATTCCTTTTAATGGCTGAGTAGTATTTCATGGTGTGTGTGTGTGTATATGTGTGTGTGTGTGTGTGTGTGTGTGTGTATGTGTATCTGTGTGTGTGTATATACATATATATATATATCACATTTTCTTTATCCACTTCTTGGTTGATGGGCATGTAGGCTGGTTCCATATTTCTGCAGTTGCAAATTGCGCTGCTATACACATGTGTGTGCAAGTGACTTTTTCATATAATAACTTCTTTTCCTCTGGGTAGATACCCAGTAGTGGGATTGGTGGATAAAACAGTAGTTCTACTTTTACTACTTTAAAGAATCTCCATGCTGTTTTCTATAGTTGTTGTATTAGTTTACATTACCACCAGCAGTGTAAAAGTGTTCCCTTTTTACCACATCCATGCCAACATATATTATTTTTGGATTTTTTAATTATGGCATTTTTTGAAGGAGTAAATGGTATCAAATTGTGGTTTTGATTTGTATTTCCCTGATAATTAGTGATGTAGAGCATTTTTTTCATATGTTTGTTGGCCATTTGCATGTCTTTTGAGAACTGTCTATTCATATCCTTTGTATATTTTTAATGGAATTATTTGTTTTTATTCTTCCTCATTTGTTTGAGTTTCTTGTAGTTTCTTGATATTAGTTCTTTGTCGGATGCATAGTTTGCAAACATTTGCACCCACTCAGGAGGCTGTCTGTTTACTCTGTTGGTTATTTCTTTTGTCGTGCAGAAGCTTTTTAGTTTAACTAAGTCCCACCTATTTATTTTTGTAATTTGCTTTTGGTTTCTTGTTCATGAACTCTTTACCTAAGCCAATGTCTAGAAGAGTTTATCCAAAGTTATCTTCAAGAATTTTTATGATTTCAGGTCTTAGATTTAGGTCTACAAGAGGTGAAAGGTATAGGTATATATTGGTTAGGTATATTCCTTATTTATATATATATATATATTTGTATGTGTGTGTGTATATATATATATATATATATATATATATATTTTTTTTATAAATATATATATATTTGCAGGTGTCCTAAAAGGGACTGAGTTCTTCATTTGATTCTCAGCTTGGTTGTTGGTATATAGCAGTGCTACTTATTTGTGTACATTGATTTCGTATCCTCAAACTTTAGTGAATTAATTTGTCAGATGTAGGAGCTTTCTGGATGAGTCTTTAGGGTTTTCTAGGTATACAATCATATCATCAGCAAACAGTGACAGTTTGACTTCCTCTTTACTCATTTAGATGCCCTTTATTTTATTCTCTTGTTTAACTGATCTGGCTAGAATTTCCAGTATGTTAAACAGAAGTGGTGAAAGTGGGCATCCTTGTCTTGTTCCAGTTCTCTGGGAGAATGCTTTCAACTTCTCCCCATTCAGTATAATGTTGGCTGTGTGTTTGTCATAGATGGCTTTATTACCCTGAGGTATGTCCCTTCTATGCCAATTGTGCTGAGGGTTTTAATCATAAAGTGATGCTGGATTTTGTCAAATGCTTTTTCTGCATCTATTAAGATAATCATATGGTTTTTAATTTTGTTTTTGTGATGTATCACATTTATTGACTTGAGTATGTTAAACCATCCTGCATCCCTGTTGTGAAACATACTTGATCATGGTGTATTATATTTTTGATATGCTGTTAGATTTGGTTAGCTAGTATTTTGTTGCAGATTTCCTTCCTTACTTTCTCCAATACAGAATCTCTCTTTCTGTTCTGACACCTAAAGATGTAGGTGGAGTGACACAAGCACTCCTTTGGCTCTCACCGTTATGACTACACTGGGTCAGACCTGAAGCCAGAACTGTGCTGGGTCTCATTGAAGCCGTACAGTAATCACTCCCTGACTACTGTATATGTTTGCTCAAGGTCCTGGGGCTCTACAATCAGTATGTGGCAAAGTCAGCCAGGCCTGTGTCCTTCCCTTCGGGGTGATGAGGTTCCCCGGGTCCCTGGTAGGTGGGTCCAGGTGTGCTGTCTGAGAGCCAGGGACTGTAGAAAATAACCCTTGGAGCTGGCACTCAAACCAAAAGATGCAGTCCTTCCCACTCTTCCCTCCCCTTTCAAAAGGTAGAGTCACCTCACCCTGTAGCCACTGCCACACTATGCCATAAGGAATACTGCCAGACTATCAGTCAATGTTCCCTTAAGGGTCACAGGCTCTTAAATCAGCTTTTGTTGAATGCCGCCTGGCCTGGGACACTACCTTCAGGGAAGTGGGCTCCTCTCTGGCCAGGGCAGGTCCAGAAATGCTGCCCAAGAGTTAAGTCCTGAAATCAGGGACCCCAAGAGCCCACCTGGTGCTCTTCCCACCTGTGGCCATGCTGATACTTGAAGTGAGCAAGCCTCAGTGTCTCACTCACAGCCCTCAATGTAGTACCTGGGTATTGCTGCTAGTTATTCAGGGCCCAAGGGCTCTTCAGTTAGCAGGTAATAATGCTGCCAGGATTGGGGCTGTTCTTTCAAAGCAGTATGTTCCATTTTTGCCCAGGGTGTGTCTAGAGATGTCACTTGAAAGCTACGCCCTGGAATGAGGGCCTCAACTCTGTCTAGTGCCCTATCCTGCTGGGACTGAGATGGTATCCAAAATGCAAGTCAAAGTCCTCCCCACTCTTCCTTCTCCTTTCCTCTAGCAGAAGGGGCCTCTTTTGGAGCTGTGAGCTGTGCAGCCTAGGGTTATGAGAGAGGTGATGTCAGTACTCCCTTGGCTGCCCCTAATAGGGTCTCAATATGTACAAGCACACTTCATTCCACTATCTCTGGACATAGTTCAGTAACAGGCCTTGCTTAAGAGTTGCAGTCCTTATGGCCTAGAGTGCCTTTCAGATTTACCTGGAGACACAGAATTTGTAGCCCTCTGTGGCAAGGTTTGCAGGTTCTCAAGTTCTGACCACTGGGATCCACAATTCTCCTCTGTCCAGGGCTGTTTTAAATGCACCCTCTGTGGGCTGGTATCAGCTGAGTTTGGTTTGGTTTTCCTTTCTGCTCTAACAGGACAACACTGAGTTAACTGCCTCACAATGTTGTGTTCTCCCTTCCCTGGCACCCAGAAATGCTCTCTGCACTACACTGCCACTGCTGCAGATTGGGGAGGGAGAGATAGTGTTGGTGATTCCAGATGGTGTTTCCTGTCTCTTCAGTGCCTCTTTCAGTAACATAAAGCTAAAACCAGGCACTATGAGTACTCGCCTGATTTCTGGTTTTTAAGAAGGTGTTTTCTCTGTGTAGATAGTTGTTAACTTGTGTCCTTGTGGGGGAACAATCAGTGAGGTTTCCATTTTGCCATTTTGCTCTGCCTCTGCTTGTTTTGTCTTAAATTAGAATAGCAACTTCTGCTTTTTTCTGTTTGCTAGGTAGATTTTTCTCCATCCCTTTTCTTTGAGCCTATGGGTATCACTGCATTGGGAGATTGGTCTCTTGACGACACCATGCAGTTGGGTCTTCTTTATTCAACTTGCCACTTTGTTCCTTTTAATTGAGGCATTTACATTCAAGGTTATTATTGATATATGCAGATTTAATCTAGTCTTCATGTTTTTAGCTGGTTATTATGCAGACTTCTTTATGTGATTGCTTTATAATGTCATTGGTCTATGTAGCAGCCAATAAAAATCTTTCCTTTCCATATACTGCACTCTCTTCAGGACCTCTTATAAAGCAGGTTTGTTGGTGGTCAACTCCTACAACATTTGCTTGTCTGAAAAGCATCTTATTTTTCCTTCACTTATTAAGTTTAGTTAGGCTGGATATTAATTCTTGGTTGGAAATTCTTTTAAGAATGCTGAATATAGCTACCCCTCTCCCCCACAAATCTCTTCTGGGTTGTAAAGTTTTTGCTGAAAGGTCTGCTAGCAAATTGATGAGGTTCCCTTTGCAGGTGACTGCCTCTACTTTCTATGCCATTAAAGTTTTTTCTTTCGTGTCAACTGTAGAGAATCTGATAACTATGTGTCTTGGAAATGGTCTTCTTGTATAGTATTTTGTGGTTATTTTTCACATTTTCTGAATTTGAATGTTGACTTTTCCAGCAAGGTTGGGTAATTTTTCATAAACAATATCCTGAAATGTTTTCCATGCTGCTTGCTTTCTTTCCCTCTTTCAGGGATGCCAATGAGTCATATATTTGGTCTCTTTACATAATCCCATATTTCTGGAAAGTGTTCTTCATTCTTCTTCACTGTTTTTCTTTACATTTGTTTGAATGGTGAATTTTGGAGAATCAATATTTGAGCTGTGATGGTCTTTCCTCAGCTTGGCCTATTCTGCATTAATACTCAAAGTGTATTCTGAAATTCTTGAAGTGAGTTTTTCAGCTGTATCAGTGCTTCTTCTGTTTTAAAATGGCCATTTTATCTTTTACTACCTTATCATTTTATTGTATTCCTTAGAATCATTGGATTACATTTCAATGAATTCTTTTTAATCCATATTCTAAATTCTATATCTAGAATTAGGTTATTACTGATATATGCAGATTTGACCTGGTCATTGAGTTTGGCCAGTCACCTGGAAACCATTTCATCCTGACTAACCATTGCTGGGGAACTAGTACAGTTGTTTGGAGGTAAAAAGTCTATCTTTCTGAGTTCTCAAAGTTCTTGCACTTATTCTTCCTCATGTTTGTGAGTTGATGTTTCTTCAATCTTTAAAGTTGCTTTCTTTGGATGCTTTCTTCTTTTATTTGATTTCGTCAGGGGTTTAATTGTGGTATAAAATGGGTTCAGTTTACTGACTTTGTTTCTGTAAAAAATTGGAAGGCTATAGCTCAGCTCGGCACTCCTGGGCAGTGTGCTCTAATTCTGGAGAGCTGGTATCCTGGCCCTTTGAGGTTAGAAACCTGCTGCACTGGTGGGCTAAAGTGTTCCTGGGCCATAGGCCACAACACTCTGATGTGTGCTGCCGGCCAAAGCACTTCATTAGACAGGGGCCAGCTGGAACTCTCGATGGCCAGGCACTGTTTGCCACTGCAGGAGTTTTAATGCAGGTCCCTGGGAGGAAGCCCATTTGGGCATCCAATGCCATACTGCAAGCAGCCATCACTGGATAGACTGGTTCCAAGAAGAGACCAGCAGACAGGGTTCACTCAGGTCAGACTGGCCCATCTCCCAGGAAAGGATACCGGGCTCTGTTAAGGTCTGACAGTTCCCCTAAAACAAAAGTCTCCTAGGGTAGTGAGGGAAGCCTTCAGGTTTGGGCATTCCTAGCCGTGCTCCAACACAGACACTCCTACACTAAACCCTCTGCCTTCTGCACTAAACCCTCTAGAGTCCTGCCCTAACACATCTCCAACCAGCTATCCCTGCTAGCTCAAGTGTCCATGGGGGTCATGGGTCCTCTGCTGCCATGATTCCAGAGGTCCATGGTAAGAGTGGGTTGCTCCTTGCCTGCTCATCTCACCTCTTCCCCAGGAGTCATTCAGGCCAGGAAGAAGTCCCTGCGCATAGTAGCCCCATGCAGAGTACCCATCTTCTTCCCCCTCCATCCTAGCATGTGTGTTCTTCCTCCATCCACTCTCAATGCCTACCCTCAGATGATATATTAAGAGTGCACCAGTCTTCCCAGTGTCCCAGTCTACTGGTAGCAGATACTCCTCCTCGCTGCATCTATTCAGCCACCTTAGAAACTATTATTTACTTTATGAAATACACATGTATTTTTTTCTTATAACTTGCTTTTGGCCATTTTATTACTTCTTTCTACCTTTAATTGAGGGACATAAACAAGTAAGAGTTGAAAATCCAGTCAGCCTGACAACGTTTTGGGGAAAATACTTAATTCATATAGAGAATAAAATTAACAATTAAGGCTTCGTAATAATTTAACTTTGCTGTTGCTATCCTCTTTTAGAAAGTCACATATAGGGGAGTTTAAGATGATAGACAAGAAGCAGCTACTGTACACTGCTCTCATGGAGATGAAACAAAGTGGTAAGTAAATACTGGTTCTTTCTTTCTTCAAATGGATTGCCAGGGAGATCCCATGAAGATTCACCAAGGAAGCAACAGGACCAACAAAGAACAAAGAGGAGTGAGGCCAGGCAGCTTCCCACCCAGAACTGATGTGGAATTCAGATATTTAATGGTGTCAGAATTTTTATGCTGGTTCCTGCTCATCTGGAGAGGAATGGGTAGGTCTTTTGGCTTTGCTTCTATTGCCTTATGGTATTTTGGCTTTGCTTCTATTACCTTATGCACTTCTGTGGACTGGTTTTATATTGAGCTGTGCAAGCTGATTGATGGTGCTGTCAAGTGAAAGCCAGTTGCAACACAAGCAGGTAGGTATGTACCTCATCTTTGTTTATGCTTTGCTCTCTGTTGTTTCAAGTGAAGGACTGGACATTGGAGTACCTGGTTCCCTAAGCTTCCTGTTCTATGGGGTTGGAAGGACACAGCTGTGTCAAGCTGAAGCCCCTTGCTTTCTCACAAATACCCAAATGGCAAACACAGGCACCTGCCCTAATGAGGGTTAATGGTAGGAGCTCCTTGTGAAGTGCACTGAAGACTGTGCAGGGAGTTGAGGTGACTGCACCAGCTTCCTGTCCTACACAGGGAAGAACTTGATTTGTTTTCCTATTACACAACTGTTCCAGGGCTTATGACTCCTAGTTTAGATCCATATTCTAGTCTATCTCCGGACTACAATGAGGTTGAGAGCCGCAATAAATGCCTGTTTTGTGACTCTCTGTGGGAGTGGTTTCAGGGCATAATTTCATCTCTGAACTGGATACAGACAGTTTTATGGCTCATCTCTTTGCCAGTGTGACAGTACTGCTGCTGCTTGTAAATGGTGTATGGGGTAGGGGGCTCCACCTTTGGGCCCACGTAAGTGAGTTTTGGTTCTGGTGGTTGTGGCTGGTGAGGTCAGCCTGACTTCAGGCCCTGGGGAAGTGATCAGGTGCCAGTAGAGTTGGAACAGCGTAAGTAGGATAGGTAGCTGGTTCCCAGGCCACTAGATGGCTGGCAGAACAGTGGGTATGAGTACTGAAGGGGCTGTGTAAACAGTGCCGCAATAAACATATGTGTGCATGTGTCTTCATAATAGAATGATTTATAATCTTTCGGGTACATACTCAGTAATGGAATAGCTAGGTCAAATGGTACTTGTAGTTGTAGATCCTTGAGGAATCATCACACTGTCTTCCACAATGGTTGAACTAATTCACACTCCCACCAACAGTGTAAAAGCATTCCTATTTCTTCACATCCTCTCCAGCATCTTTTGTCTTTTGAGTTTTTAATGATTGTCATTCTAAGTGGCGTGAGATGGTATCTCAATGCGGTTTTGATTTGCATTTCTCTGATGACCAGTGAAGATTAGCTTTTTTTCATGTTTATTGGCTGCACAAATATCTCCTTTTGAGAAGTATCTGTTCATATCCTTTGTCTGCTTTTTGATTGGGTTGTTTTTTCTTGTAAATTTGTTTAAGTTCTTTGTAGATTCTGGATATTAGCCCTTTGTCAGATGGGTAGCTTTCAAAAATTTTTTCCCATTCCATTGGTTGCCGGTTCACTCTAATGACAGTTTCTTTTGCTGTGCAGAAGCTCTTTAGTTTAATTAGATCACATTTGTCTATTTTGGCTTTTGTTGCCATTGCTTTTGTGTTTTAGTTATGAAGTCCTTGCCCATGCCTATGTCCTGAATGGTATTACCCAGGTTTTCTTCTAGGGTTTTTATGGTTTTAGGTCTTATGTTTAAATCTTTAATCCATTTGAAGTTATTTTTTGTATAAGGTGTAATGAAGGGATCCAGTTTCAGCTTTCTGCATACAGCTAGCCAGTTTTCTCAACACCATTTATTAAATAGGGAATCCTTTCCCCATAGCTTTTGTCAGGTTTGTCACAGGGGGTTTTAAAGGGAGACTTAGCACAAGCCAAGGAGTCTAATCATTAACTACATCTTGTCTGTTCTCAAATGAAGCTTTGAGAATTAATTAAATAACTTCTAATTTTTTGTTTGAAAAAGTTACTGAATATCAAAACCCAGAAAAAGTCGAATTATGGTTTGTATGTATAAGATCTATCAAAAGACACATCCATCATATCCATCATAGGTGAGAACATTTGGATCATAGAAGTAGAAACAGACACTAGAGAAGCAGGGATATACAATGTGTTATCATTTTATTCTTTGTCCATATATAAAAGCCTCTTATCCTTTTCTTAAAGGCCCTGTATTAAAGCATGCTTGATTTCATAAAATCATGTAGGTGGACTACGTACTCTCAGTAAATAGTTAATATAAAAGCCGTAAAAGAATAGGCTAAATGAAAAAACATGGGTAGCAGAAACAGCTGTTTTCGTGCTCTTTAGACAATTTAATTGCAACATGCCTAATCATTAACTTTTTTCTGCAAATAAGAAAAGCAATTTCAATATTAGCAGAAAAAATCCTAGTCAACCTGTCAGAACATCACTGTTTCATAACAATTTAAGAATCACTGTCTTAAAAGAATAAAGATCTGATCAACGTCTTCATTTGATAGACAACCCAGCTGTCAGCCTGAGAGGTTGAGTGTCTTGCTGAGATCACCCAGGTAATCAGAAGCAGATTCTGGACATGAAGCCAAGTCCACTTATTCCCAGTCTACTGCTAGTAGTTTCTTTTTATCACACTTTACAAATGTGTTTGTGAGTAAGCAAGATAGGTCAAGATTAAATATAAATATTTGGCAAATGTGTGAACTTAGGCTTGTTTATATTTTCATCGTGAAAGATACAACTTTTTATTTGAGGTATGGCTTACTCATGAAAACATGTACAAACTCCAAAATATTTACTATGATTTCTGATTTACAAATTGCTAATGAAACAAAGTATTTGAATATGGCTTGTGTTTTGAAATGCTAAATGTTAAACCTAAAATTACCTAATGAGATTCCTAGCATCTTCATTTCACACTTATTTGAATCCGTCCTATCCATCAGTTAGTACAACAGAAAAGCATGGCAAGCATTTGATTAATAATTTTATGTACTATACTTTATCGTAACAGGTGCATAGTCCTTAGGCATAACATAAACTTATAAGGTTCTCTTAAATGGATCAAGATTATAAAGTAAAAGAAAAATCATAAATAATTTTGTAGGTAAACAGAAAAAAGACAAAAACATACATAGAATAAGTCAATAGTTTTCAAATTATTAATATGCAAGCAAAGTACCTATAGTCACTAAGGAGATTATATAAGACCTTGATGCAAGGGAATACAGTATTTTGGGGGGCTAATAAGAGCTTAACTTTAAAAATATTACTAATGCTTTACACCAGACAACTTTGCTTTCAAACGTAACAAAATATATTCTTATACGGGTTTAAATAAAATAACTATTGTTTCTATTTCATTCACTTTAAAAATAATTAGCATAACTATAAGTTTCAATGCTTACCTGAAAGAACGCATCCTTTCGACTTAGAGGTATGCTCATGAAAAGTGTCACATAACTTTCCGAAATTCTGTCAAATAAGCAATCTTGGTTTTCTCTGTCAGGCTTTAAAAAAGTGTGAAATTAAAGTCAATATTACAATTTAAAACTGCAATTTGTTTACATGATGTCAGCAATTTTATTTATTCTTATGAGCACATCAGTTGGTATAGGAGTATCAGCATGCGTGGCTTCTGGCATAATGTAGACCCAAATTTTAATACTGGCTGTTATACATTAGCTGTATTATCCTGGGCAAGTTAATTAAGTGCCAGGTTTCTCATCTACCAAATGTAGGTAACATATGTTTATCTTAAAGGAGTGCAGTAAAATTAAATAAAGACAGAGATCATATTTTTCTAACTTTGTATTTCAAGGCCTTAGCACAGTACCTGGCAATGAAAAGCATGCAAACATTTTATGAGTTAATTATCCTTGCATTCCAGGAATAATCCCACTGGTTATGGTGTATAATCCTTTTAATATGCTGTTGATTTTGATTTGCTAATATTTTGTTGAGGATTTTTATGTCAATATTCATCATAAAAGATATGGGTAGTTTCTGCTTTGTTTTTATTGTAGTGTGTTTTTTGGGTTTTAGTTTCAGAGCAATACCTTCTAACTCATAGGTTGAGTTACAAAGTATTTCCTCCTTTTCAACTTTTTGGAACAGTTTCAGAAGGACTGGTGTTTATTTTTAAATGCTGGTAGCCTTCAACAGTGAAGCCCTCTGTTACAGGGCTTTTCTTTGATGGGAAGTTTTTGATTACTGATTCAATCTCCCATTTATATTGTCTATTTCTTTCTTATTCCATCTTGTTAGATTGTATGTTTACAAGAATTTGCCCATTTCAATAACATTATTCCAACTCGTTGGCATACATCTGTTTATAACACTCTCTTATAATCCTTTTTACTTCCATAAAATTGATAATATTTTCCCCAATTTCATTTAAAATTTTAGTATAGTCTTCACTATTTTTTAATAGTCATTCTAGCTAAAGGTTTGTCCATTTTGTTCTTCTAAGAGACAGAACTTCTAGTTTTATTTATTTTTTTATCACAAAGCAATTTATTTCTTTACAAAATGGATCTCTGATTTGCAAGGGGGTTTACCTCAAGCACATTTATAAAGCCAGCTTCTTCATTACAGCATTTCCTCCTTGGGGCACACTTGCACACTTCTTCTTTTTTTTTTTTTTTTGTAATTTAGGTTCTGGGATACAT
>NW_016107324.1:6792689-6829064 GCF_001604975.1 Cebus imitator | reverse complement strand
GCGCCCGGCCTTGTTTCCAATTTCTTAATGTGTAAGACTGTGTGGTTGATTTGAGAGCTTTCTTTGATTTTTAATATCTCATTGTTTTTTATTTATAAATCAGAATTGTATTTATTTACAGAGTACAATGTGTCATTTCGATATATGTACACATGTATCCATCCTCTCAGTTACTATAATTTGTTAAGGAGACACATTTAAAATTTACATTCTTAGCAATTTTGAAGCACACAATATGGTACTGTTAACTATAGTGACCCTGTTGTTCAATGAAACTCAATGAATTCCTCCAGCTGAGCGCAGTGGCTCACGCCGGTAATCCCAGCACTTTGGGAGGCCAAGGTGGGCAGATCAAGAGGTCAAGAGATGGAGGCCATCCTAGCCAACATGGTGAAACCCATCTCTACCAAAAAGAAAAAAAAGAAAATTAGCTGGGAATGGTAGTGCACACCTGTAGTTCCAGCTACTTGGGAAGCTGAGGCAAGAGAATTGCTTGAATCTGGGAGGCAGAGGTTGCAGTGAGCCAAAAAGATGCCATTGAACTCCAACCTGGCAATAGAGTAAGACTCCATCTCAAAGGAAAAAAAATGTTATTCCTCCTGTCTCACTGAAACTCTTTACCCTTTTAACATCTCCCCATTCCTAGCTTCCAGCCCAGCCTCTGCAACTACTGCTCTTCCCTCTACTTTTGTGAGTTCAACTTTTTTAGATTCCACAAGTGAGATCATATTTGTCTGTGCAAACCTGGCTTATTCCACTTAGCAAATTGTCCTCCATGTTCATTCAGGCTGTCACAAATATAATTTCCTTTTTAAAAGCCCAAGAATATTCTATTGTGTATTTATACCACATTATCCATTCATTCATTGACATACTCTTAGGTTGATTTCTATGATGGACACTTAAGTTGATTTCCTATCTTAGCTATTGTATTGCAATCAAAGTGGACATAGAGATATCTATTTGACATACTGATTTCAATTCCTGTGGATATATACCCAGAAGTGGGATTACTGGAGCATGTGGTAGTTCTATTTTTAGTTTTTGAGAAATCCATATTGTTTTCCATATTAGCAGTAGTAATTCACATTTCCAACTTTTCTCCATATCCTCACCAATACCTGTTTCCTTTTCTCCATATCCTCACCAATACCTGTTATCTTTCACTTTTTGGATAACAGCCATGTTAGATAAAATCTCACATATCAAACTGGTATGTGAGATCGTATCTCATTGTGGTTTTGGTTTGTATTCCCCTAATGATTAGCGATGTTGAGCATTTTTTCACACACTGTTGGCCATTTGTATGTCTTCTTTTGAGAAGTGTTTGTTTAGAGCCTTTGCCCATTTAAAAAAATTTATCAAATTATTTTATTAAATTTAAAACATATTATTTACTGTGGTCACCATGCAGTATAATAGATCACTAAAACCTATTTCACTGGTGTAAGTGAAACTTGTTACCTTTTGATCATCTCACTTTTCCCCATTTCTCCCCACCCTTAGCCTCTGGTAACCACCTTTCTGCTCTCTGTTTCTACAAGATTGACTTTTTTAGACTCCATATGTGAGATCATACAGTATTTGACTTTCTGTGTTTGGTTTGTTTCAGTTAGCAAAATGTCCTCCAGTTCCACCTATGTTTTTGGAAATTACAGAATATCCGTCTTTTTTAAAGATTATATAGTATTCCATTACAAACATATGTATATATATGTGTGTACATACACACACACACACACATATATGTATATATATAATGTCGTCTATCCATTCATCCATTGATGGACATTCAGGTTGCTTTCATATCTTGGCTATTGTGATTAATGCTAAAATGAACATAAAAGTGCAAATATATTTTCATCATAGCAATTTTAACTCCTTTGGATGTAACTACAGTACAGAAATGGGACTGCTGGATCATATGGTGATTCTACTTTTAATTTTTTTGTGGAAACTTCATATTATTTTCCAAAATGACTATATTAATTTACTTTTTTCCTTTTTAAATCAGGTTATCTGTTTTCCTGCTATTAAATTGTTTGAAATACTTATATATTTTGGACATTAACCTCTTATTAGATGTATGATTTTCAAATATTTTCTCCCACTCTAAAGGTTGTCTCTTCAATCTATTGATTGTTTGCTTTGTTGTGCTGAAGCTTTTTCATTCAATGCAACTCCATTTGTTTATTTTTTGCTTTTGTTGCCTATACTTTGCTTCATATTCAAAAAATCATTGTACAAACCAATGTCATGGAGCTTTTCCTCTATGTTTTATTCTAGTAGTTTTACACTTTCAGATCTTAATACTTAAGTCTTTAATTTAATACATGCTGACTTGATTTTTGTATATGATGTGAAATAAGGGTTCAATTTCCTTCTTCTGCATGTGGATACTCAGTTATCCCAACAACAGTTATTGAAGACTATCCTTCTTCATTATGTCTTCTTGGCACCTTTGTTGAAAGTCAATTGATTGCAAACGTGTAGATTTATTTTGGGGCTCTCTTTTCTGTTCTTTTGGTCTATGTGGCTGTTTTTATGCCAATACTCTGCTTTTTTTTCAGTTACTACAGTATTGTAGCATATTTTGAAGTTAGGTAGTGTGATACTTCAAGCTTTGTATTTTTTGCTCAAGACTGCTTGACTATTCAGTTTCTTTTGTAGTTCCACATAAATTTTAGAACTTTTTTTTTCTTTTTTACTATTTCTGCGAAAACATCACTGGAATTTTGTTATGGATTACACTGATTCTGTACATTGCTTTGGGTAATATAGATGTTTTACTAATTCTTTCAATCTATGAACATATGATATCTTTCCATTTATTTGTGTCATCTTTTATTTCTTTCATCCATGTTTTTTTATTTCCAGTATACAGATCTCTCACCTCCTTGGTTAAGTTTAACTCTGGTTTGAATGTGTTCCCCAAAGTTCAATGTATTGAAAATTTGATCCCCAATGCAGTGGTGTTGAGAGATGAGGCCTAATGGGACGTGTTTGGGTATTGGGGAAATTATCCTCATGAACAGATTATGCCATTATCACAGAGGTAGGTTTGTTATCACAGGAAGGGCTGTCTTGTTTGTTCCCTCTCTCATTCTTCTACCTGATGCCAAGGAGTGACGCAGCAAAATGGCCCTCACCACATGCTGGCCCCTCTATCTTGGACTCCCCAGCCTACTGTGAGTCAATTCATTCTGTCAATTATAAATCACCAGCTTGTTCCCTCTCTCACTCTTCTACCTGATGCCTAGGAGTGATGCAGCAAAAAGGCCCTCACCACATGCTGGCCCCTCTATCTTGGACTCCCCAGCTTACTGTGAGTCAATTCATTCTGTTAATTATAAATCACCATTCTGCTGTATTCTGTTATTATAGCACAAAACCAACTAAGACAGGAGAGATGTTTAATAAATGTAAATTATGTTAAGTTGCTTGACAGTGTTGTTCAAGTCTTCTATATCATTCTGTATCCTTACCGATTTTCTTTATATTCTACCAACTATTCAAAGAAGGTGCTGAAATCGCTATACTTACTGATTTGTGTATTTCTCGTTAAAGTTTTAAAAGTTTTTATTAAATGTGTTTTGAAGCATTTTTATTAGGTGCATAAATATTTGGAATTGTTATGTCAGGTTGATGAATTGACCACTTCAGCATTACAAAATTACTTTCTTTATCTCTGGTAACATTCTTTGCTTTGAAATATACTTTGTATGATGGGGTAAAAAAAAACAGCTGACTTTTTAAGTTATATATGCCTTTCTCTTGTTGTTGTTTGGAGGAAAATGATGCACTTTCCAGGGATTTGTCTTTTTTGTAGTCAAGGTCCCAAGAGCAATTTTTTAAAACATTAAGGTTATTACTGAAACTCTTCTAGTAAAACACTGTTTCATGTGCTGCTTTTTCCTTCTCTTAATGTTTCCCAGATGCCTCCTCTGATGTGGTTTGGCTCTGTGTCACCAATCAAATCTCATCTTGAATTGTAATCACCCCATGTTGAGGGAGGGACCTGGTGGGAGGTTACTGGATCATGGGAATGGTTTCCCCCATGATGTTCTCGTAATGGTGAGTTCTCACGAGATGTGTGGTTTAAAAACTGTGGCACTTTTGCTTCCCTTTCTCTCCCTCTTACCTCCCTGTGAAGAAGGTCCCTGTTTCCCTTTTGCCTTTCACCAGGACCATAAGTTTCCCGAGGCCTCCGCAGCCGTGCAGAAGTGTGAGTCAATTAAACCTCTTTCCTTCATAAATTGCCCAGTCTTAGGTTCCTTATAGTGGTGTGAAAATGGACTAATACACGTTCTTTATCTGTTCAGTCCTAATCAGAATTCTCACCTTTCTAATTCTGGATCTTATCATTAAATTTCTGAGTTAGACTCTAATTATATGATATTAAATATATATAATTTATGAAGTCTAATTTCAAAGATCCAGAATCTTTTGAAATCCATATTACAGTTTTAACTCCTTTGAAAGAACTCTAGACTTCAAACAGGATTTCTTATATGGCGAATGCTCAAAAAATGACCTCTGTAGTAGGATCCAGAAAAGCATTTTTGTACTAGACTTATCTCTACTGAAAAATTAATTATGCTCAAAATCAACTTAAAAATAAATTTTCTAAAACACCATACCTTAAATTTATGGAGAAACCACCACCAAAAGGAGTCATGCAAAAGAGCAATGGAGGCTTCGGAGAGAAAGTGAATCTTCCAGATGTTAAAAACTTTTTCCTATGGGAAAAAAAACAAAAAAGAGATGCATAGAGATTAAAACACATTACAAAACATGTTAATATAAATAGGCTTTATAAAGAGTATGTTTTCAATGCTTATAGATCAGCACTGTCCAACAGAAATTTAACATGAGCCACATACATAATATTAAATATTCTTGAAGCCACATTAAAAAAGTAAAAAGTGAAATTAATTTTAGTAACATTTTATTTAACCAAATATGTTGAAAATATCACCCCAACATACAATTTACATAAAAAATTATTAAAAATATTTCATTCCTTTTTGAGTACTAGGCATTTGAAATATGGTATATATTTTTGATATCGTATGTCAATTTGAACACTACATTTTCATCAGAAATTCTAGATTAATATTTAGGCTTCATAGAATACATGTTTGTAATTTTGTTCCAAGCATAATTAAACATTTTTAAATAACTAAATCAAATTTAGTTTTTAGATTTATATATGAGTTAAAAGAAAGACAATAAAAAATTTAGCTCCTCAGTCATACTAGCCACATTTCACATGCTCAATAACCATATTTGGCTAGTTGATATTGAAAGGACAATGTCGGATAGACCATGAACAGCAAAAATGTAAGATTCATGCCATGAGTTCCCCCTTTTCCACTGAGGACAAATATCAACAATCAATCATGGACTTCTATTTCAATAAGCTCTTCTTCTGGGCCTGTCCAGTGTACTTCCAAAGCAGACAATTGATCAAAATTGGTATAAATGGTTAAATCTGTCTACTGTAACTACTAGAAACTGTAAGTTTTTGTTTAAATAGGCAGATTCAACAGATCATTTTATCTTCTTATTCACAAAATGTTAATGTCAGACTGAGACATTGAAGATTCTTTTATGTCTGAAATTAATTTCTTTTAATTACATCCAGAGGTATGAATTCCTCTTCAAGTACAGGTCTATAAAAAGACCATCATGCAACTTTCATAACAAGAAAATTATTATGTATTCTGTGGGGGCACATCTTTTTCATAAGCCACTAAGCATAGTATGAAGTACACTGGTAACAGCTTCAACTTGGATTTAATACTTTTTAGTGACAAAGAATATATGTAATGTACATAAACATAAAAATCAGAAAATTGAAATAGAGGGCAAAATGACCAGTCTTACCAGGTAACCACCTCATATTTTAATCCTGGTATTCACTGGCTATTTTATAACAGTTAAATTGAAATGGAGGGCAAAATGACCACATTTACTAGGTAACTACTCCACATTTTAGCCCTGGTATTCACTGTCTATTGATGTAACTACCTCTGAATACCTCTAGTTTTTCATCTTTTGGTTACCCTATAGGGATACTACTCAAAAATTCCTACAGACACTTGAAGACTCAAAAGAAACACCCAAAGGGTTGTGAAGAAGGGCACTCACAACTTATTTCAGGATCTACAATGAGCAGGCTAAAACATCCTGAGCTGACAGAGCAGGAACAGACCAGAAGGAAAAAACACCTGTCGTGGTTACATGCCAAGCCAGTGTACACTAGCAACCTCAGGATCCTGAAGCAGTACCACAGAGTTTAATACATTATTTTCTGGTAATCAGTAGGTTAGACACATCACTGGTCTTTCCTGCCAAATTTAATGCCCAAAGGATCAAATCTTGTTTAACATCTAATTATTTATCACAGCTTTAAATAAAGGTCTAATTCATTAAATCCTACTGTCAAAATTTATCCTACAATAAAATGAAATATTTACATACATCAAAATTATGGGCTTTTAAAATAAAAAGATAAATTTGTTTGGCATCCAAATGTCTGGGTAGCTGAGTAAGTTCATTTGCTTTGAATCCTGTGAAGATGCAATCCTAGAAAGAGGCGAATATAACACGACAGTAATTATTTTACTTTTCTCACTATAGTATACTCGTATAACTACAGATAACCAACATTTAACTATCACTCACTAACATAATTTTACTTCTTTTTACTAAATAAATTAAGTAAAATTTATATATCCCATCTAAGAAAAACCTTCAGCCAGATGCAGTGGCTCACGCCTGTAATCCCAGCACTTTGGGAGGCCAAGGTGTTTGTGGTTAGGAGTTCGAGACCAGCCTGGTCAACACAGTAAAACCCTGTCTCTACTAAAAATATAAAAATTAGCCAGGCATGGTGACACACACCTGTAATCACAGCTACTTGGGAGGCTGAGGCAGGAGAATCACTTGAACCTGGGAGGCAGAGGCTGCAGTAAGCCAAGGTTGCACCACTGCACTTCAGACTGGGCCACAGAGTGAGACATTGTCTCAAAAAAAAAAAAAAAAAAAAGGAAAAGAAAAACCTTCATATTATCTGCTTCTCTGAAATAAGAAGCCCTGGCACATTCATAGGCCATATCTAAAATCAAAACAAAATCATACTTCAGAACTAATTTTGACATAAACTCAAATGATCAAGAATTTTAGCTGGACTATACATAAATAAATACAGACTAGGCAGCTTCTATACCTGCTTCTGATTCTCTCCGCTGGTACCTCTCTCTATATTTAGAGCTATGTTTATATTATTGTAAACATTATTTTAGTCCTACATAATACACTTGATTTACAATCTGGCAAAACATAAATTTTAAGTACCTCTATATTCTTCTCTGTCTCCATGTCATCTGAAAGCTGGAAAACATTTAAAGCAAAATCTTTAAAACTATAAATTAAAGAAATTTAACATTTAGTAAATTTTTTCAGTTAACTAGTATGCATATGTATAGATGTAGATACAGATACATCCTACAGAGGCCTTAAATACTATTGCTGTGTTGGATACTGGAAATTCAAAGATGGTCCTTGCCCTCAAACTAGTTATGGTTCAAGAAGGGAATCAGATATATTCATAAACAAAACGAACAGAGATAAGGGCTAAAATAAACAAACCACTATTACAGTTAGGTTCCCTGAGAAATAGATTCTCTGGAGCAGTTTAGTGTTCAGAACATTTATTGGGAGTGCTTTTGGAATCAATGCCTTTGGCAGTTAAGGGAAGAGGCAGGATTAGGCAGATGGAGAAAGCTATGATGGAAGCCTAACAGCCCCAACTGACTCCAAGAAGAATTCTAGAGGTGAAAGTATCCATCGGAGTTGTCCTGCATTGCACTGAAATAGCCAGGACTTCCTGCCCCAACTTGAGCAGTCACTGAGTCGCTCCTGGAAAGATGTTTCCTCAGAAGAAGAAGCTCTCCGGGGGTAATGAATCCCATGAAGGAGATGACAGTTGAAGTGTGGCCCTTTACAGCACTCTTAGCTGCTAGAGAAACAGATCTTTCTTTGAAAGGAAATCCGGGTGGCAAATTTTAATGTCTGCTATGCTGCTTTACACACAGAGATCAGTTTTTGATTATCTAGTCATGTTTTTATATATATATATATACACACACACATATATATATTCATATTCTATAGACACAGACAGATGATAGATATATAGACAGATAGCAGGTTAATTTCCACATTCCTAATTACTCCAAAAATAACTAAGCTTACAAGTAAGTTTTACACATATAAGAACATACATACACACATATTACACATATACATATATTAGAAAGGAGGGGACAAACAACATATGAAACAGATTGGTAAGAATGATAGATTGCTTCCAGAAAGAGGATCATATTATTCTCATTTTTAGAAGTGTACACAGGAATAAGAAAGAGAGGCTTTTTAGGAAAAAATGAGATCAAATATGATTTTAAAGAAGGCTATGTGCTCGAAAGCTACAGATACAATAAAGATGGGGTCAGAAATAGGGCTACATTAAACTAGGAAACTTTTGTACAGCAAAGGAAACAACAGTGTGATGAGACAACCTGTGTAGCGGGAAAAAATATTTGCAAACCATTTATTTAATAAGAGACTAATATCCAGAACATATTAGTATTCAAGGAACTAGAACAACTCAACAGCAAAAATAAACACCACATAACACCATCTAAAAGTGGGCAAAGGATCTGAATATACATTTCTCAAAAGAAGACATACAAATGGCCTACAAAAAACATTCAACATCACAAATTATCAGATAAATGCAAGTCAAACCCACAACGAATCTTACCCAAGTTAAAATGGCTATTACCAAAAGACAACAAATGCTAGTAAGGATGAAGAGAAAAGAGAACTCTTATAATACTGTTGGTGGAAATGTAAATGTAGTACAGATATTATGGAAAACAGGGGTTTCTCAAAAAACTAAAAACAGAACTACCAAACGATTAGTTCAGCAATCCACTACTCAGTATCTCTCCACTAGAAAGGAAGTTAAAGGGATACCTGCACTCCCAGGTTTATTGGAATACTATTCATGATAGCTGAGATATGAAACCAACCTAAGTTTCCATCAAAGGATAAATAGATAAAATGTTGTGTATATATGTAATGGAATACTATTTAGCCATTAAACAAATGAATTCCTGTCATTTGCAGCAATATGGATAAAGCTGGAGGTTGTCTGTTAAGTAAAATAAGACAGGCACAGAAAGACAAGTATTATGTATTCTTATTCACATATGGGAACTTAAAAAGTTTATCTCGTGGAGGTAGAGTGTAGAATGATGATTACCAGAGGCTGCTGAGGGAGTGGAGGGGATTAAGAGAGGTTGGTTAATGTGTACAAACACACAGTTATCTAGAATGATTAAGTTCTACTATTTGATAGCATAGTAGGGCAACTATAGTTAACAACAATGTATTGTATCTTTCAAAATAGCTAGAAGAGAAGATTTGAAATGTTTCTGACACAAAAAAATAATAGCTATCCTAAATAACCTGATTTGATCATTACACATTGCATGCATGCATCAAAATATCACATGTACCCTCTAAATAGGTACAATTAGTATATATCAATTAAAAAAGATGAAGTCAGATTTAATTAAATGTTAAGGTTAATCTCCAAGTCCTGGCTTTATTCTGTAGGAGGAAAAGAAACAGTGAAAGTTTTCAAGCAGCAGAGCTGCAGTAACACAAAACATAGTTTTTAGCCATATAACCTTAAAAAGCAACCACAAAAATATAAATACATGTTAAAATTCTGACTGATAAATCTAATAACACTTTTATATTTAACAAAAAGAATAACTACTAAAACTCTTGTTAATATAATATGCCTAAAGGCCATTTCAATAGATTTTGAAAAGTCATTTGATAAAATAAGTAGTCAGAATTTAAAAACTTATTTGAAAGCAGGATGGCTTGCAAATGCAGGAAATACAGAAGAGCCACTTGGTTGAGCAAGGGCCTAGCTACCAACCAGTATGCTTAAGCACCATCTACTGAATCACATCCCAAACTTCAACACTAAAA
The DNA here is from genome assembly GCF_001604975.1 of Cebus imitator. Classification (NCBI taxonomy): domain Eukaryota; kingdom Metazoa; phylum Chordata; class Mammalia; order Primates; family Cebidae; genus Cebus; species Cebus imitator. The sequence goes on along the minus strand of NW_016107324.1, from coordinate 6,818,984 downwards.
ATACTTTGCAAATACATGCCCTGATAAAACCAAAGACAAGAATTCTGGTACAAGAAAAGACCCAACACACAAAGTATCAACCCTCTGAAAACATCCAGAAACAATGCCAACTGACTACAATCAACACCACAGTTAAAGAAACATCAGCCCACATAGATGAGGAAGAATCATCAGCACAAAAACTCTGGCAATTCAAAAGGCCAGTGTCTTTTTCTTCCTAATGACTGCAGTAGTTCCAGTAATGGTGCTTAACCAGGTTGAAATGGATGAAATGACAGGCAAAGAATTCAGAATAGGTGTAGAAGTGAAGATCATCAAAATTCAGGAGAAACTAAAACCAACTCCAAAGAATCTAAGGATTACAATAAAACAATACAGGTGCTGAAAGTTGAAATGATAATTTTTAAGGAAGAACCAAACTCAACTGATAGAGCTGAAAAACACACCACAAGTATTTAACAATACAATCAAAAGTATTAACAGCAGAATAGGCCAAGCTGAGGAATGAATCTCAGACCTCAAAGACTGCTTCTCAGAAATAACTCAGCCACACAAAAATAAATGAAAAATAATGAACGAAACCTCTGAGAAATAAAAGATTATGTAAAGAGACCAAATCTATACTCACTAGTGTTCCTGAAAAAGAGGGAAAGAAAATAAGCAACTTGGAAAAAATATTTCATGACATCATCCATGATAATGATAATTTCCCAAACCCACTAGAGAGGTCAACATTCAAATTCAGGAAATGCAGAGAACCTTTGTGAGATACTATACAAGATGACTATCTAGAAGACACACAGTTATCAGATTCTCCAAGGTTGACATGAAATAAAAAATATTAAATGTGGACAGAGAGAAAGGCAGGCAAACCTACCAAGGGAACCACACCAGGCAAAAAGCAAACCTTTCAGCAAAAACCCTACAAGCCAGAAGAGACTAGGGGCCATATTAAATATTCTTTTTTTTTTTTGAGACAGATTTTCACTCTTGTTGCCCAGGTTAGAGTGTAGTGGCACAATCTTGGCTCACTGAAACCTACCCCTCCTGGATTCAAGTTATTCTCCTGCCTCAGCCTTCCAAGTAGCTTGGGATTATAAACTACTGTGCCTGGCTAATTTTGTGTTTTTAGCAGAGGGGCGGTTTCACTATGTTGGTCAGGATGGTCTCGAACTCCTGACCTCATATTATCCACCCACCTCGGCCTCCCAAAGTGCTGAAATTACAGGTGTAAGTCACCATGCCCAGCTGTATTCAATACTCTTAAAGAAAAGAAATTCCAACTAAGAATTTCATATCTAGCCAAACTAAGTGAAGGAGAAATAAAATCTTTTTCAGATAAGCAAATGTTATAAGAATTCATTAGCAACAGACCTGCTTTGAAAGAGGTCCTTCAGGGAGCTAAATATGGAAATCAAAGACTGTTACCAGCCACCAGAAAAACATATTTAAGTACACAGACCAGTGGCACCATAAAGCACCCACACAATCAAGGCTGCATAATAACCAACAAACAACAAGATGACAGACCTAGAGGAACTGTCAGACCTGAACTGTGCAAGGCCATCTTGCCCAAAAGATGGGGCCAGTCCAACTTGGGCACCCCTTGGTTGGCTGGCCTCTCCCAGAGCCCCAGCCTGGCTGCACCTGCTTACAGTACACATACCAGTGACCCTATAAAGCAACCACATAAACAAATCTGTATAAAAACCAGCTAACATCATGATGACTGGATCAAATCAACACATGTCAATATTAACCTTGAATGTAAATGGGGGCTAAATGCCCCCATTAAAAGTCACAGAGTGGCAAACTGGATAAAGAACCAAGATCCATTAGTACGCTATCTTCAAGAGACCCATATTGCATGCAATGAGACACATAGGTTCAAAGTAAAGAGAAGGAGAAAAATCTACCAACAAATTGGAAAACAGAATAAACTAGTACTGGCAATCCCAATTTTAGACAAAACAGACTTTAAACCAATAAAAATCAAGAAAGACAAAGAAAGGAATTACATAGGGTAACAGGTTCAATTCAACAAGAAGACCTAACGATCCTAAATATAAATGCACCCAACACAGGAACACCCACATTCACAAAGCAAGTTCTTTGAGACCTTCAAAGAGACTTGGACCCACACAGTAATACTGAGAGACTTTAACACCTCACTGACAGTATTAGGACAGATCATTGAGGCAGAAAATTAACAAAGGTATTCAGGACCTAAACCCAGTACTGGATCAAATGGACCTGGCAGACATATACAGAACTTACCACTCCAAAAAAACAGAATACACATTCTTCTCATTTCCTACATGGCACATACTCTAAAATCAAGCACATAACCATAAGGAAAATACTCCTCAGCAAATGCAAAAGAACTGAATTCATGACAGTCTCTTGGACCACAGAGCAATCAAATCAAAAGTCAATACTAAGAAATTCACTCAAAAACCACATAATTACATGGAAACTGAATGACTGCTACTGAATGACTTTTAGGGAAATAAAAGAAATTAGGGCAAAAATCAAGAAGTCCTTTGAAACTAATGAGAACAAAGATACAACATACTGGAATCTCTGGGATACAGCTAAGGCAGTGTTAAGAGGGAAATTTATAGCACTAAATGCCCACATCAAAAAGTTAAAAAGATCTCAAGTTAACAATCTAACATCACAACTAAAAGAACCAGGGAACCAAAAGAAAACCAACCCCAAAGCTAGCAGAAGACAAAAAAATAACCAAATCAGAGCTGAACTGAAGGAGACTGTGAGACAAAAATCATTCAGAAGATCAACGAATCCAGGAGTTGTTTTTTAAAAAATATTAACAAAATAGATAGACTGCTAGCTAGACTAATAAAGAAGAAAAGAGAGAAAAATCAAATAAACACAATCAGAAATGATAAGGAAATAGGTGAGGACAAAATACAGGTCATAAAGATCTTGCTGATAAAACAGATTGCAGTAAAGGAGTCGGCCAAAACCCACCAAAACCAAAATGGCAACAAGAGTGACTGACTTCCAGTTGTCCTCACTGCTACACTCCCAGCAGTGCCATACAGTTTACGAATGACATGTCAATGTCAGGAAGTTACTCTATATGGTCTAAGAAGCGGAGGCATGAATAATCCACCCCTTGTCTAGCATATCATCAAAAAATAACCATAAAAACGGGCAACCAGCGTCCCTCGGGGCTGTTCTGTCTATGGAGTAGCCATTCTTTCATTCCTTTACTTTCTTAATAAACTTGCTTTCACCTTGCCAAAAAAAAAAAAAAGAAATGATAACAGGGATATCACTATCCCCACTGACCCCACAGAAATGTAAACAACCATCAGAGAATAAATACTATAAATGCCTCTGTGCATATAAAACTAGAAAATCTAGAAGACATGGATAAATTCCTGGACGCATATATCCTCCCAAGACTGAGCCAAAAAGAAACTGAATCCCTGAACAGACCAATAATGAGCTCTGAAATTGAATCAGTAATAAATAGCCTATCAACCTATTAAAGCTCAGGACCAGAGAGTTTCACAAGTGAACTCTACCAGATGTACAAAGAAGACCTGGTATCCTACCTGCTGAAACTATTTCAAAAAACTGGGGAAGAAGGGCTCCTCCCTAACTCATTCTATGAGGCCAGCATCATCCTGTAACTAAAACCTGGCAGAGATACAACAACAAAAAAGAACTATATGCCAATATTCTTGATGAACATTGATGTAAAAATCCTCACCAAAATACTGGCAAATTGAATCCAGCAGCACATCAAAAAGCTTATACATCACAGTCAAGTAGCCTTTATCCCTGGGATAGAAAGTTGGATTAACATCTACAAATCAATAAATGTGATTCATCACATAAACAGAACTAAAAAACCACATGATTATCTCAACAGATGCAGAAAAGGCTGTCAATAAAATTCAACACCATGTCATATTAAAAAAGCTTAATAAACTACATACCTCAAAATAATTAGAGCCAACTATGACATATTTACAGCCAATATCATAATAAATGGGCAAAAGCTGGGAGCATTCTCCTTGAAAACCGGCACAAGACAAGGATGCCTTCTCTCACCACTTTTATCGAACACAGTACTGTGGAAGCCATAGTCAGAGGTATCAGGCAGCAAAAAGAAATAAAGGGCATCCAAATAGAAAGAAAGGAAGTCAAACTATCCCTGTTTTCAGGCCACATGATCCTATACCTAGAAAACCTCATAGTTTTAAAAGCTCTTTAAGCTGATAAACGACTTCAGCGAAGTCTCAGGATACAAAATTAATGTATGAAAATCACTAATACTCCTATACACCAACAGTCAGTCAAGCCAAGAGCCAAATCAGAAACACAATCCCATTCATGACTGCCACACACACACACACAAATACCTAGGAATATGGCTTACTAGGGAGGTAAAAGATCTCTACAAGAACTACAAAACACTTCTCAAAGAAATCAGAAATGACAAATGGAAAAACATTCCATGCTTGTGAACAGGAAGAATCAGTATCATTAAAATGGCCATACTGCCCAAATCAATTTGTAGATTCAATGCTATCCCTGTTAAACTACCAATCACATTCTTTACAGAACTACAAAAGACTATTTTTAAATTCATATGGAACCAAAAAAGATCTCAAATAGCCAAGAAAATCCCAAGCAAAAAGAATAAAGCTGGGGCATCATGCTACTTGACTTCAAACTATTATAAACCATAGGGCTACAGCCATCCAAACAGCATGGGACTGGTACAAAAACAGACACATAGACCAATGGAACAGAATAAAGAACCCATAAAGAAGGCCACATATCTACAACTATCTTATCTTTGACAAAGATGACAAAAACAAGCAATGGGAAAAGGAATCCCTATTCAATAAATAGTGCTGGGATAACTGGCTAGCCATATGCAGAAAATTGAAACAGGACCCTTTCCTTATACCTTATACAAAAGTTAACTCAAGATGGTTTAAAGACCAAAATGTAAAACCCAAAACTATAAAACCCAGGAAGACAACCTAGGCAATACCATTCCAGACATAGGTATGGGCAAAGATTTCATGACAAAGATGCCAAAAGCAATCACAACAAAAGCAAATATTGACAAATAGTATCTAATTGAACTAGAGTTTCTGGACAGCAAAATAAACTACCAACAGGGTAAACAACCAACCTACAGAAAGGGAGAAAATATTTGCAAACTATGCATCTTACAAAGGTCTAATATCCAAAACTCACATGGAACTTTAAAAAAAAAAAAAAAAAAGCACACAACCCCATTAAAAAGTGGGCAAAAGGCACGATCCAACACTTTTCAAAAGAAAACATTTATGCTGCCAACAAACATATGAAGAAAAGCTCAACATCACCGATCATTAGAGAAGTGCAAGTCAAAACCACAATGAGATACCATTTCACACCAGTTAGAATAACTATTACTAAAAGGTAAAAAAAGTAACAGAAGCTGACAAGGTTGCAGAGAAAAGGGAATGCTTATACTACACCACTAGTGGGAATATAAATTAGTTCAGCCACTGTGGGAAGCAGTTTGATATTTCTGAAAGAACTCAAAAGAAATAGATATCATTCTACCATAATGACACATGCAAATGTATGTTCACTGTAGCACTATTAACAAGAGCAAAGGCATGGAATCAACTTAAATGCCCATCAATGGTTGACTGCATAAAGAAAATGTGGTATATAAACAACATGGAATGCCATGTAGCCCTAAGAAACAACAAGATCACATCCTTTGCAAAAACATGGATTGAGCTGGAGGCCATTATCCTTAGCAAACTAATGCAAGAACAGAAAAACTAATACTGCATGGTCTCACTTACAAGTGGGAGCTAAATTACAAGAACACATGAACTCATAGAGGGGAACAACAGACACTGGGGCCTAACAAAGGGTGGATGGCAGGAAGAGGGAGAAAATCAGGAAAATAACTAATGGGCACTAGGTTTAATACCTGAGTGACAAAATAATCTGTTCAACAAACCTCCAGAATATAAGTTTATTATAAAACAAACCTGCACATGTTCCACTGAACTGAAAATAAAAGCTAATTTTAAAAAAAAGCATTAAATAAGGTGGCTAGACTAATGGTGATACAAAGTTTTTCTAGCTTTAACATTATATACCTTTAGAACATATTTTTAAAAAGATGAGGTATCTAAAAATAATTCAAAAGACAATTTTTATCAAAATCTCAAAAAGATTTTTTAAAAATTGGCAGAGTAATCTAAAGATCATCAAAAAGACTTACTGATTTTCTAAAAGTAGAAGACTGATATGGGACCTGCACCACTAAGTATAAAATGTTATAAATTATTAAATAACCAAAGAATGGACTAGGGTACCTTGAAATATGTCTTCAAATAACTTGTAGTTATGTGAAGATGCCAATGCTCATTAATATTGAGTATAAAAAGAAATTAAGTGCAGTTATCTTTAAAACATAGAGACAGATGCTAGATTGGCGACAACAGACTAAAAGGACATTTACAAAAATGTTTTCAGTGGTCATCTGTGGAAATGTAGTGTTTATATTTTCTGTGAAAATCCAATTTTCAAGGATGATAAAAACATAGATACCATACCATTATCTTTTTTTTCTTATGGTACTTCTTTAAGAACTCCCCATATCTTTCCAATTTTCTATAAGAACCTTTAAAAATACAAGAATTCATGGTTTAAATGTTATATATATGTATATTCTCTAGAAATAATAAAATTGTAAATACTTTAAGCAAACTATACAAACAACACTATTCAATGAAATCAACTAGCAATTTTGATGAGTATATGCTAAACACATACTGTTAGCTGAATAAATAATTGGAATTATTATATAAAGTATATCTTCTGTTTTCCTTTTCTGAAATATCATGTTCCAACTAACATGTCTGTGGCACTTACTAAATATCTTAAGTTTTATGTCAATCCCTCTCTCCTAAAAAAAGTCCACATTTTTTCAAATAGCTCACCCAATTATGCTTGGTTGTTTCATGGTCACCTTAATTTCAATAAATTGCAGTACTGTGGAGCATGACCCAGTGAAACAATATGGGGGGCTCCGAAGTCAGATAAACTAGACTTGAATCCTGTTTCTGATCTCTATATATTGAGGATAATGTATATATAAGAAATTACCTTTTTTAAAAAACAGGAGGAAGATATGAAAAGATATGTTCCTATTCGGTTACTTGTGGATATTTTATTTCTTTATAAGATGAATTTATATGCACATACAGCTGTCTGTGTGTATGTATACAAGCTATATATATGTGTATATTTAATATATATACAAGGAAGCTATATGTAGCTTTTACAAATGAAAAAAATACACATTAAAACATTTACAATTTAAATTTAAAAATTTAAAAATAATTTAATAGAAATGTATTTAAATATATCTTCAGAATTACACAAATCTAAGTCCAAAAAAGAATATTAAATACCAAAATAACATAATGAATCTAATATCTAAAAATACTTTATAAGTACAATTAATATCATTTTCAAGACATATATGACAAATTTGGCGATTAAATCAAGAATAAGACAAGAATAATTATAAATATTTAAAATGACTCTGGAAATATTAATCAATACAATTATATTAGAAAAATGTTATACAAATATTGAAAATTAAAATTATTACTTGCAGTATGCTTTGTCATTCATTCAGTTATTTCATAGTGAACCAGTTACTCCTACAAACAAGCCTAGCTCATATAGGTTAACTATCACCCCTTTTACTTTCAGTTTTAGATATTTCTGTTCTATCCTGACCCTTGCTGATATGTTCGTTTCCAGTAAAAATATTAGTTGATGCAAACTTGCTCTCACGTCTTCCTAATATTCTGTACCTCCACTCCAGTTTAACAAAAGCTTAACAGTTTAACAACTATTTTAATGCTTTTTTTAAGTAATACTTCCTTTGAATCCACATATTTATGTTCAACCAAAAAATCTGTATTGAACCATTTTGAAATGAAGAGGTTTTAAAATAAAATATTTTTAAAATTTATATTATACCTTAGAATTTCATTCTTTATGAGATTACACACACACACACACACACACACACACACACCCCACACACACACCCCTACCTGACCATTACTTTACTAATACAAAAAATAAGGACTGGCCAGGTACACTGGCTCATGTCTATAATCCCAGCACTTTAGGAGGCTGACTCAGGAGGATCACTTGAGGCCAAAAATTGGAAACTGGAGAACAACCTGCGCAACATAGTTAGACTCCACTTCTACAAAAGATAAAAATAAATAAGGCTCACTTGTTTCAGAAATCATGCTTTTCCACTTAAATATTTTAGAGGTGTGGTTTTGCAAAAGAAGTGAATAATCCTTTAATCGTGATTCCATGATCAAAACTGCTTCAAATATTCGAGGAACATTTTCCCATAGATGTGTATAAATGGAAACAAATGAACTATCTTCTTTTATTTTTTTCAGAGTGCATGACCATTGATCATCATCTCTAAAATGGATTTCCTTTGGCCAATAATCCTGCAAAAAATGTGAAAGAATGAATACAGTTTAAGTCATTTTTAATGAATTTAAATTAATAGAGTTCAAAACCAACAAGCTTTAATTGAAACTTTATTCCATAGCATTGCTTTTTATTACTTTTTAAAAATTTGAAACAATCACAAACATTAGAAAAGTTACAAGTGCTTTACTAAAACGATTTTCCTAAATCATTTGAGAATAATTTGTTTACATGACAGCCCATTATCCTTTAAAACTTCAGTGTATATTTGCAAAAAATAAAAACATCCTCCTACATAATAAATTCAATCATTAGAATCGGGAAATTGGCATTGATACATTATTTATATTTAATACATACACTCTATTCAAGTTTCAATGGAACCAATTATGCCCTTTATAGCAAAAGAATCTAGTTCAGAAAAAAAATGTTAGGTTTTGGCTTCATGTCTATTTGGTCCCTTTCGGTCTGTGACAGTTCCACAGTATCTATGGGGAAGGGAACAGGGAAGATTAGAAGAGATAATTTAAATTTATTTTTATTTTTTTCTAGTTTTATTAAAGTACAGTTGACAACATTGTAAATATTTATGGTGTACAATGTGATGCTTCAATAAATGTATACACTGTGCAATGATTGCCCAAAAGGTAAATAACATATCTATCACCTTGCATAGTTTGTATGTGCTGAGAACATTTAAGATCTACTCTCTTAGCAATTTTCAAGTACACAATACATTATTATTAACTATAATCATCATGCTAACCAATTGATTCCCAGAATTTATCTGTCCTGTATGAAACTTTGCACCCATTTCTCCCTTTCTTTCACAAGCCCTGGTAAGACTCCATTCTACTCTCTGTTCCTATAAGGTCCATTCTTATATACTCCACTTATAAGTGAGATAATGCCACAGTTGCCTTTTTGTGCCTGGCTTATTTTACATAGCATCATGTCCTCTAAGCTCATCCACATTGTCAAAAATGAAGAGATTTTTTTTTCTTAAGGCTGAATCAATATTCCACTGTGTGTATGTGTGCACATATACATACACACACACACACACACACACACACACACACACACAGAAAATGTGTTTTATGTATATATAGACACACACACACCACATTTTCTGTTTCCATTCATAAGTTGAAAAGCACTTAGGTTGATTCCATATCTTGGTTATTGTGAATAATGCTGCGTATGACCATCAGGGTACAGATATTTCCTTGACATACTCTTTTCATCCCCTTTGAATATTACCTCAGAAATGAGGCAGCTAGATCATGTGGTAGTTGTATTTTAACTTTTGTGAGGAATACCTGTATGGTTTTTCATAATGGCTGTATTAACTTAGATTCCCATCAGCAGTGTTCAAATGTTTCTATTCTCCATATTTTTGTCAAATCTAGTTTTTTTTTCATAACAGCCATTCTAACAGGTATGAGGTGACATCTGTGCTTTCAGTTTGTATTTTCCTGATAACTAGTGATACTGACCATCTTTTCACATTGCTGTTGGCTGTTTGCATGTCTTCTTTAGAGAAATGTCTATTCCAGTCCTTTGCCCATTTTTAAATCAGGTTATTAGTTTTGTTGTTCCTGAGTCATTTGAGTCACATTACATATTTTGGACATTAACCCCTTATTAGATCTATGGTTTTCAAATATTTTCACCCATTCTACAGGTTGTCTCTTCACTCTTGCTTGTTTCCCCTGCTGTGCAGAAACTTTTAGTTTGATGTTATCCCATTTATCTATTTTTGCCTTTGCTTTTGGCTTCATATCCAAAAATTCACTGTACAGACCAATGTTACAGAATTTTTCCCCTATGTTTTCTTCTAGTAGTTTTACAGTTTTGGTTTTACATTTAAATCTTTAATCCACGTTGAGTTGATTTTTTTAATATGATGTGAGATAAGGGCTCAGTTTGATTCTTCTGTGTGTGGACACTCAATTGTCCCAACGACTTCTTTTGAAAATTGTTCATATCCTTAGCATACTTTTTAATGGAATTACTTCTTTTCTTGCTGATTTGAGTTCCTTATAGATTCTGGATATTAGTCCTTTGTCCGATGCACGGTTTACAAAGACTTTTTTCCCACTCTATGTGTTGTCTGTTTACTCTGCTGATTATTTCTTTTGCTGTGCAGAAGCTTTTTAGTTTAAGTTGCATCTATTTATCTTTGCTTTTGTTGCATTTGTTTTTGGGCTCTTGGTCATTAAGTCTTTGCCTATGCCAATGTCTAGAAGGAGTTTTCCCAATATTATCTTCAGATCTTTATGGTTTCAGGTCCTAGATTTAAGTCTTTAATCCATTTGACTTGGTTATTGTATAAGGTAAGAGATGAGAATCCAGTTTCATTTTTCTACATGTGGCTTGCCAATTATCCCAGCAATGTCTGTCGAATGGGTGTCCTTCCCACACTTTATGTTTTTGTTTGCTTTATTGAAGTTAGGTTGCCTGTCAATATTTGGTTTTATTTAAGGGTTCTCCATTCTGTTCCATTGGTCGGTGTGCCTATTTTTATACCAGTACCATGCTGTTTTGGTGACTATAGCCTTACAGTATAGTTTGAAATTGCATATATAATGCCTCCAGATTTGTTCTTTTTGCTTAGTCTTGCTTTGGCTATGAAGTAGCTTTTTTGTTGTTACATATAAATTTTAGGATTTTTTTTCTAGTTCTGTGAAAAATGATTGTCATTTTGATGGGAATTGCATTGAATCTGTAGATTGCTTTTGGCCATATGGTCATTTTCACAAAATTGATTCTACCCATCCATGAGCATGAGATGTTTTTCCATTTGTTTGTGTCATCTATAATTTCTTTCAGTAGTGTTTTGTAGTTTATTTTGTAGAAGTCTTTCACCTCCTTGGTTAGTTATGCTCCCAAGTATTTTATTTTGTTTTATTTTTGCAGCTATTGTAAAAGGGGTGTAGTTCTTGATTTGATTCTCAGCTTGAGTGTTATTTCTGTATAGCAGTGCCACTGATTTGTGCATTGATTCTGTATCCTGAAACTTTACAGAATTCATTTATCAGATCTAGGAGCTTTTGTGATGAGTCTTTAATGTTTTGTAGGTATATAATAATACCATCAGTGAACAGTGACAGTTTGATATACTCTTTAGCTATTTAGATGCCCTTTATTTCTTTCTCTTGTCTGATTGTTCTAGCTATAACTTCAGTACTGTGTTGAATAGAAGTGGTGAAAGTGGGCATACTTGTCTTGTTCAAGTTCTCAGGAGCAATGTTTTAAAGTTTTCCCTGTTCAGTATAATGCTGGCTGTGGATCTGACATAAACGGCTTTTATTACCTTAAGGTATGTCCCTTCTATGCTGGTTTTGCTGAGAGTTTTAATCACAAAGGGATGCCAAATTTTGTACTAAAAGAAGCACCAGAGAAAGGTGAAAACAAACATGAAGGAATTAAAAAATATATAGAATATGGACAAAAAATCTCCAGAGGAATATATATCATAAATAAAAATTAGAAATTCTGGAATGAAAGACACACTAGAGAAATTTCAACAATAGAATCAGACAAGTAGAAGAAAGAACTTCAAAGCTCAAAGACAAGAAGGCTTTTGAATTAACCCAGTCCAACAAGGACAAAGGAAAAAGAATTTTTAAGAAAATGAAAAAAGCCTCCAAGAAGTATGAGATTATGTTAAATGACCAAACCTAAGAATAACTGGTATTCCTGAGGAAGAAATCTATAAGTTTGGAAAACTTACTTGAGGGAATAATCAAGAAAAACTTCCCTGCCTTGCTAGAAATCTAGACATCTAAACACAGGAAGCTCAAAGGACACCCAGGAAATTCACTGTAATAAAATCATCAGCGGGGCACACAGTAATCATGTCATCTAATGTCAAAACAAAGGAAAGAATTTTAAGAGCTATGAGGGAAAAGCATCAGGTAACCTATAGAAGAAAACCTATCAGATTGAAAACAGATTTTTCAGCAGAAACATTACAAGCCAGAAGAAACTCGGATCCTATCTTTAGCCTCCTTAAACAAAATGATTGTAGGCCAAGAATTTTGTATCCAGCAAAATTAAGATTCACAAATGAAGAAAAGATAAAGTCTTCTTCAGACAAACAAATGAGGAGAGATTTTGCTACTATCAAGCCAGCACTAAAAGAACTGCTAAANAAAAAAAAAAAAAAAAAAAAAAAAAAGTTCTAAATCTTAAAACAAAACCTTGAAATATACCAAAATTGAACATCCTTAAAGCATAAATTTCACAGGGCCTATAAAACAATAACACAATTAAAAAAACATGGCATTCAGGTAACAACTGGCATGATGAATAGAATAGCACCTCACATCTCAAAACTAACATTGGATGTAAATAGCCTAAATGCTCCACTTTAAAGATAGAGAATGGCAGAATACATAATAATTTATCAACCCAGTATGTACTATCTTCAAGAGAATCACCTAATACATAGGACTCACATAAACTTAAGGTAAAGGTGTAGAAAATGATATTCCAGGCAAATTGACACCAAAAATATAGGAGTAGTTATTCTTGTATCAGACAAAATAAGCTTTAAAGCAGTGACAGTTAAAAAAGACAAGGAGGGACATTATATAATGATGAAAGGACTAGTCTAACAGGAAAATATCACAATCCTAAATATATATGCATCTAACACTGGAGCTCTCAAACTTATAAAACAATTACAATTAGATGTAAGAAATGAGATAGACAGCAGCACATAGTGGGAGGACTTCAATAACAGTGGGAGGACTTCAATACTCCACTGACAGCACCGAACAGGTCATCAAGACAAAATGCCAACAAGGAAATGGACTTAAACTATACCCTACAACAAAAGGACTTAACAGATATATACAGAATATAGTGGCCAATAACTGCAGAATAGATAGTATATTCATCAGTTCATGAAACATTCTCCAAGACAGACCATAGGACAGGCCACAAAACAAGTCTCAATAAATTTAAGAAAATCAAAATTATATGAAGTACTCTTTCAGGCCACAGCGGAATAAAATTGGAAATCAACTCCAAAAAGAACTCTCAAAACCATGCAAATACATGGAAATAAAATAACCTGCTCCTGGATGATTGTTGGATCAACAATAAAATCAATACGGAAATTTAAAAATTCTTTGAACTGAGCAATAATACTGATGCAACCTATCGAAACTTCGGAGGTAAAGCAAAACCAGTGCTAAGAGGAATATTCATAGCATTAAATACCTACATTGAAAAGTCTGAAAGAGAGCAAGTAGATAACCTAAGGTCACACCTCAAAGAACTAGAGAAAAAGGAACCAATGGTTTTCTTAGGGGAAACCCTTTCCATTTTTCACTATTGATTATGATGTCAGATGTAGGCTTTCATATATGGTCTTTATAATCTCAAAGTACATTCCTTCTGTACCTAATTTGCTGAGCATTTTTAAAATCAAAAAGCAATGTTGAATTTTGTTACATGCTTTTTCTTCATCTATTGAGATGATGATGATTTTATTCTTCATCTGCTAATGTGGTTTATCACATTGATTGATTTGTATATGTTGAATCATCCTTGCATCCCATGAATAAATCCTACTTGATCATGGTATATGATTCTTTTAATGTAGTGTTGAATTGGGTTCACTCGTTTTTGTTGAGGATTTTGGCATTACTATTCATTATGAGATAATGGGCCATAGTTTTCTTTTCTTGTAGTGTCCTTATAGTATTAGGGTAACCCTATCCTCATAAAATGAATTTGAAAGTATTCCTTCCTCTTCTATTTTTCAGAAGAGTCTGAGAAAGATTGATAGTAATTCTTCTTTCAATGTTTGGTAGAATTCACCAGTAAAGTTAAAGGGTCCTTGGCTTTTCTTTGTTGGGAGGTATTCAATTACAGATTCAATACCTTTACTCAGGATTGATCTGTTCAGATTTTCTATTTCTTCATGATTTGATCATGGAAAGTTGTATATTTCAAAGAATTTACTCATTTATTCTAGGTTATTCAATTTATTTGTATATAACTTCTCATGGTAGCCTATTATAATTATTTATATTTCTGTGGCATCAACTTTAATGTCTCCTCTTTTATTTCTGATTCTATTTATTTGAATCTTCCTTCATTTTTCCTTAGTTTAGCTAGAAAATTGACAGTTTTGTTAATCTTTTCAAAAAATGCAATTCAGTTTTGTTGATCATTTCTATTGTTTTTCTATTCTCTCCATTTATTTCTGTTCTGGTCTTTGTTATTTCTTTCCTTCTACTGACTTTGGGCTTAGTTGGTTCTGTTTGTTCTAGTTCCTTGAGGCATAAGTTAGGTTGTTTGAGATTTTTTCTTAATGCAGGCATTTTTTGCTATAAACTTCCCTCTTATAAATTCTTTGTTTATCCCATAAGTTTTGGTAGATTATTTACTTTTCATTTGTCTTAAGATACTTTGATTTTCCTTTTGATTTCTTCCTGACCCACTGGCTGTTCAAGAGTGTGTTGTTCAACTTCCAGTTCTCCTCCATTATTGATTTCTAGTTTAATACCATTGTGGTCAGAAGAGATACTTGATATGACTTCAGTCTTATTAAATTTGCTAAGACTTGTTTTGTGGCCCAACATACAATCTATCCTGGAGAATTTTCTTTGTGCACTTCAGAAGAATGTGCATTCTGCTGCTTTTGGATAGAATGATCTGTATATGTCTGTTAGGATCATTTTGTCTAGAGTGTTGTTCAGGTCCTCTATTTCCCTTTTAATTTTCTCTCCAGATGATCTATCCATTTTTTGAAAATATGGCCTTAAAGTCTCCTATTATTAATGTATTGCTGTCTATTTCTTCCTTCAGTTATGTTAATATTTGCTTTATATATTTAGGTGCTCTGATACTGGGTGCATATATATTTACAATTATTAGACATTCTTTGCCAATTGACCCCTTTATTATTATATGAATACCCTCTTTGTCTCTTTTAAATGATTTTGACTTAAAGCTTACTTAACCTGATAGAAGTAGAGCTATCCTAGTTCTCCTTTATTATCATTGCATAAATTATCTTTTCTCATCTCTTCACTTACAGTCTATGTATGTTCTTAAAGCTAAAGTGAGTCTTTTGTGTGCAGCATATAGCTGTTTCTTGCTTTAAAAAAAAATCCAATTGGGCATGGTGGCTCACACCTGTAATCTAAGCACTTTGGGAGGCCGAGGCGGGTGGATCATTTGAGGTTAAGAGTTCAAGACCAGCCTGAACAATATGGTGAAACCCTGTCTCTACTAAAAATACAAAAATTAGCTAGGTGTGGTGGTGTGCACCTGTAGTACCAGCTACTCAGGAAGCTGAGACAGGGAGAATTGCTTGAACCCAGGAGGCAGAGGTTGCAGTGAGCCGAGATTGCCCCACTGCAGTCCAGCCTGAGTGACAGAGCCAGATTCCATTTCAAAAATAAAAATAAAAAAGTCAGCCAGCCACTTACATCTGTTGATTGAAGAATTTAACCCATTTACACTTAAAGCAATTACTGACATGTAAGAATTTACTACTGACATTTTGTTCATTGTTTTCTGATTGTTTTGTATATAGTTGGCGCAAAAGTAATTATGTATTTTGCCATTATTTTTAATGCCATTTTTAATAGCAAAAACCACAATTACTTTTGCTCCAAACTAATAGTAACTTCATTCTCTTCTTCCTCTGTTGCTGTCTTCCTTTGTGATTTGATGATTTTTTATAATGGTATACTTTGACACCTTTCTATTTATCTTTTGTGTATGTAAACAAGGATTTTCCTTGTGGTTATATAAGACTTACATAAGACATCTTACAATTATTACATTCTATTTTGGGATGATAACAACTTAACATGTACCACATATAAAAACTCTACACCTTAACTCCCACCCTCACATTTTATGCTACTGATGTCATTATTTACATTTTATATATATTGTACATCCATTATCAAATTATTGTAACAATTTTATTAATTTTAATTTTTGTGAATGCATAGTAGGTATATATATTTATGAGCCATATGAGAGGTTTTGATACACGCATGCAATGTATAATAACCAAATCATGAAAAATGGGGTTTCCATCCCCTCAAGCATTTATCCTATGTGTCACAAATAATCCAGTAATACACTTTTTATTTTAAAATGTATAATTAAATTGTTACTGACTATATTCACCTTCTTGTGCTATCAATACTCAGCCTTATTCATTTTTTCTAATGAATATTTTTGTATTCATTAACCATCCCCATCTGCCCCAATCCTCCCACTCCTTTTCCTAGTTTCTGGTAACCCTCTTTCTACTCTATTTCCATGAGTTCAATTGTTTTCATTTTTAGAATCTACAAATAAGTGAGAAATTCAGTGTTTGTTTTTCTGTGCCTGATTTATTTCACTCAACATAACAATTTCCAGTTCCATCTATGCTGTGTAGGTAACAAGATCTCATGCTTTTTTATGGCTGAATAGTACTTATGTGTAGAGGTACCACATTGTCTTTATCCATTCATCAGTTCATGGACACTTAAGAGTGTTTCCTAATCTTGGCTATTGTTAACAGTTCTGCA
Source organism: Cebus imitator (assembly GCF_001604975.1). NCBI lineage: Eukaryota > Metazoa > Chordata > Mammalia > Primates > Cebidae > Cebus > Cebus imitator. Next base: position 6,801,885 of record NW_016107324.1, on the reverse strand, counting down.
ACAAACCTGGGAGTGCAGATATCTCTTTAACATACTGATTTCTTTCCTCTGGTATACACTCAGCAGTGGGATTGCTAGATGGTATGGTAGTTACATTTGTAGATTTTTGGGGAACCTTCAAATTGTTTTCCATAGTGGTTGTACTAATTTACATACCCACCATTAATGTATGAGGGTTCCCTTTTCTCCACATCCTCCCCAGCATTTGTTATTGCCTGTCTTTTGCATATAAGCCATTTTAACTGGGTGAGACAATATGTCATTGTAGTTTTGATTTGCATTTCTTTGATGATCAATGATGTTGAGTACCTTTTCAGATGACGGTTTTCCATTTTATGTCTCCTTTTGAGAAATGTCTATTCAAATATTTCACCCATTTTTAAATCAGATTATTAGTTTTCCTATAGAGTTGTGTAAGCTCCTTATATATTCTGGTTATCAGATGAGTGATTTGCAAATCTTTTCTCCCATTCCATAGATTGTCTCTTCACTTTACTGGCAGTCTCCTTTGCTGGTCAGAGCTTTTTAGCTTGATGTAAACCCATTTGTTCATGTTTGCTTTGGTTGCCTGTGCTTGAGGCATATTGCTCAAGAAATCTTTGCCCAGACAAATGTGCTAGAGAATCTTCTCAATGTTTTCTTGTAGTAGTTTCATAGTTTGAGATCTTAAATTTAAATCTTTAATCCATTCTGATCTTTGTATATGGCAAGAGATAATGATCTAGCTTCATTCTTCTGCATATGCATATCCATTTTCTCAGCACCATTTATTCAAGAAACTGTCCTTTATTCAATGCATGTACTTGGCACCTTTGTTGAAAATGAGTTCACTGTAGGTGTGTGGATTTGTTTGTGGGTTCTCCATTTTATTCCATTGGTGTGTATGTCTATTTTATGCCAGTACCATGCCATTTTGGTTAACATAGCTTGCAGTATAATTTGAAGTCAGGTAATGTGATTCCTCTGGTTTTATCCCTTTTGCTTAGAATAGCTTTGGCTATTCTAGGTATTTTGTGGTTTCAAAGAAATTTTAGGATTTTTTTTCTATTTCTGTGAAGAATGTCATTGGTATTTTGATAGGGATTGCATTAAATCTGTAAATTCCTTTCAGTAGTTTGCACATTTTAACAATATTGATTATTCCATTCCATAATCATGGAATATCTTCCCATGTTTTGGTATCCTCTTAAATTTCTTTCATCAGTGTTTCACAGTTTTCATGGTAAAGGTCTTTCACTTCTTTGGTTAATTTAATTCCTAGGTATTTCATTTATTTTTGGTTTTAATATATGGGATTACTTTTTTCTTTTTCAGATTTTTCTCTCTTGCCATATAGAAATGCTACTGATGTTTGTATGTTGTTTTGTATCCTACAACCTTACTGAATTTGTTTACCAATTCTAATATTTCAATGAAGTCTTTAGGTTTTTCCAAATATAAGATCCTATCATCTGCAAACAAGAATAGTTTGACTTCTTCCTTTCCAATTTAGATGCCATTTCTTTCTTTCTTTTCTCTAATTGCTCTAGCTAGGACTTTCAGTAATATGGTTGAATAATAGTGGTGAAAGTAAGAATAATAATAGTGGCAAAAGTGGGCATCCTTGTTGTGTTCCTGATCTCACAGGAAAGGCATTCAGCTCTTCCCCATAAAGTGTTACTCGCTGTGGGTCTGTCATATACAGCTTTTAGTATGTTAATGCATATTCCTTCTGTATCCAGTTTTTTGAGGATTTTTATCTCGAAGGAATGTTGGAGTTTATCAAATGCCTTTTCAGCATCAGTGGGAATGATCATATGGGTTTTGTCCTTCATTCTGTTGATATGACATATCACATTGACTGATTTGTGTATATTGAACCATCCCTGCATCCCTGGAATAAATCCCACTTGGCCATGATGAATGATACTTTTAATGTTCTATTGAATTCAGTTTGATATGTATTTTTAATACTTTTGCCTTTTAACTCTTAAAATAGAGTTAAAAGTAATATACACACTACCAATACAGTATTACAGTATTGATTTTGACTATATTTTTATATTTATAGTGAGTTTTATACTTTAATTTGTTTCCATATTGTTAGTGTTCTTTATTTGAACTTGAGGAACTCCCTTTACATCTAATGCAAGTAATATCTAGTGGTGATAAACTCCCAACACTTTTTCCATGTGTGGGAAAGTTGTTATCTTGACTTCATTTTTGAAGGAGAGCCTTGCCAGGTTATCAAATTCTTTGTTGGCAGTTTTTTTTTGTTTTTGTTTTTCAGCACTTCATATTATCTTTCTTTCTCCTGGATTTCAAGGTATCTGCTGAAAAATCAGCTTATAATCTTATACCTGTATATAATAAGTAACTTTTTTATCAGCTTCTAATCTTATAACTGTATATAATAAATAACTTTTTTCTTGCTGCTTTCAAAAGTATCTCTTGTCTTTGACTTTTGATAATTTCATTATAATGTATCTTGGGGAAGATTTCTTTGTCTTAACTTATCTGGAGATTTTTTTGGGCTTCATGGATCCTGCTGCTTATTTTGCTCTCTCAATTTAGGAATATTTCTATCATTCTGTCTTTAAATAAGCTTTCTACTCTTTTCTCTTTCCCTTCTTCTTCTGGAATTCCTGTTAAGCATATATGTTTCACTTGACAGTGTCCCATAACTTGTAGGCTTTACTGCTATTTTTCATTCTATGTTTTTGTTCCTTGGACAGAGCGATTTCAAATGATCTGTATTTGAGTACCCCTACTGTTTCTTCTGATTCTTGAAGTTGTATTTTTAAGTATTCATCAGGCAGTTTGTAGATCTCTATTTCTTTAGGTAACTGATGATTCATTTTGTTACTTTGGTGATGTCACGTTTCCTTGATTATTTGTCACCTTTGTGGGCTTGTTTTGATGCCTGCACATTTGAAGAAACACATGCCTCCTGTGGTCTTTTAAAGGCTGGCTTCAGCACAAAAGCCCTTTACCTGTCAGCCCACCCAGAAAGTGTAGGCAGGCCAGCTGGTAGAATCTGTGGACTTCCTGCTGAAACTGTCAGGTAAGTTGACTTGGTATCTGGTTCATTATGTGGGCAGGTCTGTTACCTAGGCTCACAGTGGCTAGCCTTGTACTTTGGTTTATGGGGTTGGGCCTCTGGGCTTCCTTGGATATTCTTACATCTTGGGTCCACTGCAGTGGTCCTGAGTCCTAGCTCAAGGGGTGTTGACCTGGCACAGCAGTCCACTTGGTGGAGCCTGTACACTTAATCTGTGGAGCCAGAACTGAAGCCTTGGCCCATATGGGCCAATGTGACACTGCAGTGGGGGCTGGCCTAGTGCTCGGATGGGCCTTGTGTCTGTTTTGAGGGTTGTTCTGGTGCCTGGGATTGTGGGGTTGGCTTTGAGCCTAGGTCTCAGGAGCAGTCCTGGCACCTGTGTCCATTGACTGACCTGGTTCTGGGGTCTACTGGTGCAGACTTGGTCCTGAGTACACTGAAGTGGACCTGAAGCCTGAGTGCCCTGGAGCCTGCCTCACCTAGATATGGCCTGGAGCCTGCAGCAACCTGGTGCTGCAGCAGGCATGGAGCCTGAATCCTCCTGTGCTAGCCTAAAGTCAAAAATCCAAAGGTGCTGGGGTGGAGCTGGAGTTTGAGTCTGAGAGGGATAGCCTGGAACTGTGGGGGCTGTCCTGCCACTAGAGTGGGACTGGAGACTGGGTCCACAGGTGCTGGCCTGGAGCTTGGGACTGTGGAGGGTGGGCTTGCACAGTCCTCTTTCTGGGGTCCATGGCAAAGTTATGTGCTCACTTCACTCTCCTTTCCCCTTCCCACATGAAAGGTATCTCTCTCCACACTGTTCTGCCCTAGCTTGGTATCTTGAAAATGTCCTTCCTAACCTCTTCAAGGCATCTTTTCTTATTTCTATGCTATATCCAGGCCTCCCACATAGCGGAGGCTAGTAATATATCACTTGGATTCCTTAGCTCTTGTAAAGGCATTTTTCTTGAATCGATCGTTGCTCAAATTGGTATTTTGGCAAAGGGATAAATGCTATTTTTCTATTTTGCTGAAGTCATTCAACCTCAGGCTTTTTTGTTTTTACTTTTATATATTCAAAGCCACAAATTCACACTGCTTCTAATTCCAAATCTAACCATCCTTGTTTTCTCTTTCCATATTATAATTGCCAACTCCAACAACTAAAAAGCTAGCTTCTATTATCTTTAATATATTTACTTATTTGATCAATCCTTTTATGTATCCAATCTCTCATATTTGCTCCCAGACTCTTCCCTATATGAATACCCTTTTCATGCTACTTGGGCTCTGATATCCCATGGTAGATTGCCAATTCTGCGAGGACATCCTCCTTATCCCCACTTGATCTCTGACCTCCAGCATCAGAGTGAAGGCTACCTTCCTCTTCACCATTTATGTGCGAATATCATCATCACTCCCTTGGATTATGATACCTGTGGTATCACATGGACATCCTCCTCACCATTGCTGGACCCAGAAATCTTGCTCTGGGCCACCACAGCAAACCCTTCTTTCTCAATGTGGAAGCCTGCCTTGTTTTGGCATGCAAACGGCTTTAAGACTAAATTGTTTTGGAAAAGAATGAGATGTAATGAAAGGGAAACAAGGGAAATGAAGAGAAGGTGAAGGGAAGTTGAACCAAAACTTTAATATCTGCAAATCTAAATACAAGATTATCTTTTGATATAATCAAATAATAGCAAAACTAAGACAACATAATTAGAAGTTTATAAATAATACGTTTTGGAATGATGGGAGACTTGTGTAGGATGACACTCTACAATGGAGTTTGGGTAAAATGTACTGGGGATTTAGCTAAAGGGGAAGAAATCTGAAGTCTGCAGATCAGAAATTTCAAACCCACCTTGGTCTATTATACCTCTTTTTCTCTTCCTTTGAAAGTATCCTAAACTCATCATACATGTGTTCATTTACTAATTGTGCTCTCTAGTAGTAAGATATGAAAATAGTACCCAGTGTTTAACACTGGAACACTTTTCCAAAAAGTCTTGGTCCCCCTGTCATTTTGAAAAAGAGTGCTATATAAATATATAAGTGCCCTCTTCCAAATCCTGTAAATGCATATCTTAAATAAGACACAAGCACTTGGGAAAGTTTTCTAACACTGATCTGGAAAATTATGTCAAGAATTTCAGAGATTTTGGAAAAATAAGAGAAGGTCACAGGGTAAAATCCCTGACAAACACTGTCAATTTAGAATGGCAGCTACATTTGAAAACACAGTCCTTATGAGTCATGTGTTGCTGTTGTCAGGGAAGTTAAGGGAATAGGGAGAGGCTAAAAGGAATTTGAAAAGATGTATATGTACAAACCTTTATGAAAATGTATTCTTTATGTCAGACTTGAGATATCACAATCCTTGTTCCTAAGATACTGAAATATTATTATGAGCTGAATAAATTTCCAGAAATTCTACAGGCTGATCAGACTCTGTCTTCTCTACATTACCAAGGTAATCAAGGGATTGACTGGTGTCCCAAAGCAATTAATATAAAGCAGGTGACATTTAAATTCTTTTAATGAATTATTTGTGTATGTATTATTAAATGGATACAAGGTGATTATCTTGGGGTAGATCATATCTTGTAGCAGATCATAATCTACTTTCCCCATCTCATTTATCTAATTAGTTTCCTTCCTTATTACTTTATATTTTGCCTTCAATCAGATACCTCTTGAATAGAGTATCATCTAAAAAACAAATTTTATAGCCAGACCTAAAAAGGCAAATTGAGTCAACCAGCAGCTAACAGGAGGATGAGCTGTCAGGCAGAAGTTATGTCATTACTGCAAGAAAGGAGATCAACACTACTACTAGAGTATGAGCATCCAGAGTCTATGATGATTATATTAATTAAAAGTAAATAAAGGTATTCAAATCCCAAAAGAAGAGAAGAATTGGACTAAAAATTTTTGTTTCCTAAGGAGTTAAATTCTATATTATAGCACTGTGGTCCTTAGTGATTACTAAGAAGAATATTTACCCTGTTTAAAACAGGGTCAGTGAACCAAGAATTGGCTATGTATTTGTTATGTTTATGTTAATTATCACAATTAACTTTGGCAGTGGAAGAAGCACAAATTATTATATGCTAATACAAAACTAGAGATGGAGAAAGGAGAGTAGATAGACAAAAGGGCTATTGTGGAGTTTAGAGAGAAATTTTTTTAAATTAAATATATGGTTAATTCTTCACCCATGTCCCAAAGCCCAAAAGACAATGCTTAAGTATCAAACAAAAGATAAGAAATAAAAAGCATGACTAGAATTAGTAGAAAAAGTGACCACTATTTAGCTCTTCTTCCCTTACATTAAGTTTTGATATAAGGATTTAAATGGATTAATGAATAAGTAAATTAATAAATAAATAAGCAAATAAACCAGGCTATTCCCTGAATAAAGATAATGGGATTGAAATAATTATTTTCTCTGTCATAAAATAATTTTGACCTCTAAGAAAAATCATAATAGGGATGAGTACTCTCCAGATATAGATTACAAATCTAGCAGGAATGTTAACAAAAATTAACACTGATGAAGTAAGAGAAGATGAATTAAAGTTTTACCAGATAAAAGTTGCATGGATACTGAAAAAAGGTAGTCAGAAATAAATAACATAAAAATCAAAATTATAGTATATAAATATAAAAGCAATTTGAATCAACACTTTAGTACTTGAAGAACCAAAAAGAATTTTTTAAAAGTGTGACAGTAAAGAGAAATGAGGCAGAAGGAGGAAGACAGTGTAAATTCCATAAGAGTTGAAATTTTTGTCTTTGTTCATTGCTGAATCTCCAGTGCACAGAAAAATACTTGGCAAATAGTGGGTAGTGAACAGAAATAATTAAATGAGTGAATGAATAGGATAAGAGAGCTGACACTGATATAACAATAGTGGGGAAAAAAAGATAATATAAAAATAAAACATAAAAATATTTTTATAAAAATAAAAGTAGAAACAGAATTGTGATGGAGTGAAGAGAATTTGGGAAGTGATCAACAGAGAACTGAGAGGCTAAAAACAATAAAAGATAAAAAGATACATAGAAGTATTACAGAAGAAGGAAAGAGGGGAGAGAGTGAAACTGATATAAAATATTAAATTATCAAAAAAGATAGAAATAATATGGACTGGCAAAAAGAGAAGACTTTAGATGTTATGATAAAAGATGAAGTAAAAGACAAGAGAAACCAGTTACACTGTTTACTGTTATTAATACTAGTTAACAGCAGAGCTCAGATTTGGAGATAGGCAATCTGATACCAGAATCTCTGTTCTTAACCGCTATACTATTAATACTATGCAGACACATAGCTCTGTTTCTAGACTTTAAAAGGAGGAAAATAAAATAGGCTTTTAAGAAGCTATGAAAAGTTTACAATTTATTTTTCATTTCTCTTTTGTTTTATTCATTTGTTTGTTAATAATATGCCTCAATTCTAAAACAGCTCCACAAGGGCAGGCACCTTTGCTTGTTTTTATCCACTGATATATCCTAAGTATCTATGTGCCTGGAACATAGCAGGTGTTCAAAAATATTTCTTAAATAAATTCTTGGTAGTCATTACTTTTTTACCATCATCTATTAGACAAAGACTTTGTATTGCAAACAAAAAATTAAACATCTAGTCATTTTATTCCTGAATACTTTCAAATATCCAATACTTTGGCAATGCACAAACACAGTCAAACCATAAAAAATAACTAAAGAATATGAGTATTTGGTTGGGAAATTCAGACAATAAGAAAGGATTTACAGATAAACCTATAAATGACAAAATGATATAAATGAATATGTTATTTTATCAAATGCTATCTGATAAAAATTGACGGCTATAAATACAGCCTTTGAATACAACTATAAATATGTCCTTTGCATACAAAAATGATACGATTGATATACTATTAATAAGACATTCTTTGATTCGATTTTATTCTATATTTAGTGAAGGGCCGGCATAAACCTATTATCTTGATTTGATTTGTATCATTCTCAATTTAAACAAACAGATTATGTATTGACTACTTCAAATAATTAGAAATTTTTATTTGAAATCATAGGTTCTCAAACATGTATAATAATACAGTCTCCATTATATGCTGAATTTATTGTAACTTTAACTTAAAAATTAAAACATTAAAAAGTCCTGAAACATTGTCATTAGGCTGCAGCACATTTCCATCATTTTTCAAATCAAAATAGTTACAAAAAGTTTGTCCTAAAAGTATTTCAACATACTTAGCTACAGCACGTGACTGAAGTAAACTTTTATAACTAAGAACGTTTTCATGTAAGGGAACGCAATCCTGTCCCAAAACATTGAAAGGAAAAAAAAAAACTTATCTAAACAAATTTAAAAACAGAAAATAGATATTTAAAAATACATATTTCTGAAACTACATTGCTAGCAGTTTAATCATAGCAAATGCTATTTATATTTAAGCATAAATATAAATTATTTATATTCTAAACCACTCAAAATACAAAAATACCTAATTAAAAAGCTATCTTTTCTCTGTTTTCTATACCGACATCTTTATTCTGGCCCTTACTTGACACTCCTCAATGCAAAACATATCCGACCTTCACACTTACATGTGCATGAATCCAAGGGAAGACTTACCAAGTCCAATAACTCCAGGCAAAGTTTGCAATTACACATAACAATGGAATTGGAACTTTCAACATGAAAACACATTTTTAATTTTCCCCTCTGATTCAATAATCAAGGAATATTGATGTAAAACCTCTAAAAATTACCTGTCTCAGGTGTGGTACATAAATCAATGAGGTAAGTAAGCACAATTGTTGGATATTCTTTAAGGCGTAAATACATAAGACAAAAATCTTACATTAATAAAAATATACAGAAATGTCTGCATAGGACTAGAGTTTTTAAATGTGAAAAAGAGAATAGAATATTGACAAGAGGGAAAGACTACAATATAGACCCTACCGAAAAAGTATTTATCCACACTTTCCATATTGAAACGTATTTTTCAAATTTCCAGTCTTAAAGTCTGTTCTTAGTCTGCTACATCTCCATAACTGATATATATATATATATATATATATATATATATTTTTTTTTTTTTTTTTTTTTTGAGACGGAGTTTCACTCATGTTACCCAGGCTGGAGTGCAATGGCGC
>NW_016107324.1:6758526-6792597 GCF_001604975.1 Cebus imitator | reverse complement strand
TGACCAGGATGGTCTCGATCTCTTAACCTCGTGATCCACCCGCCTCGGCCTCCCAAAGTGCTGGGATTACAGGCTTGAGCCACCGCGCCCGGCCCATAACTGATATTTTAAAATGATGTATTGGCACATAAAATTAGATGCTCTACTCACCCAATTTTGAAACTTTAAGAATTCTTCAATACTCTTTGGAGGTTCTTGCATTTCCTAATAAAGTAAAATCAATATTGTTCATTGGCATAAATTCAGACTGTTTATAATATTTACAAATAATTAAATATGTTACTCTATTTAAGTTATCATTTTCAAAGCAGTAAGATATCATAAAATGCTCACTTTGTACCATCCCTCCACTTTGAAAAGGGACATAAATGTTTACATTCTCAGCCTCCAAACCAAATTTTGTAATAGGCTTCCTTCTTATACACTATCCATAGAGAAAAACTCCACGTGAATCTTGCTTAAGGCCCTCATTTCAGATTCCTAAAGACTTCCAAGATATTTTGGGGTATCATGGATAGTCTATAATAAATTCAGAGCCAAAAACATAATATGTTCTTGCTGATTAAGTATTTTTAAAAGTTAATCAGTTACACAGTGAAAATAAATTTAAATATTTGGATGTTTCAGTCTAACATAATAATCACATTTTTAGTAGTTTCTTTGTGCTTTCAAAATGTGTTCAACATTAGACAAATTAATTTTAATCAAGACCACACTTTTCTCCTTTTTGCCTTAGAGACTTTGCATACATTCTTTCTTGTGTCTAGAAGTCTCCCTTTCCCAAACTCTCTTCTTCCAATCCCTTCTTGGCCTGTTTAACTCTTACTTCAAATAACAAATTAAAAGTCACTTTGTCCAGCAAGCCTTTCTTATCCCCCAAAGTTTTCTCCATGGTGGCATACAGTAGATTATCTCTATGAGGACAGAAACTTATGGTACAATCATGGCTGAATTTTCTAAATTTCACACAGTGGCTGGTTCACAGTCAATGCATAATAAGTACATTAAAGCATAAATGTGTAGATGAAGGGCAGAAATGCGTAGGTACTTGAAAAATAATAAAAATCCTTGTAGGGAATGAAAATCCAGTGAGAAGAAGGCAAAAGTAAGAGCAATTCAGAAGTCAAATACTCTAATATCCATGGTGATATCACTGGAAAGATTGTATTACATTTTTATTTATTAAAACACATATTTCTCATCAATATATAAAACGGTCAAGATTACAGAACAACAAGGTCATGCTTTATAAAAAATCTATAAAAATAATGACATTTGAGTTGGGGATATTTCATTCATCTAAATATATGATCAATGTAAGGAAATATATAATTGATAATGCAAGAAGAAGATAGAGTGTATGTAACAACCATTACAGAAAACGAGTATTTAGTGAGAGTTAAAAATTTAAACAACTGAACTCATGGAGACAGAGATAGAATGCTGGCTGCCAGATGGTGGGAAGGGTAGTGGGAACTAAAGGGAAAGTGTGTATGGTCAATGAGTACAAAAATATAGTCAGGGTCAGGAATAGTGGCTCATGTCTGTAATACCAGCACACTTTGGAAGGCCAAGACAGGAGAACTGCTTGAGCCGAGAGTTTGAGACGAGCTTGAGCAACACAGTAAGAGCCCATCTCTATAAAAAAGAAAAAAAAAAAGTAAAAACCAACAAACAAAAAACCAGAATGGCCAGGCAGGGTGGCTCATGCAGATAAGCCTAGCACTTTGGGAGGCCAAGGTAGATGGATCACTTGAGATCAACAGTTCGAGAGATCCCCAAACCCCCGTCTCTACTAAAAATACAAAACAGTTAGCCAGGTGTCCCAGCTACTCGGGAGGCGGAGGTGGGAGAATCACTTGAACCCTGGAGGCAGAGGTTACAGTGAGCCAAGATTGTGCCACTGCACTCTAGCCTGGGCGACAGAGTGAGACTCTCTTTAAAAAAACAAATAAATAAAAAGGCTGAGCTAGATAGAATGAACAAGATCTAATATTTGATAGAACAACTGGCTAACTATAATCAACATTTTAAAATAAACAAAACAGTATAACTGGAATGCCTGCAACACAAAGAACTGATAAATGCTTAAAATGATGGAAACCCCACTTACCTCTGGTATAATTATTATACTTTGTATGTCTGCATCGAAAATTAACTTATGTATGCCACAAATATGTATACTTATGATGTACCCTTAAAAATTAAAAAAAGGAAAACAAATTGTTTAGAAAGAAGCAAAGATGCATAGAGATGTGAAGAAAATGTTATGGGAAACAGGAACTCTAGAGCTAGTCAGATTGAAAAGAATGAGAGATATGAAAGATGGTGTGCATATCCTCTATAGCAATTTGGCTAGAAGGAACTTGCAATACATTAAAAGATATACAGAATTAAACTTAATGAAAACAGTTTAAGTATAGACTTTTTTTCTTGTAATGGCTGTCAAATCACTCCTAGTACAAAGCACCAAAAATAATATGCACATTTAAAGAGAATTAGAAAAAGGAATTAAGAAGTGAAACTTGCACAGTAAAGTCCCAATTAATTTCAAAATTCCGTGTTTCTCTTGGAATTTTAAAGTTTTGGAATTTAAAATTAAATGAAGGAATTTAAAGTTAAAAGAATTGGAATTTAAAACAATCTTGGAATTTAAAGTTAAAAGAAGGTAAGGTATAAATTAAACAGATTTCTATTTTTGGTAGGATGTAGAAGGATATAAAACACCTATACTTCCATTGGACAAATTAAAATCATACTTTTCTATGGGGTTAGTGAAAAGTGTTAAATGCCAGGAGGCAGGATCTGGTTATATAACTTGTAAACATTCAGAGTTCCTTGTTAAAAAATTATTAAGAGTTTGAAGATAATAACATCAGAGCATTAAACCAAATGCATGGTACTTCTCAGCATAAGGCCCTGTGCAACTATAGAAGTTCTAAACTCATGAAGCTGAAAACAAGCCTAATTGTCCCATAGAACTAATGTTTATGGTTTCTTTAAATAAACATAGAAATTAATCCTCTCCGTCTTAAAACCTGAGAAAGTTACGTTTGTCTTTTCTGAGTTCTTTTCTCAGAAAATTAACCATCAGGCCTCCCAGATAGTGTTAAGGAACTGAAATGTACCAAATCAGTGTATCTTGAAAATGAGCCTCTAGATTCCTTACCATCACCCATCATGACTGCCTAACGGACCACCTGTTCCCTGTTTACCACCTCCTCCTCACCACCCTACCTAATTACTATTTTCCCACACATGGTTACATGTCTTCCCTGCTATATGAAACCCTAATTTTAGTCAGTCAGGGAGATGGATTTGAGACTGATCTCCCATCTCCTAGGCTGTAGCACCCAATTAAAGCTTTCTTCCTTGGCAATATTCATCTCAGTGATTGGCTATCTGTGCAGCGAACAACAAGACCTAGACCAAACCCTTGGTGTTTCAGTGACAAAGCCAGCTCTACCTGGGAGCCTTGATTTCCTGAAATTCCAAGAGAAATGTGACATTTATAAGTGAACATAAAGCTGTGGCAGCTTCCTTACCCTGGGGCCAGCTCTGCTGATCTTTTGACACTTTCGCTGGCCTGTCATGATACAGTAAGTTTGCAGAAATGAAGAGAAATCAGCTGGGCCTTAGGCATCAATGTGAGTTGGGGAACCAAACTGGAGTATGAAAGACACTGAAATGCAAAAATAAATGACTCAGCCAAACAACTCCTTTCCCCTCAACCCGAAACCTCACTTCTGACTTTCACCCAGTGATAATCAATTGGCTCTGTCTCCACTCAAATCTCATGTTGACCAAAAAAAAAAAAAAAAAAAAAAAAGTTGCATACTGGCTAAACCAAAAAATAAATAAATAAATCTCATGTTGAACTATAATCCCCAGTGTTGGAGGTGTGGCCTGGTAGGAGGTGACTGGATCATGGGGATGCTTTCTAACGGTTTTGCAACATTCCCCTAAAGCTGATTTGTGATAGAATTCTCACGAGATCTGATTGTTTAAAACTGTGTGCCATCTCCCCCTTCATTCTTTTCCTCCTGCTCCAGCCATGGAGGATGTGTCTGCTTCCCCTTCACCTTCTGCCATGATTGTAAGTTTCCTAAGACCTCCCCAGCCGTGCTTCCTATACAGCCTGTGGAACTGTGAGTCAATTAAACAGCTTTTCCTTATACATTACCCAGTCTCAGGTAGTTCTTTATAGCAATGTGAGAACAGACAAATATACCAAGAAAGCAGAAGTGGAGGTGGGGCTGGAAAATATATTTTCTGCTCATGAACCTGGACGTTCTACTATGTCATATAACAAAGGGCATGCATACAACAAGAAATGGACCAGGGAAGGCTAGTAATATAAGCTACTATAACGTTTATAAAAAAGATTGGGCTGGGAGCGGTGGCTTACACCTGTAATCCCAGCACTTTGGAAGGCATAGGCAGGTGAATCATTCGAGGTCAGGAGTTCAAGACCAGCCTGGCCAACATGGTGAAACCCCATCTCTAATAAAAATACAAAAATTATCTGGGCATGGTAACACACACCTGTAATCCCAGCTACTCGGGAGGCTTAGGAGAGAGAATCATTTGAGCCTGGGAGGTGGAAGTTGTGGTGAGCCAAGACTGCGCCACTGCACTCCAGGCTAGGCAACAGAGTGAGACCCTGCAAAAAAAAAAAAAAAAAAAATTTGGCCTGAATTTGTCTATCTTACAATGTGAAGATTTAGAATAAAGTTATGGTCTCAAAAAAACAAAAATGAGTTGGGAAATGCCTCTGTTTTTTCTGTTATCTGAAAGAATTTAAAAATCTGAAAGATCAGTACTATTTCTTCCTCTCTTCCTTAAATGTTTGGTGGACACTGCTAGTTATGTTCCCTGAACCTGAATCCGAAATCATGGGGGAGTTTTAAATTAAGGATACTGTTATAGACCTGATCATGCCCCCACCCCAAATTCATATATTGAAGCCCTAACACTTTTAACAATATGTGACTTTATTTGGAGATGGAGCCTTTGAGGAGATAATTAAGGTTAAAAGAGGCTATAAGAGGGGGGCTCTAATCTGATTAGTGTCATTACAAGAATAGACACCAGAGAGCTTGCTTGCTCATGTCCTCTCTCTCTCTCTCTCCATATACACACAGATATTTTATCTGTAAAAATATCTAGAACTATGAAAATAATAAACTTTGTGTTAAGTCACTTTGCTTGTTTGCTGTTTGTTACAGCACCAATAAGAAATATGAGTGATTTTTTTCTCAGTATTTTGCAGATGTGAAAAATGCCACACACTTAATTCATGCTCTGTTTATATAAGAGAAGAGGCTTTGTAAGGACGTGGTAAGAAGGCAGTAATCTACAAGCCAGGAAGAGAGGATTCACTAGAAACTAATACTGATGGCAGCTTGGTCTTAGATTTTTGGCCTTCAGAACTGTGAGAAAATAAACTACTGTTGTTTAATTCATCCACTCTGGTATTCTATTATAGTATTCTAGGTAGACTGATACAGATATAATCTATCAAAATTAATATAGGATTATCCAGCTATTCTATTACTTCTTATATTAATTTTGGTAAATTATTTTTTAAGAAAAATTAAAATGTCAAGTATTTTGATATAAATATTTATTCTTAGTATCTTCTTATCTTTGCAATTGGTAGTGTCTGTGGTGATGTTTCATTTTTCATTTCTGAAATTTGTACTTGAGTCTTCTTTTTCTATCTTGGTCAGTCTACCTAAAGGCTTATCAATTTTATTAATCTTTGCAAGTAACCACTTCTGGCCTTGTTGCTTTTCTTTACTGCACATTTGTTTTTAATTTTATTGATTAATTCTTATTTTTATTGGTCTTTTTTCTTCTTTAAATGTTTGAGAAACTTCCAATGATAAACCTTGCTCTACTATGAAGCTGACTGCTTGACAATTCCTGTTCAGTCACCATGAGCTTTTCATCACCATTGTAATTCTTGTTTTTCAAAATGAATAGAAAGATAAAGACTATTAGACATTTTTGGAATAATTGTGAAATGAAAAATACAAAAACGAAAAAATAGAAACCCTAACAAATGACTAAAAATAAAATCTAGGCATACATAGACAATGTGGGGAAGAGAAGGAAACTTCATAAAAGTCTTTAAGATTCTTAGAGAGCTATAATAAGATAATGCATCCCTGAAACCAAAACCGCATGTTATAAATGAATACAGAATAAGAAAAAATGCAAAGTACAAATATAATGATATAAATTATTCAACAAAATTCTGGTGAAAAATAGTTGAAGAAATCTTCTAGAAACTAGAATAAAAATGTTAAAGTAAACAAGAATCAGAGAATAAAAAACAATAATTTAGGGGATCATGCCAGGAAAATGACTTTCAATCTGTAAATTTAAATACAGACAGGGCATGAATTAAGTGTGTGGCATTTTTCAGATTTGCAAGATACTAAAAAAAAAAAATTTCCCCCCATAATAGTTTCTGATTGCTGCTGTAACAAACAGCAAACCAAGTGGCTTTAAAAAAAACCCAAGTTTATTATTTCACAGGTCTAGAGGTCAGAAATCTGAAATGGGTCTGCAGGGCTATATTCCGTGTGTGTGTGTGTCTGTGTGTGTGCGTGTGTGTGTGTGACAGAATTTTGTTTCTGTCGCCCAGATTAGTAAATTTGTGTAACAGAAAACCCCAAAATATCAATGGTTTAATACATGTTTTTTTCTTCCAAAAGATCTTTTTGTGACAAAAGGGGCTTCTAGAAGTCACCTGCTATCCTTTGCTCAGAGCTCCTCCCTCTAACTTCAAAGCCAGCAGTGTAGAATCTTTTCCCCTCTCTGACATCTTGTCTCCCTCTTATAAGGACTCTTTGATGATGTCCAGCCACCCAGACAATATTTAGGGTAATTTTCCCCATCTCCTTAATCACATATGCAGTTCCTTTTGCCATATAAGATAAAATATCAGTAGGTTCTGGAGATTCAGCTATGTACATCTTTGGGGGCTGTTATTCTGTCTACCACACTCCCATTTACCTTTTTTCAGGAAGGTACTAGAGAACATAGTTCATTTTTAAAAAGGAATTAAGCAAAGAAAAAAGAAACAAGTGATCTAACACACAGGAGAGCAGTGATATGCTGGAGAAACCAGCAATCCTGAATAAACTAAAGGTAATGCTCTAGGAGGAATATCTGTAAGGAAAAAAAAACTACTAGATTAATTGATATATTTTACTGTGATGCTTTAGCAGTTTGCCAAAGTATTTCAGGACAGATTAATAATAAATACATTAAAAACAGCAGTTATTAAGAGAAAGGAAAGTAAACGATTATATTAAAAGTTAATGTGATCTTAGTATACTATGTAGCTTAGGGTTGAATGACATTTACCTAGACAGTAGTGATAACACTAAAAGTTGATTTAACCAAAACCTATGATATCACTATATGGAGAGGTGAAGGGACAAGAAGAGTGTATGAGGTACAAAGAGAATGTTCACACACTTGGAGGTGGTGTTGTTACTAAAGACCTATGTCACTGTCTTCCATAGGAGAAAGTCAACAGGTAATGTCTGAAATTGGAAAATCAAGAAATTGCAATGTAAGTATATTTAGACATAGTGAGTAACAGAAGAAATATTTAAAATACTTGAATTTTCCTTTGGTGAGAAGAATTGAGAATAGAGTGGAAGGGTTAGGAACTACAGGGTTTTCCTTAACCTAGAACGTGGCAAACTGTTAGTGCTCCCCAGTACATGTATGTTTCTCTACATTTCCCAGACTCCCCTGCAGTTAAAGTGGTGGCCTTGGGACTAAATTCTGACCAATAGAATGTGGCCAAATGGATATATCATTTTTAGGGTTGACCTCTATAATTTCTTGGGTGATATTTAACATACTTTCTTTCTTGTCACATAAGCTATGTACCCCAGGTCCTAGAAGGCAGAAGAACCATTCAAAATAAAAAAATTTGGCCTTGAATTTAATATTTCATCTGACTAGAAATAGCCACAATGGATCTTTTGTGAGAAAAAAACCATGTGTATTAAACCATTGATATTTTGGGGTTTTTTATAATAGAAGTAAATTCACTATGCTGGTTTTAAAACATGGACAAGAATTATTTGCCAATCCTTTTAGAAGAGGGATCTATGTCTCCTTTCCTAAAACATAACAGGACTTGTGACTCACTTGTAAGCAAAAGAAAGTGAGGGAAGTAGCACTGTGTTACTTTTTGAAGCAAGGTCAGAAAAGGACAGGCAATTTTTGCTTTGTTCATTGCAAAACTCCCTTTGGAGCTCTGAGTCTAAGTTAAGAAGTCTGATTACCTTGCTGGCATACTGTGAGGAAGCCCTAGCCATATGGAGAGTTATGGAAGCTCTGCTAGCATGCCTACCCACTCTAGTCTTCCTAATTGAATTACCAAAAAAAAAGTGATAACTGTGACCTACTGACAATACCACCTGTGAGCATAATAAAATGTTTGTTTCAATCCACCATATTTTGGAGTAATTTATTCGATGGCAATAGCAAACCAATGCTCTAACAAGTAGTATCATTTGCTTTTTAATCTGTACAATTCAACTACTTTGATAAAACTTAAGAGTTAAGCTAAAAAGGAAAATGATTGTGAATTATTTATTCCTGACTTAGAGACTTTGCTCTTCCACTTTCCTTACCCAGAAAGTTCACCTTTCTCCCTAAAACACTGGCTTTCAAACTTTTTATAGTTTGAAATACACTAAGAAATACATTTTACAAACAAGTAAATACATACATATAGCTTGTATGTATGCCCTAGTGCATACATACAAGCTATATAATTGAAATCTCCATAAAGTACTACTTTACTAAGTAAAATTAAACTTACTCACATGCACTGATATTTTCAATCTATATTGTTTCCTAAGTGCTTACAAATGGATCAAGACCCCACTAATGGGTCCTATACAATCCCCTTTACAGTTGAAAAACACTGTCCTAAACCTGTATCATTCTTCAAGGCCTTACCCAAGTCGGAAAAAGAAGCCTTTCGTGACTACTCCATTCTGAGCTTTCTTGAAATCCCTATAATTTATGAAATGGCGTTTTAATCTCAGTAGTAAGAATATTGCATTTTCTCTACTACCCATGCTTTACTTGTATCGTGAACACTTCTAGGGCATTGTAGTATCCTTTATCTACCACTTGATAAATTCAAAATACTCAATAAACATTGCTCAACATTTGACCGTTGTGTTTCAAAATCTTAGCTGTTAGAGTGTACTTCAATTTGGGCATTCTTTGGGAAGAGGCATGGAAAAATGGTCTAGTAACTTACCCACATATCACACTTAACTTTAGACTGGAAACGCATACAAAGTACTCTTAACTCTATATGCGTGTTTTTATGCAAACCAAATCATAAAGATACAAATGATTTTTCTAATAGCTTTCATTACCATACAGCGCATGAAATAATGATACTGATATAGCCACGAAAGCGTAATAGAGCCAAATTCTTATAACTAAAATATCTTTGAGATGGGTAAAATGCGAACTTTTCTCTGGGTACAACATTTCTTCACAACTCACTGCAACTATGCCTTCAGAGTATGTTTCGAGAACCGCGTCCCAATTATGTTGTCCCAGCAAGGATCAGGAGGAAGCTGGTTGAAAGGCTGCGAGGCGTGAGCCAGGTCCCAGACGAACTCGGCCCTGCCCCCGCCGGAGCCTCTCAGGAGCTGTACAACAAGGCCGCTGAGTGTGAGGGTGAGGCAGCACTTCCCGTTTAACCCCGCCCTGCTGTCGTTCCTGCTCGTGGCTTCAGCCGCGCGAACTGCGGCGTGTCGGGCCCGGCCCTAGCAACACCACTAGTAACGGCCTGGCTCCTCCCTCTGGTGTTACCGGGAAAGCGCTCCGTCTGGTCCGTGCGCGATCACGGCCCGGCGCGCGCCTTGGGCTCGGGTGGAGTTGAAGACGCGTGGAGCTGCTCGACTCGCGGGTGTGCAGGTCTGAGTACCACTCTGATTCCTGGTGCAGGTCTCTGCGCGTGGAGCGTGGTCTGGCCCCAGAGTTGCGGCAGCGGGAAGTCGACGTTCCTTGTCAGGACCCTAGCGGAGATCACGCTGGGTGTCGCCTGTGACGGGGATCCTCGGTCCCTGCGCGGGCTCATGTTTTTTGTTAGGATGTTGCGGGCCCTTGGGGAAAACGTTTCCAAATTTTTCCGCAAAAAACAGTTATTTTTTCCTACCAATGATTTTCGGTGCATTCCGCCCCAACGAAAGTTTGTCCTGGCAAAGCAAAGTCAGTTCCCTAGGAACCCCATTATCTTTTTTTTTTTTTTTTTGGTATTTGGAGTGGTTTGTGGGGGTTATCACGAAAGGGGAAGAGTAGCACAGACGTAGAATTAGCGATGCCATGCAGTGTATTTAAAATACCGAGGTTGTGGTTACGTAATAAGCAAAAGAGGCTGTTTCTTACGTCTAAATTATTTATTGGGAATGTAGGACAAATAAGGAAGTATATTAACATTTTCAGGCGCCAGGTCCACAAAGTTGGGTGGTAAAATCAGTACTTCAGATCGCAACATTTAAGGACTAACCCAATGCACCATGAAAACGAAGGCAAGACCGTCTGCTACCATATGGTGGGTGGTGTGGGAGGGGCCATTAATCCTATATTTTAAAAGGGCCCTACCTTGGATTGTGAAAAATGAATGTTGGACCTCGAGGTCCTATATGACCAGGTTCTTAAAAATACTCTAGCAAGAAAATTTGAAGTGGTTTTTATCTAGTACTAAATAGTCTATATATATAATGTTCCATTGGGAAGGAGGTGAGTCAGCTTACAATAATGAAAGAGGTAGAAGCCTTTTCTGTTATTATTTTGGAAAAAAAAGAAATTGCCAGCCTGCCACCTGTGCTAGGCTGCACATGGTCCGTAAAGGTAGTTTGTCAGATACTTCAGTAGCAAGATGCTTACTGGATGTGTTTTGCAGAATGGTTTTAATTTAGTTAACAAGTGTTTATCGAATTCCTCCTGTTGCATAAGAATCATGAATAGGTGAGATCAGGAAAGGATCTTCTCTTACAGAGTTGAATGCTAGAGGGGCCAGCTTCACGAAAGTACCTCTACAATAAGTGGATTTTTCCATGTCAAATATGTGTAATCAATAATAAGTACTCAAAGATAAAGAGGTTTAAGACCTTGCCATGGCCCATCTATGAGTTAATAAGGAACTGAATTAGAGTCCTGACTTTGAGAGTGAAGATAGAGGATTATGTACAAGGTAGAATTGATGCAAACTTGGTGAGTATAATTAATTTGGGGTGGGAATTGGGTAGAAGGAGGAATAAAAAAATTAATGTATTTTCAGCCCTAAGTTCCAGGAAGATGGACACACCATCAAGGTGTTAAAATTGTTAGTTCCATAGGAATAGTCTTTATGTTTTCTAAGTCTTTTTAGCTCCGATGACTGAAATTGTATTTCCTTGCACATATTTTATGTTAACAGGTATGTTTTAAAGATTTTAAATAGCCGCATTTGTAACATATGATTTACTCACAGTTGCGGCAGGTTGTTGGCTAGGTTAGGACAAATATCCTGATCATGTAGTTTCAGAGACCTTTGGAGGTAGCTGCCCATAATTTACAATTGCTGGCCTCTTCTATGTGGTCACCTCAGCCATAAGTGAGAGTATGCAGGGTGAACTAGAAGATGGAGCCATTAACATTTCTATTTTACTGTCTTACAGGTATCTGTGGTGTTTGATTTTTGTAGAGGAAGGTTATTTATATAAGGCTTCACTAATATCCATTTAGTTATTTGGATAGGAGGTCCGTGAACTACAAAATGGTATTTCTGAGGCATCTCTAAGACAAATGCACTTTGAGGGCCCTAGAATAACTCCAAAAACTCACCAGTAGTTTTCTGCTAAATGTCAAGCAACCACAGTAACTGTCATGACATCACAGGAACTGCATTTTTCAGTCCCACTATGTCCAAGTTTTTGAGTGACAGATGCAGTTCCACTAAATAGCTACTGGAATACCCAGGGAAATAAGTCAGGTTGAATTAGTCCTATCAACTTTCTTTTTTTAGGATGAATCCCATCATCTGAGTAACTCAGGATTATGAAAGCCTCAAAATGTTTCTCTGTAAGAACCACAAGCAACACCAGAACAAACCCAAAGAGGGTTTAGGTGAAACTTAGCCTCGTATGTGCAGCAAAGAGATGTCAATAGAGCATTTGCAACTCTGATTTCTGAGGACTAGTAGGATCTCTTCCCAAACTTTTCTTCTCTCTTTTAGAGATACGATCTCACTTTGTTGTCCAGGCTGTTCTTAAACTCCTGTGCTCAAGTGATCCTCCCACCTTGATCCCCCAAATGCTGGTATTATAGGCATGAGCCACCATGCCCACCACTTTCCAAACTTGGAACTTCTTTACCTCATTTATAGTTAGACTCTAGGAAAGTTCCAAACCTCCTGAAATTGTGTGCAAAATATTATGTTGCATATGCATTTTCTAGGGATGAGGTTTAAGATTTTAATGTGATTCCTAAAAGGATCTGAGACTCAAGAAAAGATGGCATCTTAATTTATTGCACTTTTAGTCATTGAGGACATGTTCACAAAGATTGAAGCCATTTTTAGGCAGGTGATTTAGAGTGGTGGTCAGAAGTAGGTAAGATTTTCTATTTGTGAGGCAGGAAGAAGGGATTGGACCATTGTTCTTAAATACTACTTTCTTACCTAAAATGTAAATCTGTGCCTAATCAGTTACACAGCAAAAATATTTACTATATTTTGGTTTTCCCCCTTGGGTACATTTGGCAAATACCTTTTTCTACTATAACTGGTATCTTTGCATCTTTTTATTTGGGTCTCAAGCTCACTAGGACTTACAATCTTTAAAGAAAAAAATTCATCTGATGAGTAATTAAATTAGGGCCATTAACTTCTTGTCAGCAAATTATGTTGTACTTTGTGTTTCTCTGGACTTTTTGTTCACTTTCTATTTGGGGGACCACAAAGTGTTTCCTATTGAAGTCACAGCATTTCTCTTGTCACTGTTACTACTTAAAGTAGCTGGAGCTTCATAGTTAAACAACAATGCCAGAAGGCTTTATAATAAGAGAATTATTTTACAGCTGTGGAATGCATATCGAATCAATAGGGCCCCAGTGTTGTTTCTCTGTTGAAAGATATCTTCCTTACAGGGTATGCAGATAACAATTTTGGCAGCCATCACCCTTCTTTGAAGGAAATATTAAGTGGGAAAGTTATTTTACTATTCTTCTCTAGCACTAAAGAATATGAATGATGTATGTTTTTAAAAAGCATAAATTCTTAGAGTAAGTGGACATTAATATTACTCTGTAAATTTTTAAAATTTGTAAGATAATATAACATGTATTAATAAGTACTAAAACAGCACACAACTGTGAATTAAATTGAATAATTTTCATTGTACAGACTGAGTAAAATGTTTTTATTTTGTCTCCTCTCGACACTTTTTTATAGGGCACCTATGATATGTGTTTTAGAAATACCTGTTAAACTTTGGTTTGAATGAAGAATGTCTCTCAATCCACCTATATTTCTCAAACAAAGTGAAGAAAATAATTCAAAATTTGTGGAAACAAAACAGTCACAAACTACTTCCATAGCTTCAGAAGATCCCCTTAAAAACTTAAATTTAGCATCTCAAGAAGTTCTTCAAAAAGCTCAGCAAAGTGGGAGATCAAAATGTCTCAAATGTGGTGGTTCCAGAATGTTCTACTGCTATACATGTTATGTCCCAGTTGAAAATGTACCTATTGAACAGATTCCACTTGTGAAGGTGAGTAAGAAATTTAATTGTTTGAAAGTAAGAAAATAGATTTTTAAAAGACATCTCATACATACCTATTTTAATTTAATTGATAAAGGAAGTATATTTATGGAAAATTTAGTCCTACAGACTACTAAACCACTTTGTTTTTCTTGTCTCTGGGTCTGAAATGGTGTTTTTAATGAAGCCAATTTTTCATTAATAATTATAATTTCTTTGCAACATAGGAAAAATTGTGTGATATAAACATATGAATACTAAAAAAAAAGTTTATAGACACCCTGAAGGAGCTGCAAAAACTCAGGTCTTTGTACTGCTCCTTGAGAAAATATTATTCTAGTAGAACTAGTCAATTTTTACCTAGACTTTTATGACTTAATCTTATACATGGGGATGGAGCAGATTTCATTGACCAAAAGGAAAATAAAATTTAAAAACTAAGACTTATTCCCTGGGCTATGTTATCATTAGACTGATTTTAAGCCCAATTTAAAAGGTCATTCGAATTGATTGCTAACATCCCAAACTTTAGGAATAAATCAATTAATGTATAAAATTTGACTACTGTTTATTACGACTTCAGAGAGAGTAAACCCTACACATGGGCTCATTAGAACTTGCCAGTTAAAAAAATAAAATAAAAAAATAAAAAATAATAAGTTGTAGCTGTATTTTTAAATATTTGTTGTGATGATTTTAAAGTTCATTTAAATTTGAAGAAAAGTTCTTTGACACTCATATTTTATTTGAATTTCAATTTAGCCTATATCTTCTTGACCAGTCCATGGCGTCCTCAGCATCTAAAATCACACATATAAGCTAATGGAAAGTTTATTAGCCAAGAATAAGGAAGTGTGGAATTTAATATAAGCTTCACAGTTTGCTCAGAAAAACCAAGAACTTGAGAGTAATAATTATTTTCAAGTTGCCCATTATCTTACAGGAATGTTACATTTTGAAGTATGGTTTTTGAAGTATACATAGAATTATTCTATCTTACAATTATCTCATTATTTTGACTGTAGCACTGGATTCAAGAATTTAATATATGTTAAAACTTATTAGATTGTACACTTTAAATATGTATAGTTAAAAACATAAGAAAAATAGTTTTGTCCTCCAGGGTAAAAGTGTGCCCAGGGTAAATTCCTAGAATCCTATTTATTTAATGTGGAATGGGAACTTGAAGATTGTGGGAAATACCAAATAAAACAAAAGGTCATTTAAAAGCTGAAGTCAAGAACACATCTCCAGAGGGTTTCTTATATATAGTACGGTAGATGACTTGGCATTTTTTTCATGATCATGGCTGAATGCAGTACTTATATAAGCATTATAACAAGAGCTAAACCAAAAAATGCCGAAGCGAAATAAGAAAGTGTAATTTAGAAATCCAAGAGAATATTATTTTTGCATAGAGACATGTTAGTCTGTAACAAATAATGAAACTTTAAGGGAAATACTTAGGCAACAGGGGTCCCAATCCCCAGACCCAGACCAGTACAGTCCTAAGGAACCAGGCTGTACAAGAGGTGAGCTGCCAGAGAGCAAGTGAAGCCTTCAACTGTATTTACAGCCACTCCCCATGATTTACGCTACCACCTGAGCTCTGCCTCCTGTCAGATCGGCGGCAGCATTAGATTCTCATAGGAGCATGAACCCTGTTGTGAACTGCATATTTATGGGACCTAGATTGCAGGCTGTTTATGAGAATCTAATGCCTGATGATCTGTCAGCGTCTCCCATCACCCCCAGATGGGACCATCTAGTTGCAAGAAAACAAGCTCAGGGCTCCTGCTGATTTTACATTATGGTGAGTTGTGTAATTATTTCATTATTTATTATAATGTAAGAATAATAGAAATAAAGTATACAATAAGTGTAATGTGCTTGAATCATACTCTTCCCCAACCCTGGTCTGTGGAAAAATTGTTTTCCATGAAACCAGTCCTTCTTCCCAGAAAGACTGGGGACTGCTTTTTAGGCAAGATGATTTTAAAGAGAGTTTTGTGATATAAAGATTATACCTCTTAGACTTATTGTTACTATTTTTTAAATTGATAATTATTTAATTTGTGCTGTTGAAAATGTGATGCCAAAAATCATGATGTTTACTACAAAGGATAACAGTTTTGACCTGAAAGTATATATAAGGAACAGAATTTCAACTTGAATTTTAGATCTGAAGCTTTTTGCTCAAACTTACATTTCCTTTTAAAATAGCATAAGAGGCCAGGTGCAGTGGCTCACTTGTAATCTCAGCACTTTGGGAGGCCGAGGCAGGTGGATCACTTGAGGTCAAGAGTTCAAGACCAGCTTGGCCAACATGGTGAAAAACCATCTCTACTTAAAAAAAATACAATTAGCTGGGCATGGTGGCAGGCGCCTGTAATTCCAGCTACTTGGGAGGCTGAGGCAGAATTGCTTAACCAGGAGACAGAAGTTGCAGTGAGCTGAGATTGCACCACTGCACTCTAGCCTGGGTGGCAGAGTGAGACTCCATCTCAAAATAAATAAATAAAAATAAAATTAAGTAGGCAAACCTAGAGTTTATAGGAATTATAAAAATGTCCATGGCACACATACTGAAATGCAATAACTTAAATGAAAATGACATTGGAGCTTTGCTGTAAGAGAAGATTCTGTGTTAAATGAGTTGAAAATAATTGTCCTAATACATGATTAACAATTCCAAGGAAGAAATTTGAGTTTGCTTTGTAACAATCACCATTCTTAATATTCTGGTTGAGAAAAGTATAACTTTTAAACCATATGCATATGTATAGGAATTTATTGTGAGCTTCCTATGTAGCTTTAGAGACCCTTTGTATTAACATAAAAATTAGAATGTTTATATTTGTTTTTTTATTTGTCCCTTTTTTTACCTTTAGCTTCCATTGAAGATTGACATCATTAAACATCCAAATGAAACAGATGGCAAAAGTACTGCTATACATGCAAAACTCTTAGCACCTGAATTTGTAAACATTTACACATATCCTTGTATTCCAGAATATGAAGAAAAGGACCACGAAGTAGGCAACTTATTTTTTATAACTCTTCACATTGGATATAAAAATGAATTTTAACCTCCATTGCCTTTCTGAACTTACTCAAACATAATTTAATATTTTTCTTCATAAGCTAGCATTATGCTCAGGTAGCATTAGACAATATACAGTATATTTCATTGATATCTTCAAAGGTCACATGATTCTAGACTGCTATGCTTTTTGAGTCTCTCTGCATTTTATAGCTTTTCTGCCTTATGTCTTTAGGTTTTTACTCTTTGCCAATATTAATGTGCCTGCTTTTACTTTTTCTCCTCTCCTCCTGTCTCTGCTACACATAGATGATCTAATTTGATGCAAACTGGGAAACCAGATTACAAGTGTTGTTGGAATTTCTCTAAAAGAAGAAAACTGAGTTAGGATGTTCAGGAATCCTCCTAAATTAAGAGCTTTAATGCATAGCCTTTATAACATTTCTTTTGGCTGCTTAGAGGCCTTCCTTGCTCATTTTTAGATTCTTAATTGGTTTTCACTTAGTTGCAATTGTCACATTGGTGAGATGGGTCTTCTTGCTGAAAAGCAATTTTGCAATATGTCTCAAAAAATTAGGCCTTGAGTACTGAAAGAAGCATGTAAAAGCCTTTTGGTCTCTTGGAGGCCATTTGTTGGTGTGGCTGATCTAGAAACAAAATTAAAAATTCATTCATTCATTTGTTCCAGGAAGAACTTGGTAAATTTTTACTTTCCTATTTATCTCTCTCTATATGTATTTTTTTGATTGAGTTTATATAGAAAATTATGTTTGTAAGTAATATTTAAGTTTTGGATCTAGGAAAATGCTTCCTTCTCTGGTCAGCTAGAGTCCATTTATGTTGATTAGAAAATGTAGTGCTAGGTTCTGTAAGGAGATGTGATATGCTTAAAATCTAAGAAAATTCAGAAGCGCTGGACTTTGCTAACTGATTATAGGGGGAAATATAGACATGTATTATGCATATTTTTAAACTTTCACAACTTTGAAATTTATAAAATTCAGGTTTTTTGCTTTTTGACAGAGTCTTGCTCTGTTGTTCCCAAGTTGGAGTGCAGTGGCACGATCATAGCTCGCTTCAGCTTTAAACTTCTGGGCCCAAGCAGTCCACCTACCCCAGCCTCCAGAGTAGCTGAGGCCACAGGCATATGCCACTACTCCCAGCTAAGATTTTTATTCTTTGTAGAGACTGGTCTCACTATGTTGTCCAGGCTGGTCTCGAACTCCTGGGGCTCAAGTGATCCTTCCACCTTGGCCTCCCAAAGTACTGGGATTACAGGCATGACCCACTGTGCCTGCCCAAGATTTTTTTGTTTTTTAATTTTATTTTATTATGATTTTGTTTTTATCTTTTTATTTTAAAAATTTTTATGCTCATTGAATAAAATTTGGGAAATAGAGAAACATATGGGGATAAAATTCCCTTGATTCTACCAACATTTATTCACTTAACAAATATTTACTTGGTGCGTGCTTCGTGCCAAGAGCTGTTCAGACATTGGAGGCTCTAACAATATCAATCTCAGTAAAATTGTGCTGAAAGAAAAGAGCTATCGTAATTCATAAAATTTTCCTGGAAGGTTAGTTTTTTTCATTTAATTTTTCACTGTAATAAATATACTTAGATATTGTGCATGTGTGTGTTTAGGATTATTTTATTATGTTACCATAATGAAATCATTTGGCAAAAGGGTATGAATATTTTAAGACTCTTGTTTTAAATTGTTAAATTGCTTTCATGAAGAGTTATGCTATTTAATCCTGACCTCAAACCACTGTTTCTTCACCAGCATTCACTGTCATTTGTTTTATCTTTGCTTATGATATAGATGAAAATGGCACTTAATGACTGAAGAGTTTCAGTGGTTGTTTTACAAAGTATCATGTACTTTGCTTTTTATCTTATTAAAAAATTATATAATTTAGTCTTCTTATTTCAAGTATGATTAACTTGGCCTCTGTCAGTCGGTGAATAACATATTTTGAAATAATACTTTTAATTAGTATATTATGATTATAAATTACTAGGAGAGAGCTAGAACTTTACCATACATATTAAAGAGGCATATGCAATAGAACCAACCTACTGCTTGTTTCTCAAATATTCAACGTTTTTCTTAAAATTTTATTTTATTTTTTATTTATTTTTTTTTTTTTGAGACGGAGTTTCGCTCTTGTTACCCAGGCTGGAGTGCAATGGCACGATCTCGGCTCACCGCAACCTCCGCCTCCTGGGTTCAGGCAATTCTCCTGCCTCAGCCTCCTGAGTAGCTGGGATTACAGGCACACGCCAACATGCCCAGCTAATTTTTTGTAGTTTTAGTAGAGACGGGGTTTCACCATGTTGACCAGGATGGTCTTGATCTCTTGACCTTGTGATCCACCCGCCTCGGCCTCCCAAAGTGCTGGGATTACAGGCTTGAGCCACCGTGCCCGGCCTTAAAATTTTAAATCAATCAAAATTTCTATATTTTGAAGATCATAATAGCACACTGCTAACCCAGTTTTATTTGTTTTAGGTTGCTCTCGTTTTTCCTGGACCTCAGTCTATCTCAATAAAAGATATTTCTTTTCATCTGCAAAAAAGGATTCAAAATAATGTTAGAGGCAAAAATGATGACCCTGACAAGCCATCTTTTAAACGCAAAAGAGCTGAAGAACGTGAGTTCTGTGATTTGAATGACAGCAAGTGCAAAGGCGCAACACTGAAAAAAATTGTATTTATAGATAGCACCTGGAACCAAACAAACAAAATAATCACTGATGAGCGACTTCAAGGTAAAAAAAAATGTTTTTTGGACTGCTCTTCCCTCAGACTTATTTTGAAAAACAGACAATATGAAAGAAGAGTTGGATTTAATACCTATACATTTAGCCACATTTGCTTTATTTCTCTTTCTCTTTATTACGTATATGAGTATGTATTTATATATTCTATATTTTTTTTGTTTTTTTGGTTGACCAATTGGAAGTTGACCAATCAGGCTTTGTAAAACTTCACCCTTAAATATTAAGTGTACATTTCTATTTTTTTTTATTTTTTTGAGACAGTCTCACTCTGTTGCCCAGGATGGAGTGAAATGGTGCGATCTTGGCTCACTGCAACCTCCTCCTCCTGGGTTCAAGCGATCCTCCCACCTCAGCCTCTCATTTAGCTGGGATTATAGGTGCCCGCCATCATGCCTGCCTAAATTTTGTGTTTTTAGTACAGACGGGGTTTCACCACATTGGCTAGGCTGGTCTCAAACTCCCAACTTCAGGTTCTCCTTCTGCCTTGGCCTCCCAAAGTGCTGGAATTACAGGCATGAGCGACGACGTCTGGCCTAAGTGTACATTATCTAAGAATAAGAATATTCTTCTATATTAATAAAGAAATGACTTCTCTGTTATAAACACCCTAATGGTGAACACATTTACCAAGAAGTTATATCTTCTCTTTGGTTTTTTGTTTTTTGCCTTACAGTTTTTGTTTTATTTTGTTTTTTTGAGACAGAGTCTTGCTCTGTCACCCAGGCTGGAGTGTAGTGGTCCAATCTTGGTTCACTGCAACCTCTGCCTCCTGGGTACAGGCAATTCTCCTGCCTCAGCCTCGCTAGTAGCTGGGATTACAGGCACACACCACCATGACCGACTTAAGTTTTTTGTATTTTTAGTAGAGACAGGGTCTCACCATATTGGCCATGGTGGTCTCAAACTCCTGACCTCAGGTGATCTGCCCTCCCTGGCCTCCCAAAGTGCTGGGATTATAGGCATGGGCCATGGTGCCTGGCCTGCCTTACAGTTTTTAAAAATAACTTTATTAAGGAATAATTAATATATAATAAACTACACATATTTAGAGAGTATAAAAGTTTTCTCATTTGTGTACAGCCATGAGACCATCACTACAAGTAAGAAAATGAACCTATCCATCCCCTGCCAAAGTTTCCATCTGCCATTTTATGATCTTTCACATCCAGCTTTCCTCACAGCACTCTCCAACCCCATCTCTAATCTATCAATTGTCTCTATCTAATCATTTTAGATTAGATGCATTTTCTGGAATATTACATAAGTTGAATCATACAGTATGTATTCTTTTCCTTTTTCAGTTTGGCTTTCTCACACAAAATAAATAACTTGACACTCATTTTTCTTGTAGCGTGTATCAATAGGTCATACATTTATTTCCAACTAGTATTTTGTTGTATGGGTATGCTACAATTAGTGTTACCTATTTATCTGTTGATGGATATTTGTACTGGTTGTTCCTCATTTTCTGCTGTTTCAAATAAAGTTGCTATGATACTTGTGTTAAAAAAAAAAGTATGTTCTCCTGTATAATAAATACAGTACCATTATTATTCCTAAGAAAATTAATGAAAATTCCATCATATCATCTAATATACTGTCCATATTCAAATTTCCCTAACTGACCCCAAAATACTTCTTGTAGCTTCCCCCCTACAGCATTTAAACTTATCACAGTTTATTTGGTTATTATGTATATTTAGTCTCTTATTTAGAGCAGTCTTGTTTTTGTTTTTCATGACTTAGACTTTTGTGAAGAGTACAGGTCAATTGTCTGAATGTTTCATTGTGATTCATTTCAGTCTAAATATGTTGGCTAGGACACTTACAGGTAAGGATAAATCCAGGGTTGTCTATGTCTAGTTTATATCTATTGTTTTGGTATAATTATTAATAGCATGTCATTGCACTCTCAGAAATGAACCTTTTAGCTGATAAATTGTATGGTTAACCAATTCATAGGTGAATTCATACTTTATTGTTGCATCAAATTAGGAGGCATATAATGCAAGTTGTTGTTCTATTATTTGTGATAATTTTCATTACTTGATTAAAGTGGTGATTGCCAGTTCTCTCTTTTATTAAGGTTTATTTTTTCTTTTTGTAAGTAGTAGTAATCTATGGGTGATGTTTTCAGACTATGGACTGTTTCCAAAAACTTTTCACCAAGTAGTTTTAGTATTCATTGATGATCCCTGCGTGAATTGAATAATTACATTGAGAATTGAAAAATGGTGAAATTTTAATTACACGATTTCTTCTACATTTGTTAGCCAGTATTCTTATGTAAAGAAGAGCTTTTCCTTTTTCTCTTGTTCTTTATTTCTCTCTCTCCTACCTCTTTTTGAGATCACTATGAACTTATGGATTTTTTTCTCTAATTCATTATGTTATAATCTATTATAGCATATTGATGCTCATCTTTTTGATACAATCTTTTTGATGCTCGAGTTCTCTCAAATTTTGTCGGTGGAAACCCTTCAAGTACTTCATGGCATGGCCTCCTTTGTCCTTTTGGTACAACAGACAAGTTGATTTGTACTTTTTTTCTGCCTCAGACCTGGAATCAATTGTTTTTCTAAGAAGCTGTAGTTGCTTTTAATAGGAAATGGTATTAGAAACTAAGATCTGGTAAATTCATTACTATTGGGATGTCATTCCTTCAGTGGATAGACCCAAGAAAAATACATAGTTATGCATCATGAGTTCACACAGATAGTTTTAATTCATATTTAACATTATAAGGATTTTTATTTATTTTAGAGTGAAAAGCTTGGTTCCTAATAACAGTCGTTTAAAAGAGTTACTTTACTTGCCTATGTATGATTAGAAGGCAAGAAAGCTATTCAGTCGATATTAGGCAATTGCCAAAACAGTTTTAAATTGGGAGAGCTTCTCTCAGGCTAGTGTTAAAAATGTGCATTATCTAGAAAGAACATTTTGACACTTTTTGGAGTCTGGTGTTCATTAATACCAAGCTGAAGTGAGTGACAACACTAGATTTAACTAGCTTAATTTATATAGTTTATGCATCTGACATCTTCATACATGTTAGTAAGGTTGCTTTGACAGTCTAATTGTGTGTTCTTTGTGTTGTATGTGTGTGGGAGAGAGGGAAGGGCAGGTACTAAGGAGCAGAAGATCTGAAAGAAATTTTGTTGCCAGTGTTTAATAGAAAGACAAACTCCTGAGCCCTAGGGCTGTGCTCTTTGAAAGAGAAAGGGAACACCGCCTGCCACATTCCCATGGATGTTTACAGCAGCAGGTTACTCGCCAGTTTGAAGATATTTCTGAGCGATTTTTCTTTATTGTTACCTTATATGGTAATTGAAAAGATCAAATAAAAAAAATAAGTAAAAACCCTTAACATAACTATAAAAGGAATTATGTGGTATTATTCAAAATCTCATTTCAGAGTGTTCACATTTGGCTTGCCTAAAATCAGATTTGTACAAAAGATTTTTGTTATTCCTTCTCAAGTCACATAGGAAGTATCATATATTTTAGTTCTATGACAGATCAAAAATTTTTAAAGGGGCTTCTTAATCTTTAAAATTATAAAAGAAACATTTCTAGAGGGAAGTTTTCTGCATGGCCTACTTCAACCCCTGTCCTTTGTAGCTCTTTATTGCACCACAGGAAATAATTAGGGCTCTACACTTATTTGTAACCTCTGTATATGTAAAATACTAATTTCTAAATAAACCAAGTTACTTCCATAAGAAACAGTCCATGTTTGTTATAAATTTTTGGCTTTAGGCTTTAAAACTTTTTGTCATTTCATGGGATTAAGCTGAACAAACTAAGTTAAACCTCAATTAAACCCTCAGGTATATTGGAAATAATCTTTCCATTATCTTACTATGAATACTGAGGTTAAGAATCCCCTTAACAATGTAAAACCGGACTGTTTTGCCAAATTTTTACAGAGAAATAGTTCTGTATGTTCTACCAATGTCAAAATAAAGCACTTGAAGTTAGAGTGCCTAATTTAATCATAAAAGGTAAACCTAAACCTGCAAGTGAAGAATTATGTAACATTCTTAAAGATTTACCATAGGAAGCCTTGGCAGAAAGTAGAGGGACACATTGTTTCTTTTTGTTGGGCTGGAGTCCAAATTATTTAAACATCATTACGCTGTAATTTGTTTTAAAAAATTAACCAGCTCTTTCCCTTCATTTTGACTATATATTGATACAACTTTTAAAGTGATAACTTTGTTCACATTATAAGCATTGCCTAAACTACACTCACTGTGTCAGTGAGTACTGTGTCATATACTACCTTATTCAATCCTCACATCAAATGTATGAGGTAAAGGATGTCATCCTCACTTTGCAATTGAAGAAATTGAGGCAGCACTTTTGGAAGGAAAAGCAATTTGTAATTATCTACTTTAAGTTTCTCCTGCTAAAATATTTTACTAGTTTGGAACCAGGTGTAGTGGCTTATTCCTGTAATCCCAGCACTCCAGGAGATGACGGCGGGATTATCACTTGAATGCAGAAGTTCTAGACCAGCCTAGACAACATAGCAAGACCTACATCTCAACAAAAAATAATTAGCCAGGGGTGGTAGTGTGCACCTGTAGTCTCAAGTACTTGAGAGACTGAGGCAGGAGAATTGCTTGAGCCCAGGTGTTCAAGGATGCAGTGAGCTATGATCATGCCACTATACTCCAGCCTGGGTAAGAGAGCAAAATGCCACCTCAAAAAAATGTTCACATTTTTACTATAATTTTATTATAAAGTTACTAATTGTTAGAAATACTAGGATATAAAAAATCTTTTTGCATTCAAGAAACTGAAATATTTAATGTGTTCTAGAATGCGTACATATATGAGGCCGGTAGAAAAGACTGGGGAAATTCAAATTATAAATGTCTTATTTTATTTAGCATATCTGGGAATTTGTTCTTTTATCCATAGGTGCTGTGGCATCATTAAAGAATTTTAAGCTTGTCATTGATATGATTAGATTGAATTTAAAGTCTAATGGAAAGAATTAGGCTGGGATGTGACTTCCAGCTCTAATTCTTTCACTAAATAAGCAAAGAGGTTTTGTTTGTTTGTTTTTCACTGTTTTATATTCTTAAATTGTGATACATATGAAAGAATACACACACATGCACTCACACACATATATATGTAACATTGTTATAAAACATATATAATGAATTATTAAGAGCTCATGCATCAAGATAGTATTTCTAACTTCCTTTTATTCATGTTCTTCTCCCTTGTGCCATTCTTCTCCTTCCCCTGACAGTTAATTATTTTCCTGGATTATGCTTTTATAATTACAGTATTACATATATCTGTTTTCATAAACTATGTATTATTTAGTTTTGCTTTATTTTGACCTATATGTTGTTTTCTTGTGACTCGCTTTCTAAAGTCATATTTTGTTTCTCAGATTTATCTATATTGTCATATCACTGTAGCTATATTTTATTCAATTTCACTGCTGAATAATATCTGTGAGTATACTACAATTTATCTAGTTTCCTGCTAATGAAACACTTTGGTTATTTCTAGTTTTTGCTATT
This sequence comes from Cebus imitator, assembly GCF_001604975.1. Lineage (NCBI taxonomy): Eukaryota > Metazoa > Chordata > Mammalia > Primates > Cebidae > Cebus > Cebus imitator. The sequence continues at coordinate 6,767,408 of NW_016107324.1, read as the reverse complement.
ACAAATAATGTACTACTCACATTCTTGTGCAAGTATAAGCTCCTCTAGGAAACATACCGAGGTGTCACATTGCTGAGTTGTTGAGTATGAGAATATTCACCTTTACAAGATAATGCCAAATTGTTTTTCAAAGTGTATATACAAAGGAATATTTCCATCATTAGTGTATAAGAGCTCCAACGATCCATAATCTCTCCTACCTTGGTATTATCAAATGTCTGATTTTTGCCAATCTGGTATGTATAAAATGGTGTCTCAATGTCATCTTCATTTACTTTTCTCTAATTCCTAATTGGATTGAGAATTACATTATTTGTTTATTTGGCCATATACAGGTCCTATTCTGTGAAATATCTATGCCCATTTTTTTTAGTGCTTTATCTTAATTGATGTGTAGAAATTATTTATATATTCTAGAATATAGATAATATTGTAAAATACCTTCTTGCAGTTTGTGGTTCATCTTTTTAATCTCTTTCTTTTGAGGAAAAAAATTCTTAGTGTGGAATTTATCAATATGTCTTTATCTTGTTTGAATATTTCTCTTCTCCAAGATACTATATGGCTAATAATTTGCTTTAGATTTTTTGTATTTTCTGTGTAAGTAATGTCAATTGCATTTATTTTCATTTCTTATGCATCTAATTAATTTGTTGTTCTTTATTACTATGTTAAATAAGACCTCTAATGCAATATTTAATTGAAGCCCCGTAGAGGTCATCCATCTCATGTTTCGATCTGATAATCTATGTCTTTTAAATAGCAACTTTAGTTTATTTACATTTGCTGTGAGTATTGATATAATTGGATCTACTTTCTACCATCTTAATTTTTTGTTTGTCCTTTTTTATAATTTTTGTTTCTTTTGATTGAGTGAGCTTTTTTCTTATTCTATTTTGTTCTTTTAGAGAATTGCACACATAACCTAAAAAGTTCAAAGCCAGACATGTTAAACGTCTCCTTTTTTACATTATATGGACTTCATATGCTGAAGCTTCATTCAGCCTCTTCCTGGTACACATTATTATTGTTAATATCATTATTTCTGTTCTGTTCTTTATTGTCAGTCTACAAATTAGATATTATTATTATTTTTGTTTTATACAGGCAACAGTTATCTGAATTTGCATAGATGTTTACCATTTTCTTTACTCAGTGTGTTATCCAATACATCCTTTAGGAATTCCTTTAATTTGGTCTCTTGTTGGCATATGTTCAGTTTTCATTTGTTTATTAATGTCTGTCACTTTTTTCTTGATACGTTGTTCTGCTGGGTTCATGATTTTAGGTTGCCAGTTTTGTTTTTTGTTGTTTTTGTTTTTTCTTTTTTCTTTTTTTTTTTGACACTTGAAAGATATTATTCTAGTGTCTTCAGTATACTGTTGTGGCCAATGGGAAGTCTTTGGTCATTCTAATTACCTTTTCTTTGTATATGATCCATCCCTTCTCCATGGCTTCTTTTAAAATCTTCTCTTTATCTTTGATGTTTTGCAGTTACATAAGTATGTAATAGATCTAGGCACTGATTTGTTTGTATTTATACTGCTTGAGACACATTATGTTTTATGTATTTGTGGCTTTGCATAGTTGAAAACAGTTTCTAGAAAAGTCATAGGCATTATCTATTTAACTGCTCTCTCTCTCTCTCTCTCTCTCTCTCTTTCATTTTCTTTGTTCTCTTTTCCCCAAACTCTTTTTAGTTATTTAATCCTCCTTATCTCTTAATATCTTTGCATTTCTTTTATTATTTATTTATTCTACATTTCTGGGGTAGCTTTTGAGAAAAAGTGAGATGTGACAGTGGGCAATCATTAATGACTTAGAAGTTCCAGTTGGTCATTGGGCCAATTTTGATGCTACCTTCTCTCTTTTATTTCTCAGTTTAAAATAAAATTTGCAAAAACAAACAAAAAGGGGGCAAATAAATATAGTATGAGTCCAATTACTGGCCAACGGAGCTAAAAGCATTCTGGATTTGTATGATGACAGCTGAGTTATAACGGATGAGAGTACTGTTCTGTGATTGCATTAATTATTCCCCTTTTAAATGTGCAAGAGCAAGGCATTCTACCTGACTATGATATTGAGGCTCTGCAGCATACATGTAACAGAGCTAAAACAAACAAAAGACACCATAGCTTTAGAATACTCTGTTCATAAAGATAGCCTGAAAGTGATAATCAAGAAGTAAACTTTAACCAGTATTAAGGACCATTAAGCTGCCTATCTCTCTCAGTTAATGATATTTTAAAGGTCAGTTTAGGCCAGGTACTATAGCTCACACCTATAATCCCAACACTTTGAGAGGCCAAGGCGGGAGTATCATTTGAGCCCAGGATTTTGAGACCAGCTTGGGCAACATAGCAAGACACTATCTTTAAAGAAAAGAAAAATACAAAATCTTAGCTGGATATGGTGGTGTGCGGATGTAGTCCCAGCTACTTGTGAGGCTGAGACAGGAGGATCACTTGAGTCCAGAAGTTTGAGGTAACTGTGGGATGTGATCACGCTGCTGCGATCTAGCCTGGGTGACAGAGCAAGACCCCATCTCTAAACAAACAAAAATATTAGTTTGTCAAGGAAATGAAACCCTTCTGAAAATTGGTGAATGTACTCCTGTCAGAGATTCAGATTTTTAAAGATGCTGGTACATAGAAGATAAGACATGAATATCTTAAATGTTAACTACTTTTAATTCATTGGTCTAAGACTCAGTGTTAACTGTCATGTATAAGATTTTATTCTTTGTTTTATGTTGCTTCTGTATATACCTTAAGGTGTTTAAGAAAATATCTTATTTCAAGCTGGTTTTGAAGGAAGTTATCTGTAGTCTTTAAAAAAAAAGTGTTAGAATAATTAAGAGAAATCATTATTATTGTGCCAGGCCTGTGGTTAAGAAGAAATATTTATATTTTTTCTTTCTTTCTTTCTTTTTTTTTGACAGGGTTATTACAAGTTGAGTTGAAAACAAGAAAAACTTGCTTTTGGCGCCATCAAAAAGGAAAGCCAGATACTTTCCTTTCTACAATTGAAGCCATTTACTACTTTCTGGTAGACTACCATACTGATATATTAAAAGAGAAATACAGAGGGCAATATGACAATCTTTTATTTTTCTATTCTTTTATGTACCAGTTGATAAAGAATGCCAAATGCTCTGGAGATAAGGAGACAGGAAAACTTATACATTAGTTTTTAACAAGCCACTTATGTCCTTTTATTTTGCTAAAATTAATAAACTTATATTTCTGCTTTGTTTTCTCTTAAGAAATAATTATATATAATGCCTGTAAGACCATTTGAAAAAATTAGAGTCTCTCATGTATTACTTTATATTTCTTAAAAGGAAGGAAATTGTATCTAGGGGAATTTTTCAGAGATTCTTTTGACTGAAAAGCTTATTTCAGGAGTTATTTGCTCAGTGAAACCTCAGTTTCATTACTACATTTTAATATAGTGTGTTTTGTCTCTGTTAGACATAACATATTCAATTAGATCTAATTAGCTCTTTATTTCAACATCTTTATATCTTTTCACCTGTACTCATGACCACCTTTAGAGGTAAATGGGGTTACAGTCTACTGGCTGAAAAATAGGTCATAAGTGATTTTTCTTGAGGTTAGTAGCAAACATAGGCAGAACTAGAATTAGAGTTCCAATATGTAGGACTGTTTCTTTAAGTCCTAAGGTTGTTAAAAGCAGAGACTCTGGAGCTAGATTACCTGAATTTAAATCTCAGCCTTTCTACTTATCAGCCATGTCAGTTTCTTCCATTTGTACAAAGCAGGCAATACTGAGCAGCTACCTTATAGGATTAACTGGAAATTAACTGAGTTAATATCGAAGGGGCTTTTAGCAGTACCTTAAATATAATAAGTGTTATATATATGTTTGCTCTTTCTATTTTATTTGGAATTGTGAACTAATAATAATTGAAGCCTGGCTGCTAGTGGCCATCTCTGCTGCCAGGTCAAAAGAGCCTGCCTTAGAATGAAGTCGGCAATGGAAAGCAGAGTGGAGAAAGAAAAAGAGAGACTGAGTCCTGATGACATCATTTACTCACCTAGACCTAGCTGCTTGTGAATAGAGCCCTACTGTGCTGAGTAGCTTCTGTCTACTCTTTTCTATTCTGCTCTCTGCTCTATGAGGTAGGTTCCCTTGCTCTCTTGCTTTTGGTTGGGTTCAACAAAATGGGAAGTACCAGTGGGAGATTAGATGTAGAGGAAAATGAAATGATGTACTTTATTTTCCTCTCCTTTCCTGCCCTGTCATAATCAGTTGGCTTATCAGGAATCCTATCCCTTCTGTTCCCAAGCAGTTATCCCAATTACCTCACTAGGTTTAGTTCCTGCTCCCTCACTTTACCCCTTTTCACTTATGGCTGGTAATAGCTTACAGTTATTGATAGCCCCAGGGTAGTTCACAACCACTTGTTGCTTTCCCTAAACCCTGCTTGGACATTTGTAAATACTGCACTTGTTTTATTACACTCTTCTCAAATGTTCCCATTTGAAGTTGCCTTCTATTTCATTTTGGTACTCTGATAAATTCACCTGTTTGGGTGAAATAATATCACATTTCCTGAAGTATATACAGTGGGACACATCATGCTTTATGGGGGAAAATAGCTCTTGGTGAAATTAATTTGCTGTACATTAGTTTGTTTCCCTTCTAGGGATTCAGAAGGCAACCCATATTAAAGGTTCTGGAAAGTCCTGAAATAAACATTTTGAACTTTTTTTAAGCTGATAGATCTTAAACTTACTTGAATGTGTAGCAACTATTAACATTCCGTGGAAATAGGACATTTGGAATATTGTAATTAAGAGCAATTCCTATTAATATACATGTGGCAACTGAGAATTAAAGAGGTAAGTAAATTGTTGATAGATCATACTCCTAGTTGGTAGCAGAGCCTATTCTGGAATCTGGAACTTCTGATTTGGTTTGGTTCAGTAAGGTCACCATTATATTATGCTATTCATAAAAAGGACTGTGGATTATATAAGGTTTGAACATTATTAGTCTTATAGTCTTAGCCAAATAAATTAACTGGCTTGCTTATTCAGCAGTTATTTTACAAGAATGGAATTAAAATAGTTTTTTAGTTGTTGTTTTTGTTTTTTATGTTTAGAACTTGGCCCTGAGAATACAGGAAGGCTTGAATTGATTTAAGCAGGGCCAAAGTTGGATTTCTCTGGGCTGTTATTTGGACTTCCCTGAGCCAAAATCTATTGCATTTAACTGGCTTTACAAACCAACTAAATGTAACAGTTCAGAGGGAAAAGAAAAAAAAAAGTGAGAGACAGAATAATTCTATCACTCATTTGCCCCCATCTTTCAGCTGGCACAAGAAAGATGACCCACATAGTTGGTAAGAGCCTAATTTACAGCTAAGGCTAGATAAAATCTCAGGTTCTTTTCAAAAGAAGATAATAATGCCACTTAGAACAATGAACTGACTATACTTGTCTGGTTTTTCTTTGGTGTGATAGATTTAATAATGGCCCTAATTCCCTAATTCTTTATTCTTCCCTGTAATCATGGTCATTTTTCAGGTTCCTTTGAATTACTCCCCCCACTGTGATTCTGGGTCATAGGCATCCAGAGATTTAGTGCATTTTTACTTACTCTGTGTTTCTGCTGTCAACATAGAATATGCTTGGCTGAGTTAGCCTGCTGGAGGATGAGACATCCATGGAGCAGAGCAAGGTTTCCCTGGTCACCCTCACTGAATCCTGTCTAGATTGGCTGATGGCCAACCAAACCCAAGATATGTGGAGGATTCCAGCCAAGATCAGCAGAGCCATCTAACTGACACCTACCTGATTCCAAATATATGAGCAAGGAATGTCTATTATGCCACCAAAGTTTTATAGCTATTTATTGTGGCTATAGAGATCTCATTTTTGGATGCATTATCAGATACAGCTTCTTCAAGTACCTAGAATATTCTCAGTCTTGTGTTTCTTGGGCTCTTGACCACTTGCTTTGCCTTAGGTATCACCTCACATAGTAACAGATTACCAGCAGGCTTGTATGATTCCTCTGCTTGAGATCAACTAGCCATATGTTCAGAATCTCTGGCTTATACCAACACTTCTGGACTTTAAAAACTCCATGCCACAATGACTTAAAAGGGCTAGGTGAAGCCCTTTCTTCCTCACTCTTATCAGCCTGGATTGTACCTTTTTTTTTTTTTTTGAGACGGAGTTTCGCTCCTGTTACCCAAGCTGGAGTGCAATGGCCCGATCTCGGCTCACCGCAACCTCCGCCTCCTGGGTTCAGGCAATTCTCCTGCCTCAGCCTCCTGAGTAGTTGGGATTACAGGCACGCGCCACCATGCCCAGCTAATTTTTTGTATTTTTATTAGAGACGGGGTTTCACCATGTTGACCAGGATGGTCTCGATCTCTCGACCTCATGATCCACCCGCCTCGGCCTCCCAAAGCGCTGGGATTACAGGCGTGAGCCACCACGTCCAGCTGGATTGTACCTTTAATAAAGTAGTGGATATATTTCCTTTAGGCTCTCTTCTAGGGAAGTCAGATGTTTTAGTCTGGGTTTATTTAGAAAAGCAGCACTGTTACAAGTGTTAATGAATAAAGAAGTTTAATAAAGAAATTTAAAAGTTTACCCCAATGTGAGAATTACTGGGGTAATAAAGGTCTGGAAGGCTACAGTAAAAGAGATTTAGAGAAGTAGTGACTAACTAGGTCAGCCCAAGATTCTCAAAGTGCTCGTGACTTCGTTTGTAGAAACATGTATATCTTAAGCATATGAAGGTTCTCATTCCTCTCATCTTTCTAGGAGCCCTTTCATCCTGAAAGTCCCCTAAATCCCTTCAGAAGTCTTAAAAAGGGTAAATGGCTATACCTTTTATTTGATCTTTTCTTTGAGGCCATAATAATGGCAGCTCTTTGGTTTGGTCTTTGTATTAGGCTGTGTTTGATGATCACATTTTATTTGATAAGAAACAATTTTGTTTTCTAGTTCTGCATATCCTAGGTTATATATTTTGTTTCAGTTCCATTTGCCTTAATTTTGAGCTTTTCTGTTTCTTACATTTCTTATTTTGAAAAAATAAACTGACTGTTATTAAGTATAATAGGTAAGGTACCTAAGAGTCTCAAAATACTACCAAATGCCATGAATGCATTAGGTATACTTTTTTGTCTTCCATGTTACTGGAAGCATTAATTAGAGCAAATTTTTATCTCCAAATACTGACAGTTAAAAGACCCTAGTGAGGCCGGGCGCAGTGGCTCACGCCTGTAATCCCAGCACTTTGAGAGGCTGACATGGGTGGATCACGAGGTCAGGAATTCAAGACCAGACTGGCCAACATGATGAAACCCTGTCTCTGCAACAACAGCAACAACAACAAAAAAATACAAAAAGTAGCTGAGCATGGTGGCTCATGCCTATAATCCCAGATACTTGGGAGGCCAAGGTAGAAGAATTGCTTGAACTGGGACCCGGGAGGCAGAGGTTGCAGTGAGCCAAGATCGTGCCACTACACTCCAGCTTGGGCTACAGAGTGAGACTCCATCTCAAAAAAGAAAAAAAAAAAAGACCCTAGTGAAAAGTTTAGCCAAACACATATTGACCCTACATTGAAGGCCATCAGCCAAAAATCACCACCCATATATAAGAGCCAGACATCACTAGACACTTGGTGAATCCTTCAAATAAAAAGGAGGGGAGAAAATCCAAAGGAAATAGAGAATAATAATGGCAACAAAAAACAACTATCTTCAAAATAAGAGAGAATATATTGTATTCACAAAACAAGAATAGGAGAGTGTGAAAAAGACCAAACAATAAAAAAGAGATCCCAGAAATTTTTAAATAATTGCTGAAATAAAAATTAAATATATGGTATAAATAAAATTTTTTTGAAAAACATGGTGTTAAGGTTTTACTCTGAGTGATGAGATAGAAAGCAATCAAGATTTAAGCAAAGGAGTGACAAGATTTGACTTATATTTTTAAAGGATTATTTTGGCTTCTTGGTGAAAAATAGACTGCAAGAGAGTAAGAAAATAGGAAGATCAATTGGAGTGCTATTTGGTAGTCCATTTGAGAGACAATATTTGCCTGCACAGGGGTTGTGATCATGGAAGAGTGATACAGAATGACAAGATCCTGCATATGTTTTGAAGGTAGTGCCAGTATTTGCAAATAGGTTAGATACTGTGGTAGACATGAAAATGTGCTGCCTAGATCCCCCTTCCAGGAAGGACTTGCTTATTAGCTGCAGGGAGTGTGGAAAACAGCAATCCTTCAGCTATCAGCACTTGATCAGCAACAGCTATAGAAAAAACTTCACCTGAGGTGACCCTTGCCCTAGATCTCAGGGCTGAACTTAGTGGAGATGTAAGGTCTTGCTGTTTCAGCCTCATTTATTACACTGTCAGGCAAAACCTGCCCCAGAGCTCCCTCTATTGGAACTTGATTTCTTCTGCCCAATCCTGCTTTCTCCCCTTCCCCTGTCAGGTGACACTTTCTAATAAACATCTTACACCCCATACTCCATCTCAGCATTTCTCTTTAGAGGACTCAACCTGTGGTAGTTGTTAGCAGGAGTTATCTGAGCTGCCATTGAGGATCCCATCACATGTGGCACATGGAACAAATAAACCCATGGCTCAAGGTGGTAACTTTTATTAGTGGTAAAAGGAGATTTACCCATGGAAGAGAATGTGCCAGTGAGTGCAAATATCAGGTATTTGAGACGCATGAAGGAAATAGTAGATTTAAGAATAACAGAATTGAATGACCAAGTGCCACTAATGCTCTATAGAAAGAGGGCTTCTTTGGTTGCATATAAAGCTCATCTAGGATTTAATAGTCCAAGTAGCCAAACTAGTGACACTTTCT
>NW_016107324.1:6750056-6758516 GCF_001604975.1 Cebus imitator | reverse complement strand
TACATCTAATAAACATCTTTATTCTTAAGTGCCCTTAAGAATAAATACTGGAAGATCAAGCACAGCATGTGAATGGACATACTTATGTCAGGTATGTGCATGAACTGTAAAGGTCTCTGTGTCAACTTGCAGTGCTCACCAGAGAGCATTCAGTGCAGAAGAATCACTAAACAATAAAGCAAACTAAACACTTTGCCTAGTTGACATCATCCATCCTGCTTCAGTTATTGGCTACCCAGTGCTGGCACAGTGGGCACATGAATGGAGTGTCCACTGAGGAAAGGATGAAGACCAAGCATAGGTTCAGTAACTTGAGTTTCAACTTACCAAGGGTGCTGTAGCTCCTGCTGCTGCTGAATGTCCAGTGTACCAGGAACAGAGACAATTCTGCATCCCTGACATGATACCATTCTTCATGATCAAGCTGGTTACATTGGGCCCCTTCATCCTGAAAGAACCAACATTTCCTGGTCATAGAAATAGACACAATTTTCAGATACGAGTTTGCTTTTCCTGTTTGCAGAGCCTCAGCCAGTATCACCATTTGAGTTTACTTAGTATTATATTCATCAGCATGGGATCTCACATTATATCACATGAGATCAGAAACCTATTTTATGGAAAAGCAAGTGCAGGAGTGGACCCATATCTGCAGGATCCACTAATAATATTTTTTTCACCAACCGGAATCTGTCAGTCTGATAGAACATTGTTACAGCCTGCTGAAGGTAAAGCTGAACACCAGTTCATAGGCAATATTCCACAGGGATAGGATGCTATACTCCAAGATACAGAATATAATTGGATCAATTATCCTTATATAGCATGTGCCTCAATATGAACAAGAGATGGATATTGGAAGCCATTTATTCCTAGGAGTAGATGCAAAGAGGGTGGAAGAAGAGGTTCCTACTCTCCTTACCATCACTTTTAATGGCACATATGGTACTTTGCACTTCTTCATAACTTGGAACTCTGCAGTGAGAGGTCTTGGTCCCCCAAGGGGAAACACTTTTGCCAGGAGATACATCAAAAATCTCACTGAAAAACATACACTGCAGCAGCTACCTGGATACTTTAGGTTCCTTGTGTCCAGGGAACAGCAGCTAATAAAAGGAGTCAAGATCACTTGACCCTGATCAACAGGAGGTTGGAATCCTGGTTACACAACATGGGTGGATGTAGTAAGTGTGGTGCCCACATGATAAACCTACCAAACTGAAACTGTAATGTGTAGGTGTGGCAACCCACCTTCAAGGACATGATGACCTGGAACTCAGTCCTCTCAAGGAATGTGGGTCTGAGTTACACCAGATAAACTACCAGGAGCAGCAGAGGTGGTAGCAGAGACTGGCAGAAATCTAGAATTGATAGTGGAGGTTGAGAGGATGTGACAACTATTGATGGCATTCCTGAGCCTGACTGAAGCAGCAGGCACTGTAGTTTGGTCTGTTTACTTTCATCTTCTATTGCATTCCCACACCCCACTGCAGCAGCAAGCACTGTAATTTGTCCCACTAACCTCCATCTTCTAAATTTCCTGGGGGGTCAGGAAAAGAGGTCCCTTGAATTCTTTAGGAGCTGTTCCCTAAATATACAGGGAGACATAGATCTATGTGGAGCAAAGAGTAGATTGTAATCAGCAAAGAGATACGGTGCCCAATTCACTTTCAAGAAAGGACTAACTGCCCAGTTCCAGGGAATGAGGTCAGCAGCCTCCACCTGTCAGCTCCTTCAGAGTCTGCTTCAACTGCTGAAGGACATTGTGCTTGAGGTCATACCCTTCCCATGTCTGGTGACTGAAGTTCAGCTAAATGTAGCTGCCAAAGTTACCTTAATGAACACAGGAAGCAAAAAATCTAAGAGGTTAAACAGAGAATTGTGAGAAATAGCAAGTCATTTTTGTTTCAGAATATGACATTTTAGAGTAGCTTGTTATTCAGCAATAGGTAACAGAAAATGGTGACAGGAATGCGGTGTTATCACAACAAAAAGTTAAAACGTGATACTGGCTTTAGAACATGTAGCAGGTGACAACTGAAAGAGTGGCAAAGAGACTGTGGAAGCTGGAAATACAGTGTGGTAAGCCTAATAATGTCTCCTTAATGGTGTCCACCTAATCCTGAGAACCTCTGAATATGAATACCTTACATGATAAAAATGACTTTGCATATGTCATTAAGTTAAGCACTTTGAAATGTAGAGATTATCCTATTTTATCTAAGTAGGCTCAATACAAACATGAGTCCTTAAAAGTGAAAGATGGATACATAAGAGGATGTCAGAATGATGTGAAGTGAGAAGGACTCAACCTGTACTGGTGGTTTTACAGATGAGTGAAGGGAACTACAAGCCCCAAGCAGCCTCTGGAAGCTAGAAAAAGCAAAGAAACAGATTCTCTCCGGAGTGTCCAGAAAAGAATGCAGTTCAGCTAACACCTTGATTTTAAATCAGTGAGATTTTTGTGTTGGACTTCTACAGAACTATATAAGAATAAATTGTGTTGCTTAAGCACACTATAATACATGTGGCAAGGAGCTGCCAGCTAAGCCTTGAAGAATAGTGAACAAACCTTTACTGGAGGATGGGAAAGCAGTAAATACATTATTGAATTATTGAAAGAAATGGAGAGTTGAGTTATGCATTGACAGAATGCTTGGCAATAATTTTGCCTGTCTTAATATGGAATAGAAAATGAAACTTAATAGCTGGTTGATCTCTTGAGATTTCCAGGTGAATGTTGGAAGTACTGATTAACTTATTATGGCTGCTTCTCATAAGGTACAGGAAGACATTTACTGAGTGAACTAAAGAAGGAACTGTTCAATTTGAAAGCAGAATTTAGAGGAAATTTTCCAACACAGTACTTGTCATTTTTTTATAGAAAAGGAAAAATGAATGGAAGATGGAGCCAAAATCCCAGAGGGAGGATCCAAGAAGCAAGGAGAGCAATGGATTAGGAAACCACTACCAGCGGGATGAACTGAACTGCAATCAGCAATAGCCTCTTTCTTTGGTGTAGGGAGGCCCTGAAAGCAATTTTAGTTTTATACCTCCTGTTTCCTTGTCTCTCTTTTTTTGAATGATAGACTCTGTGTGGTGTTCCTCTCCTAGAAAACCTTCACTGGGAAAAGCTACTCTCAAGCATCTTTACTTGAGAAACAGTAACTGAGGATGTTTGTTATATCTGGATATGATTTAGATGATAAGATCTGAACTTAAATGTATTCCATAATATAATGAGACTTTAGGGTACAGAGTAAGTATATATATGCTTGTTAGTGAGACAAGAACCATGGCTAGGGAGCAAACTGATAGTTTTCAAAGATGTCCCTCAAACAATTCCTCCTCTTCCTTGGACTCCTCTCTTCGGCGGGTAGAGTCCATTTCTTTTTCCTTTTAATCTGGATTGCCTTCTAACTCACTTTGACCAATAAAATATGGTAAAAGTAAGGTCTGGCAGTTTTCACTTTCACTCTCCTGAGATTTCATGTTAGAATTCCACGATATCCTGCTAGAGATATCCACATTTCTAGGGACATTATGAGTCTAAAGACACCACATGGAGAGAAAGGCCACCTAGGGAAGAACTGAGATGCCCCAGTCAATAGCACTGCCTTAGTCTGTTTGGGCTACTATAACAAAAATGTCGTAGATTGAGTGACTTTTTTTCTTAAAAAAAAAAAAGGAGATTGTGGAACCTGAAAATACAGTGTGGTAAGACTGGAGAGAAAGGCCACCTAGGGAAGAACTGAGACACTCCAGTCAATAGCATTGCCTTAGTTGGGGCTACTAGAACAAAAAATATCATAGATTGAGTGACTTAAACAACAGAAATTTATATCTTACATTTCTGAGACTTAAAGTCTGGATGTAAGATCAGGGTGTCAGCATGGCTGAGTGTTTAATGGGGGCTCCCTTCCTAGTTTGCAGACAGCCATCTTCCTGCTATACCCTCACACGATGGAGAGAGAGAGTACTCTGGCATCTTCATCCTTTTATAAGGGCACCAATCCCATCGTGGAGGGTCTTCAACCTCATGACTTCTTGTAACCAAATTACTTTTCAAAGTCCTCACCTCCAAATACAGCACATTGAGGTTTAGTGCTTCAACATATGAGTTTCAGTCCATAGAAAGCACCAAAGCCCCAGACAAGTTAGATCTTGAACCTCCTAATTCAGCTTAGCCACAGTCTGCATGCAATCACGTAAGTGATCCCAGGTGACACCATTTGGAGCTGAAGAACCAACAGCCAGTACAAAGAAATGAGAAATTTTTAAATCGTGCATCTAAACAGTTAAGTTTTGGGGTGATTTATTACACAGCAATTAATAACTGATACAACAGTCTTTTTGTTTGTAAAAGAGCGGATAAGAAGAAAACGTGTGAAGAAAAGACCTGTAGAAGGTTGGGGGCCTATGTACCTCTATTTTTTTTTTCATAGTGCCGTGTTTCTTTCAGTCCATGCTAGTGGTATCTTCCTCAATGCAATTTTCTTTAAAACTCTGTGAGCCTTTATATCAGATTAGTCCATCCCATTAGAAAAAAAAGCTACTTCTATAAATATTGAAACATTCCTTTTTTACCTTGGGCTGAGAATCAGGGTGCTATAGAAAATTCCCATAAGATTCTCTTGCCTACTGGGGTGATGAGGCATTGCTGGAAGTGATTCTAAAGTCTTCACAAAGGATCTTACAACAGCCTTTGATTTTATTATTACTCTGCGACCATGTTTTACTGTTGTCATCTTCGGCTTTTCTCCTCTTTGCCCTGAGGTCATTTATGAAGTGGAAAATACTTTGCTGGCTGGTGAAGTTGGGAATAGAAAACAGCAGAGAATACTTCAAAGAGTATTCTAAATATGCACTAAGTTTATAGGAAGATATGCAATCTACATATTTTAACTTCCTCTCTAGGCCAATTATAAAAATCTTTGAAAACTTAATACTATATTTTAGTATGAATATAAGTTAAACTTGGAGGTGATATTTATTTTGTGGTTAAATGTATTATAAACTTTTATTTAATGAAATATAGGAGAATCGTAACAAGCAGGCATGAATATTTAATGAGCAATGTTAATTTCTGAAGCAGAAAGAAAGATGAATAAAAATTCTGGTTTTACTTTTAAAAGTGAAAGCTAATTATTAGCTCAAGAAATACTTTATGTTTGTTCTGTATGAAAGTGTTGATTGCACCTGGTTCTCTACAGCAAATTAAATAAAAATTCAAACATTTATAAAATAATATTTATTTGCCCTTGAACACTAAGACCTTAATGTGTATAATTTATTAACAACATCAACTTTTAAAAACAAATATATATATTTGGCAGTGCTGCAAACAGAATCTAAATTATTGAATCAATTTTTCTAGTTGATGATTGTTTCTTTTTTAATTAAGCATATATTTTGAAATTTTATAACCACCCTGATTCTGAAAAATAAAGTCATTTGTTGCCTTCAAGGATCCTTAGGTCTAAGTAAAATGGATTCTAAAACCAAAATTAAAGTAAATCTAGATTGCTTATATTCCAAGAGATTAACTAAGCTTCTTATTTATTATAGAAGTTTTTTTTCACAGTTACCGTGATATATATTCCTGTCTGTTTTTGTATTATTAAATATTTGCTATTGTAACATTTTTTCCCTTCCAGTTTCTCAAACAAATATTTCACAAATGTTTTAGGCAACCCTAGAGAAATCTTTAATACTTTAATGCACAATACATTCTGCTTTTCATGCACTTTGTCCAGAGGGAAGAAAGGAGGAAGGAAGGAAAGGAAGAAGGAAAGAAAAGAAGAAGGGAGGGAGGATGGAAGGCAGGGAAATGGGAGGGAGGGAGGAGGCAAGAAGGTAAGGAAGGAGGGAGGGAGATAAAAGGGAATGAAAGAAGGGAGGGAGGGAGTGAGAAATGGCAGAAGGCAGGAAAGAATAGATGGAGGAAGGGAGGGAAGGAGAGAAGCAGCAAATAAACTGGCTGAACCAAGTGGCCTAATATTTTGTAATCTTAGGGGATATAATTTCTTTTTTTTTTTTTTCTTCCAAGACACATTTCCCTGAAAACATGTTATTTGTATTTAAAAAATAGAAGTTTTCAGTGGGAACACATGGACACAGGGAGCGGAGCATCACACACTGGGGTCTGTTGGGGGGAAATAGGGGAGGGACAGCGAGGGGTGGGGAGTTGGGGAGAGATAGCATGGAGAGAAATGCCAGATATAGGTGAAGGGGAGGAAGGCAGCAAATCACCCTGCCACGTGTGTACCTATGCAACAATCTTGCATGTTCTTCACACATACCCTAAAACCTAAAATGCAATAAAAAAAAATAGAAGGTTTTGTTATTTTTGGAAACTATTTTTGAAAGTTAAAAATGTTTTCCAAATTTAAGATTGGGCACCTCAGTTTATTTGAACAATGGGAATTAAGACTCTATTTCAAAAGTAAATTAAGATAAAATTAATGCACAGAGATATTTAAAACTGGAACATGGTATCTTCAGAAATCTAAGCTATCCTCCTGGAGAAAAGGACCATGTGGCAAGTCCCTGGAGACGCTGCAAGGAAAGAAAGGCCACATACACTACAAGGAAAGAAAGGCCGAAAAGGAAAGAAAAGGAATAACTGAAGTACTCCAGTCATTAACACCAAGGAAAGAAAGGGAATAACTGACATACCCCAATCATTAACACCAAGGCCCCAACTAAGTAAGAGAAGACTTCATGAACTTTCTCGTTCAGCTTAACCAACAGGTGAACTCAGCTGTAAGAGCAACCCCAGCTAACATCACTTGAAGCAGCTATTGAAAATAGTTAAACTGAATAACACATAAGTACCATATCAGGAAACCAGGTAGCTGACTGATTATTTTCATTACCTAGTCATTAATTCTATTATATGCTGTCAGTTTGTCGCATATGGCCTTTATTGTATTGAGGTTCACTTCTGTACTTTAATTTGTTGAGAGTTTTGTTATGAAAGGATGTTGAATTTTGTCAAATGCATTTTCTGCATCTGTTGAGATGATTATAAGTTTTTTGTCTTTCATTCTGCTAATGTGGTATATCACATTTATAGATTTGCATATGTTGAATCATCCTTGTATCCCCGGGATAAATCCCATTTGGTCATGGTAAGTGACCTTTTTAGTTGAATTTGGTTTGCTAGTATTTTGTTGGGGATTTTTTGCATCTGTGTTCATCAGGGATATTAGTCTGTAGTTTCTTTTTTTCTTGTAGTGTTCTTGTCTGGCTTTGGAATTACTCACTCTTCTTCAAAGTTTTGAAGGGTTTGAGGACTGATATTACTTCTTCTTTTAATATTTGGCAGAATTTAGCAGTGAAGCCATCAGGTCCTCAGCTTTTCCTTGATGGGTGACTTTTTAATTACTGACTCAATCTCCTCATGTGTTACTGGTCTGTTCAGATTTTCTATTTCTTCATGATTCAGTCTTGGAAAGTTGTATGTATCCAGGAATTTATCCATTTCTTCTAGATAATTCAGATGATTGCATATAGTTGTTCATGATAGTCTTCTTGTATGATCCTTTGTGTTTCTGTAGAATCAGTTGTAATGTCTCTCTTTCATTTCTGATTATTTGAGTCTTCTCCCTTTTTTTCTTAGTTGAGCTAAAGATTTGTCCATTTTTTTTATCCTTATAAAAACCAACTTTTGGTTTCATTGATTCTCTTTATTATTTTTATAGTCTATATTTTATTTATTTCTGCTCTGATTTTTATTATTTGCTGCATTCTGCTAACTTTGGGCTTTGTTCGTATTTCTCCAGTACTTGAGGTGTAACTTCGGGTTGTTTATTTCAGATCTAGCTTCTTTTTGGTGTAAGTGTTTATCAATTTAAATTTCCATCTTAGAAATGCTTCTCTGCATTCTTATTTCTAGTAAAATTTTCCAATCCATGCTGGAAAAATGGCAAACTATGTTTTCTTCAGATCTAGGCATACAGTGCAATCAATGTTTATATTATCTTTTTCAATAAACCTTTTGTACTCCTATCAGTCTTCTGATTATAAATCATTGTCCAAATAAGTATTTTGGTAGATATAAAAATTTTTGCCTTGACTACAATTTTACTACATAAAGTAATGGTTCTCTCTATGTCAGGAGATGAGCCAGTTATGTATTTAGAAGTTTTTTATATGTCTTATTTTATTTTTAAAAATTTTATATTAGGATTGTGCATAGTGGTTCATACCTGTAATTCCAGCACTGGGAGAAGCCAAGGTGGGCAGATCACTTGAGGCCAGGAGTTTGAGACCAGCCTGGCCAACATAGAAATCCTCTAATAAAAATACAAAATTAGCCAGGTATTGTGGTGCATGTCTGTAATTCCAGCTACTCAGAAGTCTGAGGCACGAGAATCACTTGAACTTGGGAGATGGAGGTTACAGTGAGCCAAGATTGCACCACTGCACTCCAGGCTAGGCAACAGAGTGAGATTC
>NW_016107324.1:6746172-6750040 GCF_001604975.1 Cebus imitator | reverse complement strand
AAAAGAAAAAGAAAAAAGAAAACAAAACAAATTTATATATTTAGAGCCCATTTTTCTGTTTGAATAGTTAGATAAAAATAGTTTTATTACTGAATGCTTTAAAATGAAGGATATTTTTTCCCTTTTGGTGTCTCAAAAAAACTTTCCCACTTTGCCTGCTAATATAGAACATGTGCTCCAGCTATTAAAAAAAACTACAGCTTATGAATATAATAATGGAACAAACTAAAATTAATTACCAGTAACCATTATGTATTGACTTCATCAAAGAGGTATCTTGTCTAACTGGATACCTTTTGTCTGAGCAGACACTACTTGTCTGTTATTTTCATTCTAAAATGAGGGTTGGAAATAGGTATATAATACTAATTTGGGGTGACCTGGTTACTAATTTGGAGACTGCCATTTTCAGAAATGTTAGTCTTGAGATTTGTCCCTCTTCATTTGTGTTGAAAGGTAATAACTTCAGTGTAATTAAGATCACTAGGATTATGCAGATATAATATACATTTTAATTTTTAATAAATGTTAATTAACCCAAGTGTACAGAGCATATAACATATGACAGAGGTACATGAGACTAACATTTTAGTAGAGGTTTATCTTATAAGAAGGATACAACACTGATTTCAATACCACAGATAAAGGGAATTCAATAAAAATTAAGGTAGATTATTCGATATAATGTTTTAAGCCTGTTTGACTGCTTCTAACTATATAGATTATACTGCTGTTGTCCATGAATAATTGTTATACTGTCAAGGGTATTAATGTTAATAAAACCCAGAAGAACATATCTTGAAATGTAAATGTATTGAAAAACAAAAATAGAATACATTTGAAAGTTCAATTGCATACTTAACTCATTTAATAAATATTTATTGAGTATCTACTACATGTCAGATACCATGCTTGTGATTGTTTCTAAATTTTTTTTTATTTCCAAAAGCTCATTGCTAGTACAGATGCTCCTCCACTTAACTATAGTTACTTCCTGATGAACGCACTGTAAATTGAAACTATCTTAAGTCGAAAGTACACATAATACACGTAACTTACCAAACATCATAGCTTAGTCTAGCCTACCTTGAACGTGCTCAGAACACTTACATTAGTCTATAGTTGGACGAAATCATCTGGCAACAGAGTACACTGTAGAGTATCAGATGTTTACCCTCCCGATCCCCTGGCTGACCGGGAGCTGTGGCTTACTGCCACTGTCTAGCATCATGAGTGAGCATCTTACAGTATATCTAGCCTGGAATAAGATCAAAATTCAAAGTTCAAAGTACAGTTTCTGTTGAATACTATCACTTTTGCACTATTGTAAACTTGAAAAATTACAAGTCAAACTATTGTAACCTAGGGGGAGCATCTCTTTATAAAATGTGATTTATTTTATAAAGTGACCTTGTATTCTGTGAATTTGCTAAACTCACTTATTAGTTCTGTGAACTTTTTTGATAAATTTCTTGGGATTTTCTGTGTAGACAATCGCATAATCTCTGAATAGACATCATTTTATTTTTTCCCTTTCAGTAAGTGTATGCTTTTTATTTCTTTTTCTTGACTAATTGAATTGGCCAGGACTTGAATGTTGGATAGATGTATGACAGCAGACATCTTTTTCTTTTTCTCAGTCTTTGAGGGAAGAAATTTAAACCTTTATCATTAAGTATGCTAGGTTTAAGTTCTGTGTGCATGTTGATGTGCATATGTTTACGTGCTACCCATTATGGGTTTAAGAAAGTTCCTTTGTGTTCCTGGTTTGCTGAGAGGCTTCTGAAAAATATAGAATGGATGGAATTTGAACTTTGTCTTTTTTTTCTGCATATATGTGGCGTTTCTTCTTTAGTATGTTTATATGGTAAAATACATTTCTCTAATTGTATTTTCTGGTTTTAGACCAAACTGGCATCCCTGGGATAGACTTTGCTTGGTTATTTATTATCATTTTTATGTTTTTGCATTTGATTTACTAATACTTTGTTGAGAATTTTTGCATTTCTGTTTGTGAGGTATATTGGGCCATAGTTTTCTTGTGCTGTGTTTCTGTACTTGTAGTGTCAGGGTAATGCTACCCTCCTAAAATAAGTTGGGAAGTATCATCTCTGATTTTCTGGAAGACTTGCAATTTTTGTATTTGTAGGTTTTCATTCTTTCTTTCCTAAATTTTTGGTAGAATTAACTAGGGAAACCATCAAAGCCTAGACTTTTTTTTATTTTTGGAAGCTTTATATTTGAAATTCATTTTTTAAAAATAGATATAGAAAACTTTAGGTTAACTTTTTTCTTGAGTGAGCTTGACAGTTTATCTCTTTCAAGAATTGGTTCATTTCAACCAAAGACAAAAACCACATGATTATCTCAATAAAGACAGAGAAGGCCTTTGACAAAATTCAACAGCCCTTTATGCTAAAAACTCTCAATAAACTAGGTATTGACAGAACATATCTCAAAATAATAAAAGCTATTTATGACAAACCCACAGCCAATATCATACTGAATGTGCAAAAAGTGGAAGCATTCCCTTTGAAATCTGGCACTAGACAAGAATGCCCTCTCTCAACACTCCTATTCAATATAATATTGGAAGTTCTAGCCAAAGCAATCAGGCAAGAAAAAGAAATAAAGGGTATTCAATTAGGAAAGGAGGAAGTCAAACTGCCTCTATTTGTAGACGACATGATTGTATATTTAGAGGACCCCATTGTCTCAGCCCAAAATCTCCTGAAACTGATAAGCAACTTCAGCAAAGTCTCAGGACACAAAATCAATGTGCAAAAATCACAAGCATTCCTATACACCAGTTGACTTAAAGACAGCCAAATCAAGAATGAACTGCCATTCACAATTGCTACAAAGAGATTAAAATACCTAGGAATACAACTAACAAAGGAGGTAAAAGATTTCTTCAAGAAGAACTACAAACCACTGATCAAGGAAATAAGAGAGGACACAAACATATGGAAAAACATTCCATGCTCAAGGTTAGGAAGAATCAATATTGTGAAAATGGCCATGCTACCCAAAGTAATTTATATGTTCAATGCTATCCCCATCAAGCTACCTGCGACCCTCTTCACAGAACTGGAAAAAACCACCTTACACTTGATATGGACCCAAAAGAGAGCCTGCATTGCCAAGTCAATTCTAAGAAAAAAGAACAAAGCTGGAAGCATCACACTACCTGACTTCAAACTATACTACAAGGCTACAGTAATCAAAACACCATGATACTGGTACCAAAACAGAGACATAGACCAATGGAACAGAACAGGGGCCTTGGAGGCAATGCCACACATCTACAACCAACCAATCTTTGACAAACCAGACAAAAACAAGCAACAGGGAAAGGATTCCCTGTTTAATAAATGGTGTTGGGAAAACTGGCTAGCCATGTGCAGAAAGCAGAAACTGGATCCCTTCCTGACACCTTACACTAAAATTAACTCCAGATGGATTAAAGACTTAAACAAAAGACCTAACACCATAAAAACCCTAGAAGAAAATCTAGGCAAAACCATTCAGGACACAGACATAGGCAAGAACTTCATGACTAAAACACCAAAAGCATTGGCAACAAAATCCAAAATGGACAGATGGGATCTAATTAAACTTAAGAGTTTCTGCATAGCAAAAGAAACAATCATTAGAGTGAACTGGCAACCAACAGAATGGGAAAAAATTTTTGCAATCTACCCATCTGACAAAGGGCTGATATCCAGAATCTACAAAGAACTAAAACGGATTTATAAGAAAAAAACAAGCCCATTCAAAAGTGGGCAAAGGATATGAACAGACCCTTTACAAAAGAAGACATACATGAGGCCAACAAACATATGAAAAAATGCTCATCATCACTGGT